>NC_090934.1:606519255-606822285 GCF_040938575.1 Ambystoma mexicanum | reverse complement strand
TGAGACACGGGGTGTATGTCAAGGAGGGTGTGAGACGGATTGGCTGCCTTCTCAAAGCTGAATCCAAATTCCTAAATTTAAAAGCGTTTTAATTGTGCGCTGCATCCTTGGCCAGTATCAAGAGTCCTGGTCTGGAGTGTGACGGCTCTTTCAAATCCTTAACAAAATTCACCTAGAAAGGTAAAAATATGAATTCAATAATAGACTACATGATTGTTTCCCGCAGCCTTTTTCACCATTGTAAAGAATTCAATGTGAAAGAAGCAGGAGAAAGTGACCACAACAGGTTATGCTTGGAGCTGGCTACCAACTCAGTAGGGGAATCAGGGGTGTACCCTTTCGAAGTAGAATTCAATCAGTGGCGAAACCGTCTATTGAGATACAGTAGGAACGGGAAGGGGTTGAATATACATTTGGAAAGGGTAGTCCAAGGCATACCATTAGAGGTGCTATGATATGACTGTGCTCCCAGTAACTTTGCAGACTTCTTGGGAAAAATTCAGCAACCACAAATGTAGGGAACACTAAAGGAAGGACACATACAAATCAGTCTAATGATACTACATTGCAGCGTAAACGAGAGCTGAGGAGAAAAATAAGGATTTAAAAAGAGAAAAGGGCTTTATTAGCTGCATTCCAGAGATGGAATAGATCCAATAGATTCCTCAGATACCAGCACCAGGGAGAAGAGATGTTAGTAGCCCTCATTACCAAGAACAGCCGTAATTATTGGTCACTGATGAATGGTGGGAAATCCTCACAGTGTTCTGGGCAGTGTGCTTGTGTGACTGAGGAAACACGGTGTTACTATTTTGGAGGATTGTTTAATCAACCGCTGAGTGAAGAAGAGAATTCCCTGTTCAACGTCCCATGGATGAGGTGTGGTACGTGAGATGTAGAGATTTCATTAACAAGGCATCTAGCTCTAGAGCAGCGGGCCCTAACGGTTTCTTTAACTATATATTGAAAAATAATTGATTGATGATTGGTCGACTGTGCTCTATGAGCTACTCATGAATTGCTTTGATACTGAGCAATGCCCTCCTAGTTGGAAGTCTGCAGTGGTTGTACTGATTTTAAAAGGGGGCAATCGAGCAATACCGGACAACTATTGCACTATCGCCCTTTTGGACGCAGACAGCAAGATATTTTCAGGTGTGGTTCTGAGGGAATTGTAGAATTGTGCAAATGAGAACAATATAACAGCCAAAGCCCAGATTGGCTTCAGAAGAGGAATGTCCATTAAACTGAACGGCCTGATAGTTAATACTCTCAGAGTTAAAGCATGGTATATGGGCAAGGCACTAATCTATGTGGCACTAATAGATTTTACTAAGGCTTTCGACCCGGAGAATAAAACATTACAGTGGATAAAGTTCAATAACTGGAGCATGGCCACTAGCAATCTTGGTTTACTTGCATGAGGACACGAACACTGTAGTCTGACGACACGGCACTGGTCATCGAACCAAAAGATACTGACGGGGTGAATGGAAACTGTTGTAGCTATATAGGTTGATTAAATGGCCACAACAAAAATACGCTGTGTGTGGACCTAGCCCAGGAGGAAGCGTGTGGGTCAAATACTTTCATTAATCAATTAAAGGTAAAGGTTGAATCTATTCTATTATGATCACACAAAAAAATCATAGACCTGAACCTCAACCTGAAAAGCTGTAAACAAGCCATCACAGCAATGGATTGGATAATAACTGCGGATACCATGAGAACCTTAAAACCTCATGGGAACCCTTTGATCTTGGACAAAAGTCTTGGGTCGCTACATGTCTATCTTGTACAAATTCCCAGACAGTCGAGGAAGAGATGCTATGTTAAGATTTTGACTGAATCTGCTTCCCTGATAAGATATGATATGATATGGCATTTATAACGCGCCTATACACAAGTGTTTCCCTCTGGTGAAATCTTGGCAAGTAGGCTTTCTGTTAGACCAATGAGAAATGTCTGCCCACTCTGTAATCCATGTGTAAGTAAAACTTTGTGCCATATGTTGATAGAATGTGCACGAACAAGAGTCTAGAGGATTCAGATGTTTCCTAGATTTGTGGATCGGCCAGGTTAGCGAGACTCTAGAAACTTCTGGCATCGCCTATCCTCAGGGCATGACACCTTCCTGTCCTTAGAACTGTATAAACTACTCAAAAACCTGAAATTGTAAGAAGATCTGCCTTGGGGATTGGTAGGCTGAAATTGCTCGTTTTAAATTTTGTAATTTAAACTTGAAAACTGTGGAATCAATTGTATTGTTGCATTATATATTTTGTGAAAAGTCAGATAATTGACTGTACCACAATATTAACAAAAACCTTTTTTTAAGTTACTATCTCTGCCAGTGCTTAAATGACAAAACGTGCAATTCTGGTGCATCGCCCGGCCACAGCACCACAAACCAAGGAATGATAGACAAATCCGACGAACAGAAAAGCACAGCTCGAATGCTTGCAAACTCTTGAGTCCTCTTTCGATAGCATTACATTCAAGAGGGTCCTGGATTTCGGGGGGCTAAAGCTCTCTCTGCCAGATTGAAACACTGCGGTTGCATTTTGCTATCTGCCGTTCCTCCTGCAGCTTTTGAAGCGGATTTGTGGGTAACACACAAAACCCCTTCCTTGTGCATTCTTCGGTGACGAGTCGATTGCCCATAGTGTACATGTGGAATGCTGACAGTTGTCACGGTTGAATGGCAATTCCACGAAGAGGAAAGGGCTAACATATGTCGCTGTTGTGACTTCTTGGCACGTCAATGCTGTGGTGTTCTATGGAAGCTGTGGTATGTGAGAAAATGACATCACAATGGCATAAGAGTGTGATTCGGGAGGAGAACATGTGTCTCGAAGTTTGCATGTTAGATGTACATGTGTATGGACACCGTTACCTTATTCCATTAAAACGAACATGCATGCATTCTACTGAAGCTTAGGTGTATCACGTGTATGCGTATGTGATATTTGTGTCCTTACACGAGTGTGTGTTTTTTCTAAAACGTTCTTATTCCCTATAAGCAAACATTCGTGGCTTCTGTTAAGCGTTTTGGTACCCGGAGTACACGAGTGTGATGTTTGTTGTTTTTGTGAAACATTACCCTATTCTTATAATGTGGGCATGTGTGGCTTCTGCGGAAGTGTGTGTACTTGTGGTGTTTTTTTTGTTTGTTGGTAAAACGTTACCTTATTCCTCATAAGCGGGCATTCATGGCTTCTGATGAAACGTGTGTGTTCTTTTTGTAAAGCATGACCTTATTTCCCTTAAGTGACAATTCGTAGTTTCGGCTGAAGCGTGTGCGCGTGAGAGTGTGTGCACGTACACATGCCTCGCTCTCTTTCAAGGCCTGCTCGGTGTGATAATGCTCGCGTAACGCTCAACCAGAGCTGACTATAAATCTGCATCCTTCAGTGCACAGCCATCCTGGGTAAATTAACAAGCCACTGCCGTCTTAATTACTTTGTCAAAGATGAAAAATAGGCATTGATTTTTGTTCCTCGACCACTACCTAACAGATAAGGCTGGAAACAAGGGCCGCTCTGAACGCGTCTCCGGCCTATCAAAGGCGGAGCAGTCAATACGCCGGGCCCGCTAGGAATGGACACGGGGGCGGGGGGACACCTTCTCTGGTGAGACACAGGCGGCAGCTTCAGGTTTGTCGAATACAATGCAACGCCGTTTCTACTGCAGATAGCGTTTGGTAGGTCTAGGCAAAGGGCTGACTAGCTGTGTATAAATTCCACACACAATTGTCCCCAATCCCGCTCCTCTCCGGTCAATGTACCCCTGGACCAACACCTTAGGGCCAGATACGCAGTAGAAACCGGGGAGATTAGCTGGTTGCACTCACTGTACTTTGGTGAAGTGGTGCCCTTTCTTGCGGAGTGGCATGCAAGGCTCCCGCGCTCAGCACAAAGGAGCTGCACACAGCAAGCTGTAACACCCCCCTCAGTATTATTCACGAGGTAGGTTTTGGCTGTGTGTCACTGTGCGCAGCTCCAAATGCGGACACAAGGCTCGAGTGGGACAGTAACCCACCGCCCTGCAATCTGCAAGGAAGCAAATATTGTTCTGTTAAATTAGGAGCACAATGTAACAACAAGCAGTAGTTTTGGGGTTTGTAATTGTTTATTGCAAAATATATTTAGCACGAGTGAAGGAATGACAGCGCAAGGGGGGCAGGAATGACAGATCAAGGGGGAGGAATGACAGCACAAGCTACAGGGGCAAAGAATGACAGCATGGGGGAGAATAAAAGCGCAAGGGAGAAAGACTGGCAGCGCCTGGGAATGTACTAGGTTAATCCTGTCTGCCATGTGTGATATGATATGATATGTCATTTATAACGCGCCTGTACACAAGTGTTTATAAGCGCGACAAGACAAGAGGGGAACACAGAGGGAGGACAAGGCAAACAATCTTACTAGCCTTGTGTCATTCAGATCTGTGCAAGTGCAGGGGGAAGGGAGAGGGGGGAAGTGCCAGGGAGAGGGAAGTGGAAGTGCAATCAGGACAGCAATGCTCTGAGTAAGTGCAACCAGGGCTGTGCGGCTCTTGGTAAGTGCAAGGAGACAGGGGGCTGTAGAGGTTGCAGTTACAGCCCCTAAGTGCGTGGTAGGCCTGGAGGCAGTGCAGGGGAGGCTGATCATGGAGGAGCTTGGTACCCAGTGAGACTCTGAGGGTAGCCAAGCAACCAGTCGGCGCAGCAGACAGGTAGGTCAGCAGGGGGGAGAGAGAGCAGAGGAGAAAGGGAAGGTCTTGAGCAGCTTCCGAAACTTCAGGTGGTCTGGCTCAAGTTTGCGAGGGGCAGCAAGGCCACTCCAGACGGAGACACCTGCAGATGAGAGAGATCAACCACCCACTCTCTGCCTGGAGAAGCGTCTAACCCTCAAAGAGTTAGAAGTAGCTCAGCGAAGGGCTGGAGAAGGAAGGTATTTTGGGAGAGTTGGATAAATACAGGCCTCAGCCCCAGAATGTATTGTGGACGATGCAGAGGGTCTTGAACAAGATCCTTGCACCCACCAGGAGCCAGTGGAGAGATTTCAGAGCTGTAGAGATACGCTCCCTGCGCTTGAGGGCAAGGATAAATCTTGCAGTCCTGTTCTGGATTAGTTGCAGAGGGCGGAGAGTAGTGGACGGGAGATTGGGAAAGAGGCTGTTGCAGTAGACATTCTTGGCTGGAGACCTGCTAGTCTGGTGTGCTAGAGACAGATGAGGTTTATTCGAGACATTGGTCTGGGGTCCAGCTTGAAACAAAGCCTAGTCAGAAAGGTTTTCTTAAACAAATATTGGACCTGACATAACTTGTTTCGCTTCTCAGGAAGTCATGCCAGTATTTGTTGGCATTAATGGGGTATTATGGGGAGCTTTTGTTAATTGCCTCAAGCACTGCACAGTTTAAGCAGCATTTGTGCAAACACAGGGGCATTGAAAAGGCACACGGTAAAGTGTCCCAGGGTGTCGTACACATGTTGGATTCCATACATTTCTGCCCGTACATGGGGCCCTGTGCGCTGAAGGCACCACAAATCTGGAGTGGGAACGTGAGAGAGTGGGTGTTTCATAGATGCATCTGCATGCCTGCTAGAGGGGAGAGTGTACATGGGAGTGATCTCCGGGAGACAATCTCTGGATAAATCCCAGGTAATGTCCTGGTGGTTTTTTCTCTACTCCACGTGGACATGATCGTAGGTGCAATCTCCCAAGTGCAACATCCATCCCCAAAACGGGGTGAGGTCTTGCGTTCCAACCCTCCAACCCCACCGGTTCCAATTGTTCTCCAGCAAACATCAAACCTACATCGGTACACACATTAAAAAAGGGGCATCATCCTGCTTTCTTCAGAAGATAGTAGTGATTAACTCCCTGCCCCCCCCCAGACTTTAGTAAGCGGACTCAACATCCCTACTGGCCCCAAGACACCCCTCCTCCACTGCCCTGTTTTAGCAGGATACGGTAACTGCAGCCACCCGGGCACTCTGGAGCGGCATGAACAGGTTAGATTAAGCAGGCAACTTCTAGAGTAGCCTAACCTAGTGGTATTCAAACTTTGATATGCCAAGCCCCCCTTTGAGAAAAAAATGTGCTGCCCCCCCTTCCCCAGAGGTCATATCTGCTCATATTTCCTATTAAAAGCAGTCACTGTACTCCCTTTTGAAGGAGCCTCGCGCTCCGTGGACATACTTTAGGCCCCCAGGGGGGGCAGCCCCCATTTTGACGCCCACTGGCTTAGCCTGTGGGATGATGCAGCAATGCAGTTGCCCTCTACAGCATGGGGCTGTCTCACCTTAACTATGAAAGCGCAGTCATGGCTTCAATTGGATTTATATATTCAGTGAAAGTCAAAGTAACGTTAACCTTCTAAATGGGAAAGAATACCAAAATATCAAAGTGGCGTTAACATTCCCACTCAGAAGATGAACATTTTAAGATTTGTTCAACATGCAACAGAAATTGATCCTGGGGAGACCTTGATGCATTATCGGTGATGGCAGTAAGCACGTCGAATTTCTGAGGGGATCGCTCAGCTGGTTGGGTGCGTGTTGCAGGTTTCCACCTGGAGGTCCAAGGAAATCATCCCTGGGAGGGGTGTGTGGGGGGGCAGCAGAAGGATGGTGGTCCATAGAATAAAACCCATTGAGTTGGCTAGAGGTCACAGCAATAATTAAAGCTCCAAGAGACAGGTCTTTTTTGTGCTATCTGGCAATGTGCCCTGAATATGTAAGTTTTAAGTTATACTACAGACTGCCTACCTCGGAAGAAAAGTAGACAAGGGTATGTGTGGAGAGATCACAAACAAACAGTAGCACTCATTGCCCATCAATGCCAGCTGCGGCTGAAGGGATGTGGGGTCTGGGGCAATGGACAACTGTACTGGGTTGGCAAGGCACCATCAGTAAGTGCCACACCTCATGGGCGTATCAACATCCCCTCCTCATTGTGGACCAGTGGTAATCAAGCTACTTACTTTGGCTGTAAGTAGCAATCAGCCGGGGACCAAAACCGCGGTTAAGCAGGTGATGGCAACGATGCCACGGGATGGTAGCCCAGAACTGTGTGGGCAAACAGGGAGTAGAGCTCGGCAGTGTGCGGAAACGCTAAGATCTGTTGTGTTGCCATGTGTCATGTTCTGCCGGTGCGTGTTTTATTTTGCTACATGCTTTGTATTACTTGTAGTGTTACATTGTGCCACGCCGGGTTCTGTTGCGCAGTGCCAGGTCACACTGAGTTATGTCATGCCACCTGCTAGGGTGTGCCATGTTGGACTTTGGTATGCTATGTTCTGATGCGTGGTTAGGCGCCCAGAGGAGAAGAACTCGCTATGCCGAGTTCCTGCAGGGAAGAGCCAACATCACGCCGTGTTATTTCTGTGTAAAATAGACCAATATACGGAAATGGCAACTGGAAGCAAATATCGGCCAGGCTTTCATTTGCCATTGAACACACATTCCTCTTCTCCTAATGTTGTGTAGCGATGGTAAGCCGCATCATTGCTGACACGCATTCTCACACAGCAAGCACCATCGCTTACACAGCACGGCTGGCGCGGCCATTAACAGTGACATGTGCTATTATCTGTATTTCATCCGCACCATATTGAAGGCATTTTTTTTATGATAAACTATTTTACATAATCAGATTTCGGTCCCATTCACTCTTTAGGGGTTTCTTCTAGCCTGGGCCTATTGTGAGATCTCCGCGACTGTAAGAGCTACACAACATTGCCTGCGTGCTGCCCTCCCCGTCGTCAAGAAGTGGGGCAGGGTTGAAGCCTAGGCACTGGGGATCAGGTGGCAGAAGGATCGCATCTGGGGGAGTTTCTGCACCATTGGGCAAGCATTGAAGCCCCTAACGCCTGCTTAACCTCATCTCCATGACTCCTCATTTGCTCAATATTCTCCCGACTTCCTCAGCTGAGACTTTATTGGAATCACTCATGCAGATACCAATAGACTGGGACTGGAGGTTTGGGGGTGGCGCGGCCTGTGAGGGGTATTGGAATTGGAGCGTGGTGGTCAGTATTTCAGGATCCCATTACTGAACCATCTAATACCCATGAAAAAAAGGACGGCTGCGGAAATGTGTCCAGTGAGTAGGGGCTCTCTAGTGGCTAAACTGCTGAAAATGGAATCTGGAGGTCTGGGTTCAAAGCTTTAGCACTTGACCAAAATTGTGTGAACACGAGAAAATCGTTATCTCTGCAAACATTGGGAGTAGATGACTGTGAGATGTCCCAGTAGTCAAGGGAACTATCCAAGGGAAAAGTATTGCATAACGAATCGGAAATCAACACATTTATATAAACTTTTAAATTGAATAATAACTGGTGGGACGCCAAGATGGGCGCTCGTCTTTAGAGCTCCCGGAAGATCGGCGAGAGAGAGGCCCGCAACCCTGCTCTCTGCTGTCTTAAATGCCACAGGAGTGAAGGCGTGGATGTATGAATACTGCCCATACCGTGTGTGTGAATCTTGTGGCTTCTGGAGACCCACATAAGGCCTCACCGGCGAGACCTGTATTAAAGACCCTGTGTTGTAGAGGGACCGACCGAGCGGCGCCATCGCCTGGAGGACAACGAGGGCTTGTGCAGAACGTGAGGAGCGCCGTGCCTCTGGTCTGCTGCTGAGACCATATCTACACTGGCGCAGGACCCCTGGGAGTGCTACTGAAGGTTGGTGGAGCCAGCGGTAGGCAGTGTGACCCAGGGAATGCACTTGGTATGGCGGCTCTGGTGGGGAGAACTGTGGGTGTCAGCCATCTTTAGACCTGCCTACTGAGTCGCTGCGAATCCTGCACACTGCGAGGAGCCAGGGTACTGGAATATAACACAGCTGGGGGAAAAGTGTAAGCCCCCATTACCACCCTGGGTGATACCTGCTCTCTGGCCAAGCCTGGGTGCGCCGCCCCTGTGGGCCATCGCTCTGAGGGGGTGTTGTGCTCCCGCTCCTGGCCTGGAAGCTAAACTTGCGTGACAGTTTGGGGGTCTCCCCAGGACCAGATTGTGTGGCGGGTCAGTGCTGCACCCTGCAGGAATACCAACAGATAGTGAAGGGCCTGCAGTGCCAGTCGAAACTTGTATTCCCGAATATGGCAATACAGGAGAAGGCAAAGTCAAAGGCACAGTCACGGAAACATGATGCCCCAGGTGAGGAGAGCGCACAAAGAGAGGAGGTGGCCAGACCTCTACAGCCCACGCAAGTGGAACTGGTGATCCTCCTGGAAAAACAGCAATCCGGTTTTGAATCTGTGAATGGGAAACTTGATAGTCTGGTCTATAAAATGGACTGAATGGATCAAAGAATCGATTAAGAGAGTGGCAGGATAACGGAGGCTGAGCAACGTATTGGGCTGCTTGAGGACATCAGCGCAGAAGTCTGCACTACTCTCAAATGCCTACAACAAGACGTGGCTGGGATGATGGCGAAGAACGAGGACCTGGAGGCGAGGTCCCGCCGTAACAATGTCCGTATCGTGGCTATTCCGGAGTCAGTGAAGCCCCAGCACATGGAGGTATTTGTTGAGGTTCTCTTGAAAGAAGTGCTGAAAGCCCCTTCATTCCCCATCCCAGCAATTATTGGTGGAGAGAGCGCACCGGGTCTCGGCTCAGATCCCGAGACCTGGTCAGAACCCAAGGCCAGTGTTAGTCTGTGTCGTGAACTATCACGACAAAGTCATGATCCTCAGAAAAGCCAGGGAAATTGGAGATCTGCAGTACCAATCCTCAAAGATTTCAATCTACCCTGACTTTACCCCTGTGCCACAGAAAGCTAGGATCTCCTTTGCAGCTGCAAAGCGACACCTACGAGACCGACAGTTGCAATATGCTATGCTATATACATCTAAGCTACGGGTGATCTATGACAATAAAACACACTACTTCGTGGATCCAGTGGAAGTGATGTCCTTCCTTGACACTCTCCCTAAGGGCTGATGGAGGCGGGTGGCGGTGAGCACTTTGCGCTCCAATGGGAGTGGATTTGTTAATGATGGAAGTGTTAATCTTGTGCCAGTGACGTGTTCTTTTTTTTTTTGGAAGTGGAACACTTGCTGATGGTATCTGGTTGGCATGATGTACTCTCACAATAATGTAACAAATTGTCATATCCTATGGTAGTACTTTGTTTGGGTCGGGGTGTTAGGGAGAATTCTCATAAATGTGCTAATTCCTTTCCCCTTAGAGACCTCTAGCAACTTTGCTGGATTTTGAGGACTTGATTTTTTTACCTGGAGAGGATGTGAGGCTTTTTTTACCACTCTCTCATGTATTTTGATGTGTGTTTTACTCTTGTGTTCTTTGATTATGGTGTTTTAGACAACTCCATAGGCACCATCTTTTTATGTGTGTCACACAGCACCCTCAATGCAGTGACAAAGGGAAGCCTCGTAGGCTGTCCCAAGGTTTAAACACCTTCTCTGGGATAAACTACTGTTTCCTAGAGAATGTAAAGTTAAAATGACTTTACTAGTCTTTTTAAATTCCTAGACCCAGCACACACTATCTTCCAACAGAGTGCTGGAGGGGTTACCTAGTATCCCTTATGTCTAGAAACTCGTGTAGCAGTCAAATGCTACCCTTTCCTATCGAAATGGCTTGTGGCAGTGGTTTTACAATGAACTACCATGATTTTTCCTGACCGCAAACACCAGTCGCTAAAAATCACGGGAGCCATGTTTTTCAAGATGGTGTCTGAGCCCCCATTGTTTAAGCAGGTCCCGGTCTTCTTTTTTTCGCCATTTCTTTTTGGAAAGGTCCTTCTAGAGTTTGTCTCTGCATGCCAAACAAGATTTGGTCCCTTTGTTCCTACGCCTTTGGTGGGCTTCAGGACTGAAGACCGCCTCTGGCGCCCGAGTGTCTGGGGTGGGCAGGAAGTGAGGGAGGTGCCCGAAACTCCCTGTGCTTAGTCTCATAGGAGACCCAAATGCACTCTGGCATGATTGGCTGTCTGACTGTCCGGCAAGGACAGCCACCTTGCTGGGTGAGTGGCAGCCGGGCTGGAATGAATAGGGGAAAACTGTTTAAAAGGCGAGTCTCTTGGCTTGGAAGGCAGAGTCGACCACTGGAATGAAAGAACCGAAGACAAGCTGGAAGAGGGTGGCTGCTGCAACTCCTCGACCGTTGGTTTACCCAGTGAAGCCCTGCTGCAGGTCCGAAACGCCAAGTTCATCTCGACAGAGAAGCCCTTCCAGTACGACTTCTCCCTTTCAGTTGGTGGGACCAATCAATTCATAAGCCACCTGGACACCATTCTCGGAGCTGGTTGTATTTTCCTCAGCGTGCTGCAGGAGACTTAATAGACAGAGAGAAGGACACCAGTTTGTGTGCTTGATGACAGCTACCGGAATCAAAGTTTGCCAGTTTTCCAGCTTTGCGACCAGTCCCGTCCAGTGCAGGAGTCCCCCAACATCCTCCCTCTTGTCCCCACAACTGAGGCTTAGGAACAGCGAGATCTGCAGGAACTGCCAGGTACGAAAGTCTTCAGCTGCATCTTTTTCTTCAATATAAGGTACTGTGAAAACCCGACCGAGAGAACTTACCTCTCACTGCAAAAGTGTGTGAAACTTTGGCAACTTGCAGGCCTGGTCAGCTTGTGACCCAACATACACACCTTTCTTCTAGGAACTACTTCTGAGAACTGTGGCGAAGACTTTTCCGTTTAAACTACCGGAACCGTTTTTCTTATACAAGACTCTAGCCCATTGACTTTGGCCTATCTATTGCATTGGAACCACTCCCCTGGTGAACTCAAACTATTTGCACTGTTTAAGAGTAACTTTATTATACGTTTTATTCACTTATGCCTTTTTGCGCCTACTTCAAATGCTGTGAATGCCATTTTGCTCCTCCTTCAAAGTAGTTTAAATGCCTCAGAACCTGATAGTGTGAAGTACTATAGTATATTTTCGTGTGATGTTGGTTGCCTCCTTTTAGTGAATGTTTTCTAACTGACAGTGTAATAAATTAATAAGTGTTTTACCAAGAAACCTTGCGTATAAGATTCTATTTGAATACTCGTGATTGTAGACCTCTGTGTAACCTCATTACAAGCTCACATTCCCTCTTGAGATACACCTGGCTGCTCGTCTCGCTACCAAAAACGGTGTGGTACAGACTTATACCAAAGGTTGGTTTTGCTTACACCTGTAGGCCTAGTTGTGTGTAGTGGTCCCAGACGGTACTACATACAAACTTCGCCTAACACAGGGGAGCGAGCAGCCCTGATCTAGCCCCTGGGGTTGGTTTAGTGCAATTCCTGTTGTCCTTTGGAAAGTTCCTGGGGCGTGGGTTGTTTGAAGGAGTAGAGTTTGGGAATATTAGTGGGGAGGGAGTTGACATCTCCCTGTTTGGGAGAGGGATGAGGGTGGCTGTGGTGGTGGGTGAAAAGTTATAAAGTTAGTCTTGGCACACATGCATTTGCTTTAACGCAGGAAGTTGCTGCTATGCAGGAGCAGGGATTATCGCCCGGAGATATGTTTATTGGATGCACAGTCATTATTATTCTTGATACAAATGGCGCTTAACATTTTGAGTTGCTGTATTAGGCGGCTGGGCAGCTATGCAAAAACTAGGCAGGTTATCGCCTATGTCAACAGACACAACATTAATATACTATTCCTGCAGGAAACGGATGCCATTGGGGCAATCAATAAAAACCTAGCAGGGTCCTGGGGGAACAATCAATTTTATACCGCGTACTCAACCCAATCCAGGGGAGTTCTTATCCTTATTCATAAAGCACTTAAATTCACTATGAAGGGGACCCACATTGATTAAGAGGGCCGGTATGTGGTTGTTTATGGTGTGATTGAGAGTGCGAAGGTCCTCCTGGTTAATACTTATGGCCCAAGCATAGATTCCTACAAATTCTACGAAACCATGGATAATATAATTGACTCCTTCCCGCTAGTCTCTGGGGGGGGCATGAACTGTATACTGAATCAGGTGATGGATGGGACTGGGACAGCCCCCGGACCACCCTTTAAAACAGCCCATAGTTTGCAGGCACAAATGGAGCGACTTGAGTTGTGTGACGTTTGGTGGCTCATGCACCCACTCGACCGGCAGTATGCGTATTACTCTGCAGTTCATGGCATGGCTTTGCGGATAGATTACATACTAGTCTCCCGACAGTTAGTTGGCAAGGTACAAAATATAAACATTCTCCCTTGCACATTATCAGACCACTCCCCGGTCAACCTCCTGGTAAGAGTGGGCGGGAGAGCCCGGGGTTGGTCCTCTTGAAGATTTAAGTCTGAGGCCTTGCAGGACATTGTGTTTAGAGCGGACATCAAAGTAGATATACACACCTACTTTACTCACAATGCCCCCGGTGAGACATCTTGGGCGTAGTATGGCAGGCATTTCAAGCTTATATCAGGGGCATGGCCAAGTTGAGAGAATTTAGGATGCTAAAGACCATTAGACGTGACCTAGAGAGCTGTGAATCCAAATTGAAAGGGTTGGAAAATGCCCATTCTGCTGCACCGGACCCGGCCACTTGAGCAGTTTCGGTTGCACGCTGAGCCGGAGATTAAAAACCTTTCAAGACCTGCTGCAACAAGGTGATATGGTGAGGGGGAGCGCCCCGGAGGGACACTGGCCAGGCTGGTTGGTATGGAGCAGGGCCTGCAGCATATTGATGCTATTTTGGAGGAGCAAGGTGAGACCAAATATTCAGACCGAGGAGATACTTGAGTTGTTTGGGTGATTTTATGAAACCTTATATCGTGCTACACGCCCTAAAGGTTCGCCACCTATCCAGTCTTTACTGATGGGTGTTCCCCTTTCCAGGCTATCATCAGCCACCAGGGAAAGAATGAATCGGCCATTTACTATTGAGGAGGTCACAGAGTTTATCAAAGACCACCCGCAGGGCAAAGCACCTGGCCCAGATGAAGTAACCTCTAAGTTGTATGTGGCCTACGGGGCTATATTGGCCCCCCAATTGTTGCAGATATGGGAATAAGCCCTTGCGAGCTTGATCCTGGCAACATTTCTCCACAAGTTCACCATCATGGTCCTTTACAAGTCAGGCAAGCCGGCAAATTAGTGTGGGTCCTACAGGCCACTGTCATTAATGAATGGGGATACGAAAATCCTGGCCAAGATAATCGCAAACAGACTCCTTCCCTTGATGCTATACCTGGTCCATGCTGACCATGCAGAGTTTATCCCTGGTAGATCAAATGGTTTGAATGATCGCTGTTTTTTAACACTATGGCTCGCTTGTCCCCAGAGGCCTCTGCAGTGTCGGTTAAGCAAGACGCACAGAAGGCCTTTGACATGGTGTCCTGGGAGTTCTTATTCCTTGTTCTCGAACAATGTTGATTTGGGCCGAACTTCATCTTGTACATCAAACTGTTGTATACGCAACCTACGGCCAGGGTTCTGGTTAACTCTCAACTTTCTGGCCCAATGCCTCTGGGGAGGGGAACGTGCCCGGGCGGCCATCTCACCCCGCTATTGTTCTTGTTGGCCATAGAGCCCATGGCGGATATGATAAGAAAGCATCAAAGAGGAGGTGCATCTGGCTGATGGGACCACCAGAAATAGTCTCCCTGTATGCTGATGTCGTCTTGTTGTATATCAGGGACCATCATACCAACTTAGACCCGATAATGAGGACATTACAAAGTTTGGTGAGCACTCTGGGTTTGTGGTCAATTATTCCAAATCCAAGGTCTTCCCCCTCACTGACATAACGTCTAGGCCCCTGTGCAAGTACCCCTTGCAGTGGGAACCTGAAGGTATTAAATTCTTGGGGGTCTGGATAGCTAGGGATTCAGCATCTCTCCTCTCTCTGAATTATGCAGCGCAGGAAGTGTATATCCAGGACAGAGTGAAGAGATGGAAAAATATCCCATTGTCTATGGCGGGCAGGTTGGCGCTGGTAAAGATGGTCCTGCTGCCCAAACCATTATATTTATTTACTAATGTGCCGATGTGGCCCGGTAGGGAATACTTTGCCACACTGTACCTGTCCCCTTTGCTATTCCTGTGGCATTCGGGCGCGGTCCGAAAAAGTGGGAAGAATTGGCACAGCCATATTCTAGGGGGAATTTGTTGCGCCTCATTTTGAAAACTACTGGCTAGCTGCTCGGGCGCAATTCACATCCTATTGGCAGGGGGCCACATGTTCAGCTTGAACAACTGGCGGCCGACAAAAGCAACCTGGCCCTTCTTCTTAACACTAGATATTCAGATGGTTGTCCTTTCGATCCGGTCCAGACTACCATCGGGGCTTGGAAGAGAATATTCTGCCTGATAGGAGTGACCCGCCCTTACTGTGGGTCGCTTCCGCTGTGCCGATTCCCTGAACTTGAATGGTATAATTATTTATGCTTGTGTCATGAGGAGACAAAGAGCAGTGCATATGGCAAGGGAAATGTGCGCAAGATCACACAGTGAGTGAATATGTATCAAACGACATGCAGCCAGCAACCAAAATCCATGCACGCTAACACAGAGGATGTTCTAATAGTATGTGATACATATATATGGAAAGGGATGTAGGGTAAAGCACTTAGAAGCTCCTTATGATTGCAATGAAATTCAGGAAGCTCCCCAAACATAATTGCTGTTACAGGTACTGCCAGCACTAATCCCACATACAGGACAAGCAATGACAGGGTCTGTGAACCGACACCCTTGATCGTATCATATAAGGCAACCTAAAGACAATATTCATGAGGATGAGAAACGCTACCTAGCATGCTAGCAATACCCACACACCTGGCTGATCAAACAGGTACCCTGAAAGGCTGTAATTTAATATGAAAGACTCCTGACAAGGGACAAGTAGGAATAATGCTTACAGGATAGAGAGGAAAACATATGCATTCACACAGATGCAGGAAGAAACAGACAGCTCAACTAACAATCAATAGGGAACCAAGGAAGGATTGCAACAGACAACCAGGAACAGACCGTAAGAGAGAATCAAGGAACAGGATCAGGGAAACACAATTACAAACCCAAAACGCTTGCACCTGGAGCCCAGGGAAGGACAGAAAAAAGAAACATATATGTCAGTTCTCTCAAAAAGGGGAGTCCCAGGGATCAGGTTTTCAGCACAGAACACAGGTGGGGTAAGGGATTATAGAACAAAGACACACTGTGCTGTTCAGGAACAGGAAAGCACTGGAAAGAGCCGGTTCACATAAAGAGGAAAGGTAGTAAAAGAATCCAGGAAACAGTGTAGGAAATATTTATGGAAAACAATTAATGCAGTTCAGTTCTCCGCCAATCAAAAGCGCCACACCAATATACCTGTGATATAATTCATTCTAGCATTGTCTGTAACTCGTATAAAACCATGTAGATCCCTCACTCCTGTGCCATTGATGAGCCAACAATCAGGCCGGTGTGAAGAAAGAATATATATCTAATAATAAATAGGAACATTAAAATGTGTGCAAAATCACAAATCATGCCACCTCACTCCATGGTCCAAATGCTTTTTTTCCCTAACAATTCCCTTTTCACGCAAATTGAAAACACTAGTTGATTTAGGATAACACAGACAGACTCTTTAACCCCACAACATGTACAGTGTTCCTTGTTTGGTTATTCCCACCCTGCCTACATAGAAACACAGGTATAAGGGTACTTCAAATACCTGGGTCACTCACAAAATACTGCACAAAATTGTGCAGCACCCTAGACTTGACAGAACAATTTAATTGCACAAAATACTTTGCACGAGTTTCACTTTTAATAACATGTAGCACCTTGAAACATGATCAGATCATTCACTTGGCACTATACTTTACAGGAAGTTTAATTTAAATAATAGGCAACACTTTTCTATTTGCAAAAGCAATTACACATGCAGTGATCTGTATTTTTATCTCCCTGCACGCTTGGCAATGATTTACGGTATTAGAGTGCAACACACTTTTAAGAACAAACACTTTTTATGTATATATGGAGCCCTTCTTCCTTCATCCCAATACAATGAAGGCTCTCTCTTCTGTCAGGAGTCACATTCTCACTTTCTGCAGCGATGTGGTTTTAAATCAGTGATTTCACCCTGTTTAACTATGGGAAGACACTTTTCCTATGCCACAAACCCAGATATTCAGTTATCATATGGACCGCCTCTCCTTTAAGACAGGGTCTGGGGAATAGTGAGCAGTTGGGAATTTCGTTTTGGTGCACCCCTCAGCCCCTCCCTTTAGGGACATTTTGGGTTTGACAAAAGGAATAGGAGTACCCAATTACTTTAACAGACTATATTTTTATCCACACTGGAAGCGATGTTGTTGATATCAAATTTCAACATAATCACCCCCTGTCAGTTGTTTATAGGTGAAGTAATTAAATCACAATTTAGTAAAGATAGTAAGGGTCTACTTAGTCTGCCCACCCAATCAATAAGGGAAGATATTAAATCACACAGATCCCCAAATACTTGGTTTGGTTAGACAGGTTTACTTATATAGAATATCTCTGGGTTTCGTGCTCAGGAAAAAGACACCACTTTCAGGATAATCTCATGGGGAAAGGACAGGCATCTGGTCAGATGGCCTTTCCAGGTTCAGTCATGGATTCTTCCAACATCAATACCCTTTGAGTTGCCTCTCCTTGTATAGGTCCCAGCTTCTGTCTATCCCTGTTTTTTGACCTCCCATGCAATCTTGGTTTGCCAGCAATGTTTCAATCATTCCATTCAGCTCATATCAGACAGAGCTTCCCCTTATTCTCATTTTGTGATCCTTGTGAATCTTTTACCAATCCCACAAAAATGTCTAAATTATGAGATGCCAGCTAATTAGCTCTTAATTGGGATTGGACTACTATTTTCCATCCCTTTAACCCAGGTCTAGCCCATTTTCTTTAATTGGTCCCTTCAGTTACCAAGCTCAAATTCTAGGTGGGATCAATTCACCCACTCAAACTTACATTTCCAGACATTTCAGTTTTGCAGTTAAAAACTGTAAATGTAGCACATTTCTCTAATTTCTAACTAAACCTAATAATATATATTTTTTTAACAGTCGTATCATGCCAGACTTAATGAAAAGGGTCATGTGATGGAATGAGTTTGCAGGTTCAAATGACAATTTTTCATGAATTACTCAAAAATGATAAATGTCTGTGTCACAAACGTGTGCATACAGTTAAATATTTCACAAAGCTACCATCTCTCGGAATCTCTGCTTCACAACATTTTCTAGAGAGCTAGGAACACATTTTAGGTTGTATCTTGGGTTCCCAAGGTCAACATTTTTAGGGGAATGGTCTAATATGATGGGCCTAGACATGAGTTTTCCAATGATCTTTGTTCCATTTTTGTAAGTGCCATGGTTTCAAAGATAAAGGACAAAGTATGACCCTCCATGTAAACCTATGGTAATTTCTAGGCATATATGCATATTTGACTTCAATTGCACATTACATTTCTTTTTTTCAGGCTTGACATGTGGTCTGGGGCATCTGCTTCTTTGTTTAGTCTGCATGCAATTAATCCAGTATCATTCTTTCTCCTAGGGTTAATGCCCATTTGGGTCCTTATCTTTTAGATCAGAGAGGCAAGCTCCACCTCCTGTCATCATGTGGTAGTCTTCTGCTGCATATCATCTGTCAGTCGGCCCAGGCAGGGACCATGAACTTACTTGAATTTTAGGGAATTGTTCAGCGTTCACCTCCAAAACCCCTGTGACTTGCAGTGGCCACGTCATGGGTGTGATTTAACTTCAGGCTTCAGAATGATGTAGGTACCACCCACTGGTCACATCCAGATAGGGATCTCCATACCAACAAACCATCTTGGATTCAAAAACATTTTGGAAAATGTCATCAAGACCCGCAGATCCTCTTTTCCAGTATAAACCATTTCTGTTAGAGGAAAACTAAAGGGGTCTTCAATGTATTGATAGAATTTTGCAATAATAGGGTCCTTTTTTTGTGCAGTGATCAAATCTTAATCCGGGGTATCTTTACTCCACTGAACAGTTGAGAGTTCACTGTTGGCACAAGTCTAAGACCTGGTTACAGTTGTGACTTGAATTTCGCCCAACAGGGATTCTGTATACATAAGATCCCCCTGCAGAGCTCCAGTTTTAGCCAACTGGTCCCCCAAGTCGTTACCAGCCTTAACCGGACCCTCTGTTTTGGAATGACCTCTTATCCTTTTCCAATATATGGTCATCCCATTAGAGGTGAGTAGATCATCAATAGACTGGATCAGTTGCTCCTGTTTTTATGGTTTGTTAGCACAAGGGAAAAGGGTGTGGGGGTGCAGAGACCTGTCTAATCCCCAAGAGAGAAACTTGTATCTCTCTATGGCTATTCAATACAATAGCATTTTATTGAGCGTATAAACGGTTTCGAAAATCTACTTCAGGTGCAAAAGGGTTAAAGTCACAAGGCCAGTTGGGACAAAGAACAAGACAAAACTAGAACTATGTATTGCTACACAGTAGACCCAAATGCACTCCTATCGGGATTAGTGTCCCAATGTAGTTCACTAGATCACACAATTGGTTACCTCACCAGCAGTGAGGGCAATTATTTGCTTAAATTTCAACACAGTTTTAGCATTCAAAGGTTAAGTTAGGATCATACTTCAATGATGGTTTCTGTCGACATTAAATAAAAAGTAATAACAATGACATTTATTGTTCTTCAAACAAAATCTTCAACGTCCATATCCTTCATATGATACATCCAATTAAAGTCAAAGACAATAAAAGTAGTCATGCATATCAGGGACAGACGTCCTTGTTACTCACAAGATGCAATGGAATCGTAACCAACTTAGTTACGTTTAAACAAACTCAAATTAGCTGGTTTCTGCAAAAAGTATATAGGTTCCAGTGTTTACAGACATTCACACATGGATTTTCCACATTTTTTCATACAATCTTTGTAACACCAAAATAGCTCATTGTCAGTGTTCCTGTGACAAACGCGTCTTGGATCGAAGATCCATCTTCAGGGTGTGAGCTAAATGTTCCTGATCGGTAAAACCTCTCAGAACAGGCCCTTTGTATTTCTTTAGCAGGTACCAATTCCGAACCCAGTCTTCAGAGTGAGGTCATGGGAAGTTGGGCACAGAGGTAATGCGGTCCAGAGGTACTCTCTTGTTTCCAGAGTGTCCAGGCGATCCGACCGCATTCACTAGAGGTGACTAGATCATCAATAGACTGGATCAGTTGCTCATGTTTTTATGGTTTGTTGTTAGCACAAAACATGCCTCTATTCTTCCAGTTTATCAGGTGTTCCAAACAAACCCATTCCTGACAAAGGGGGTCATTACGAGTGCGGCAGTAAAAGGTTAACGGCGTTGGTAAGGATGCCGCTGCTGTTAACCCCTTACTGCCGCATTAGGAGGTCCCTTAGCGGGTCCCACTAAGGCCGGGTGGTAAAACCAGCCGTCCTTAGCGGGAGCCGCTAACGGACCAGGGAGCTAATAACGGGCCCGTTATTAGCTCCCTCCCCATTCCCATTGAGCCCTATGGGGGCTCCAATGGGAATGGGGATGGGTATTTTGAATGGGGACTTACCAGGGACTTACCGGGTCCTCCAAGGTTGCAATGACCTGGTAAGTCCCCATTCAGGGAACCCGGACCCGGACACGAGTTTGGAAGCAGCCATGGTGCTAATAGCACCATGGCTGCCTCCAAACTCGTAATGACCCCCATAGTCATAGTCAGGGAGTATCACCAGTTCTTTGAGTTGGTGGGTTACAGCAGTGAGGATGGCTTGATGAACGACCATCAGCTCTGCCACCTGACTACTTTGGGGTCCTATTTTGTAACAAGCAAAGGGTTCAGGGGTGTCATTGACCTAGGCATTCCCAACGCCAGCTACTAGCTCTTTTCCCTCATTATGTGCAAATTGGTATGAGCACCCATCCACATAAACTGTGGGTATCCCCTGATAAGTGTCTTCTTCATAGACCTTGCATGGGGGTGTTAGGTATGCCTCCATATTGTCTTTGGTTATTAGACTTTCTTCTTCCATATCTGACCTCCACAAGCAAAACTTGCATGGACAGAATCCTGGAAGTAATTCTGGAATTACTTACACTCCCATACCCGTATCCTGTCACTTCATAAGTACTGCACAGGTTGGTGAGGAGTCTCTATGATGATGTGCTACCCTTGGATACACGGATGGCAGTTTTACAGTGCCCATACCATTGCCAAGAGTGCCTTTTCACAGTCATTGAATTCTTCCTACACAGAAGACAAAGTTTTGCCTGCATAATAAATAATTGTTTTGGCATTGTTGTGTTTTTGGTACAATGCTGCTGTTAGGCAGGTATCTGAAAACCCAGTCTACAAGAAGAACTCCTTATTCGTAATGGGGTAAGCTAAACAAGGAGCTTGAGAAAGGCTTATTTTCAGTTGTTTAACTGCCTGGGATTGCTCCAGACCCAACTTCAACTTGACTCCAACCTTTAATAAATAGAGCAAGGGTTGAGTGACTTCTGCATAGTCTTCAATGAACTTTCAACTATAATTAGAGAGTCCCAGAAGGGTAGTAGGCTCTTAATTTCAATAAGCATTCCACCTTCTTCGCTTGAGGGTTGAGTCTCTCAGGGGTGATTTCGTGCCTTAGAAAGTTCACTTTGGTCTTACACCACTGTGCCTTTGAAAGAACAGTTTTGCTCTGGCTTTCTGCAACTGGTCCAGAACATAGCAGATTTCTGCAGCATGCTCTTCCACAGTTGAACTCTTGATCAATGCATCAACTACATAGGCCAGGTTTTCCCTTTTACCCAAGTTGGGCATGGCCTTATGAATGAAAATGTTGAACTCATTTCTGGAGTTTATATATCCAAAGGGTGTTTGGGTGCACGTTTATTGCTGCCACCCAAGGTTAAAGGCATGCTTGTACTGGTCTTCCCTACTCACCGGTACCATCCAATAACCGTTGGTCAAATCAATGGCTATATACATGTTTGACACTTGGATCTGTGCCAGCCCTTGATTGATGTAGGGAAGTGAGCATCTATACATGTGAACCTGTTTGTTTAACTCCCTCAGGTATGCACATAGTCTCCATTGCCCAATTGGTTTTAGTATCCCCTAGTGTGGGTTGTTAAAGGTACTGTGGATCAGATGAATAATCCCACAGTATTCCAAGTTTGATCATCTCTGTGAGTGACTCCATGGACGCGAGAGGTAACATGTATTGTTTGACGCATACCAGAGCCATGTCTGGGTCTGAGGCTATGGTCATTGAATAGCTAGATGAACGTCTGCAGTCATATGAATCTACTGAAAACATATCCCCGAAGTCTAGGAACACTTTTCTGTTGTTGCTCCTCCGTCTCACAGCCATCAGAGAGATTGATCTGTTCCTCGAACATCTGTCTGAAACCTGGAAAGACCTTGGGCGTGGCAATATCATGGGTATCCTCCAGTTGGGTGGAAAGATATCTTTTTATGGTGTTCACCTGGACATGAGGTTCCATGAATTTAAAGTCATTGTTGTTAACACTAAATACCACCTCATCCTTCCTGATGTGACAAGTTTCCTCTTCCACCCCATAAGGGCAAGAAGAGTACACCAAGAAATTCCCCCCATGATGGATACAAATCTTTTCTGGAGGAATACCGTCACTGGTGTCAAAACACTTGTTTTGGGATTGGCCAGATAATTTAATTCCCTAAATCAATAGAATAGTGTTGTGCAACAACCGCCATTCCAATAGAGGTGTCCGTGCCCAAAGTGATACTTTGAGGGTCATTGTTATCCATCAATATTCGAATGGTGTTGTGTTCTAGATCCACTAACGGGTTGGATGTAAATATAAACCTTGTTGTTGGAAGGTAAGAGTTGAAGTTTTATATAGGTGGCCTTATGTTTGAGGTTCTGCCCTTGCTTAATTTTGAGGGGAATGATGAATTGTTGCACCTGTCCTGTTATAGTAACCTCTTCTCTCAACTGAACTTCAAATGCATGAGGCAGCAATGGAGCTGACCGGAATGCTCTTTCAGCGATGTCAAAGCACATGGGTTTACCCTGCAGTCGTGACCATACTTTATTGTTAATTAGATGTAAACTACTTGCGAATCAATTTAGAATGTCAGTACCCAAATTAAAGTCACAAGGGGCCTCTCTAATGACAAAACAATTTTGCTCTGTAGTTGTATTGCTCTGGAAATGTTTAGCATGCACCAGCTAGGCAGGAAATTCCTGGAATATGGTGTTAACAGACCTACATCCCATTTATCAGTCAGTTTAAATTTGGGAATGGTCTGATCTTTTTGGAGTTCCTGAATAATCCTTCTCTGATGAAGCTTTTTCTATTATTCAGGCACACTCTGGGGAGTACTGGCTGCTCCCCCTCATTAATCTAAATCAGGAAAAATATGTGTTCGCCCTTTTCTTGAATGTCGGTCAGACATTTAGCTGGTTTGTCATCTTCCTTTTTCAAGTGATTCTGTGTTTATTCTGACTTTTGACTGGTATGATATGTCAGAGTGTTCCCTTTCAGTGTGGAATGCCACTTGCACCTGGGAGGAAGTTTGATTTTCAAGAGTTGAGAGGAGTTTCCATCACCAGTTTGTTCTCCTACATAGATGATTTCTGGAACTTGATTGGTGACTCTCCCCTCTTCCTAAATTCAGTTGGTCAAAAGCCTTTTTGGATAGGAGAGTAGCTTGGAGTTGTAAGGAGCTCATGGTGGCAACAGAAAAGACAGACACAAGTGATCATAGTTCAAGGGTGTTTATTGAACTTTATAATGGGTGAGATAAATGCATAATCTAAACCTAAATCTAAGATGAGAGCAAGCTACGACCATCAAATAATAAGGCAGTCCTAGTGGCGTCTTGTCAGATAAAAAGGGCCTATACTAAAAAAAACGATTGCCAATCCTTACCACTAAATTACAAAAAGAGTGTGGGACAATCTTCACCAGAAAAGAAAGAAGTGTTCACCAAATGATAAGTCAGGATGGTATGGCTGTGTCTCCCTTCCCCATGTTTGAAGCACGGGACAAGGTGGGACTCTCAAGCACAGCACACTCCTTGGCCTCATCAGCACAAGGCTCGCAGTTCAGTTCAACGATATCAAAAAGCTTCAGAGGCTAAGTCTCCTTCTTGCAAAAGCCTGATGCCTTGGAAGGCCTGTGGTGTTTCACAATGTCATGATTCCTGCCCCTCATGTCCCCAGCCCTCCAAGATGTCAGGCTGGAGCCAGGCCACGATCACCTACATGGCCCTGAAGGGCCTCTCCATCCCTCCAAAGACCCACTTGGAATCAGACTTGGCGCTTGTGGCACCAGACTCACTCACTCCCATAGGATAACATTGGGGATTGGACTTGTAGTGCATTGATGGGGACAAGATGGATGCCCCCACATATTTCGGTTCCCAGAACTGCATTTGCAGTCTAGTCTTTTGGGTGTGGTTCAGCCCAGAGACACCTGGGATACCCAGAGACTATTTAAGCCACGCCCAGGCTGAGAAACATGCTTTGTGTTTTCTGCACCTGCAGCGTGACACCGTGTTCGGATCGGTCTCCAGTAGGCCTGCATCTTTCTTCAGCGCTCAGCTCCTCCAAGAACAAGAACACCGTTAGGAACAGCCTTACCTTGTGGCGCTTCTGCCCATCATTCATCGCTTCTTCTGTTCTGCGGGCATCTTCGGCGGTGTCATTCCCATACCGGCACGCCGCTTCCTAAGGAAAAGGAAAAAGAACAGAAAAAAGGCATTAGTAAGCATTCAGCAAATCTTTGCTTATTTTTAAAGACTGTACGAGCTTCAGATGCTTACCTGAATCCCAGCCGCTCTGGGGGAACTCTGTCTCTGGAACTTCTCATCCATCTGCAAGAGGGACAAGACATTCCAGGTTAGCGTGGAAACATCTAGAGGCGCCGCATACCGCGCTTACTCACCGCATTTCTTCTTCATAACCAGCACCTACGCTGAAAACGTTGCGGCACCTAAAAGACACAGAAAAAGAACTCAGTTCAATACAAATACAAAAGGGGCGCATCATGCTCTCACTCACCTTCAGTGCTACTCATCTCAGCAGCACGTCGCCATCCCCGGACGCCGGCCATAATCTAAGGAAGTAAAGGAATGAAGTTAGAGAACTGTTCAAAAGACTCATTATACTTACTTGTCGGACTCTTGCCAGTGGAGTAACTAGGCAGCAACGAACATGCATCAATCAATGCGCCCTTGCGCTGAAAGCAGGATGGAGAGCACACTTTCCAAGAAAACAAGGTGAGCTGTGGATCAAAGGGAAGGGTTGGACCCCGGGGAAGAAGGGGTTCAAGCACACAGAGACAATAGGGAGTTAAACTCTATCAATCCTGTGTTTCAGGCCCAGTCTCCAGTCGAGTAGACTCCAGGGAAGGGTTCGAGGTCGTAAGAGGTCAGAACAGGCTGAGTGACGTCCCCATGGATAACAGATGAGCGTTACACACAATAACAAATAAATAAGTTATCTCAGTGATCTTGTACCTCAGATGTTTGCTCTCCCCCCCAGGACCTCCTTCCATCGCACTTGGATCCTTCTCAATGTGTGGGCCTCCCTCCGTCGGGTTCAGTACAGCCTTTCTTTAACAAAGTTAATGTATTTTAACACAGTTCATGCATTGCTCATTTTCATTAGATAGTGAGGTTTTCCTTCCCCTAGCTTTCCTTTGGAAACGGGTCAGAGACTTTCAATTCTATAAGGGATTTGGTGTAAACCCTCATAGGACCACTCTGACGCCTCACGCCACCCTTTCCTAGGGCCTTTTGGTTCTCGTAGTTTTAAAACAGGTCCCGGTCAGAGCCTTTCAAATGAGAACCCATGTGGAGCCAGACCCCTCTGTGCTTTCTTTGAAGTTCAAAACATACACACAAGCTCTTTGTCTTGCAAATTCCTTACATTCATAAATGTTGCTACTAGCAACCTTGGGCTCAACAGAGTTCGGCCTGCTATCAGGTTCCTCCGACTCACCGGCTGTGCTGAACCCGTTGTCTTCTTTGATCTCTGGACTCAAGGATAGTACCACGGTAGCCAGCTTGCCTCTCCACCTGCGTTATCAATGCGAGAGGCCCCCATTGTCGTCTGCTGCTCCCCACGCAAGCTGTAACTCCAGGTCTTATGATTTCTCTTTCAGAGGTTTCGCGGACATGAGTTGAAAAGGGCAAAGGCAATTCCCCCTTCATTCTCCTTCCAGGTCTCACCACCTTTCTTCTCTATTTGAACTGCCGGTTTGGTGTAGCTGTCTCCTCGTGCATTGGCCTTGCTCAAAGTGTGCTTTCGTGTTCCGCCTTTTATCCCTTTGGTGAAGGTAAGGGCCCATCAGGTGTGTGTGGTTATTGTCAATTGCCTGACTTTGCCTGACCCATGTGTTGGGACAGGTCAAGTAAACAGCTCTGGTATTAGACTGTTGTTTGTTACAGTGTAAGAAAGTGCTTGTGTGGGAAAAGGGGGTGGGGGTAGAGCTTCTAAATATCCTACCGGGTAGAATGGGAAAAAGGTGTTACAGGGAAGGGGATACTGTGTCTTGCCATAGGTGTCCCACTTCCACTCACGATGGCCCCTCGCCCAGGTGATCCTCCCCACTGGTCCACCCCCAGGAACTAGATCCAATAGCAACGGCGGTGCCCTGGCCACCTGGATGACACATCTCCGAGGACTAGCGAGTGAGACACCTTCACATTTCTCACATGATCCAGTATCCACCAGAGCTGATAATTCACACGGACCCTATACCTATAGATGGGCCTTAAAATCTGTCCTTTTTTCCTCAAGAGTACACAAAAAGTGTGAGTTATTTGCAAGCTTGGCTGTCATTTTCTTATTATTGAACTCTGTCACGGTTTGATCTTGGGTGATATTCTGTGTCGGAGATCGGGAACCTGTAGGAAGAAATTAACATTTGGAAATTTGCAGTTACAGAATCCTCTTTCTCCACAGATTCTTTGCTGTCCCCTTTGGTCTGAAGACCGTTCTCAGAACTTATTTGTGGGTACGATACCTCTACTTTCTCTGTAGGATCTGGTTCACAGAGTTGGGGTCTAGGAATCAGTCGATTGGGGTTTGTCACTATGCCTACCCTGTCAGACTCAGAGTCTCTTGGGATCCAATTTTCTTTGGGAGGGCCACCCGGAGGGCCCCCCCCATTCCTGAAAGAGAAGATTGCCTTACCTGAATCCTCCAGGGAGTCTTCTCTTTCAAAAAAGGGGGTAATTTTATTTTCTTTCTCCGCAAAGTGGATTTTTCTTTGACCTCTTCCACTTACCATCTGTTCTTTGGGTTCTAACTTCCCATGGGTAGAAGAGTCACTATCAAAGTGGGTGGTTTCCAGGAGTTTTGTTCTGGTAAGAAAGGAAGCTTCTTCAGGAGCTTGGGATCTCCCTTCAACCAGGGCCCCACTCTCAGGAGCCTGTTGATTGTCAGGAGTTTCCTTTAGTCATTTCCCACCCCCCCGGGCATCAGACCCAGGTTTTGGGGAGTTCTGGGAAGCATGGTTAGGTTGAGGGTTTGACTGAGCCATCAGCATTCGCCCCAGGTCATCGATCAATTTTTGGACCTGTCGGTCTAGTTGCATAACCTTTTCTTTGGTTTCTCGGTTGTAGGGAGGCCTCTGCTCATACCTCTGCTGCTCCCTATAAGGGTATGTGTCCCTTCTAGCAAAGTAGCTCGGGTATTGGCAATTTTCACCATAACTTTCAGTCCTAATTCTCCCTTCTCCTTGTTTCAGAAATGTCCTGGAACTCGGGGAGAAGGGGGAGGATTGTTTTGGAAGTTAGGATTTTGAAGGTACCTGTAAAAATGCAGGTTTGGAGGTGGCAGGGTACTTCTCTTCTGTGAAAAATTTAGAGGGAAGTTTCCTGGGGGAGTACTTACCTGCTCCCCCCCCCCTCCTTTGTGCCAGGAGAGTGTACTGTGAGGAGTCAGGAATGAAAGGCAGACACAGGTTTGCCATGTTTTTGGTTTTACTAAAAACAAGTTTGCCGTGTTTTTGGTTTTAGTAAAACTAAGACTTTTATTGAAAATAAAGGGGTGGGGAAAGGCCTCTCTGACTCGGCTCTAAGAGGAATTTCCCTGCCTAAACAAAAACTAATGCTCTGTCCGTGTCAGGATATAAAAACAAAAACAGTCATGTGTCCAAAGTTAATTTCTCACCCTCACACTACAAACTTAACTCTAAGGTGAAAAGGGAAATTGTCTTTAGCCTTAAGTGGTTTGAAAAAGTGTTCATAAATGAAAATTATTTAAACAAAAGTTTCTTCAAAAATGAACTTCTTGGTTCCAGGGGCAAGTTCCCTTCCACTGGATTCTTCTCTACTCCTTGAGGCTATTCATACACAACTGTTCTCTGGGCCTATTCCGGGATGTATTGACCCACTCCGCTATGCTATGCGGTATCACCCTGATAGTATGGTGCAAGGAACTGCAACAATGGTGGCAAAACTCTTGCGTGCGCCAAAAACCTACAAAGACCGCGTTCTCAAGCACACAAAAAGATGGATGCACAACCAGACACCCATGGTGCATGTGTGGTGGAATAAAGCACAAACTGCAGAAAATATGCTTGTGGGCTCCATGACCAGCAAACAGAGTGCAGAGAGAGAAGCAGCGCATTGCAAGTGAAACTCCAAATTGTGCCTATAAATGACATTTGCTTTGTTGCTAAAAACTCCAAAATGCCTATAGCACAACACTTCTCAACATTCAATATCTTGCTTGGAGCTAAAATTCATGTAATCTAAGGAAGCATTGCGAACGTACAAAGTCCTAATGTGAAGAGCAAAACATTCTTCTGAAAAACTAGATTGTCTAAACTGACAGCCCCTGTCAAAATCTGGGTACAGTACCTTGGGCTACCTGAATGACAGCTGTCAGATGAGCTTTTGATGAAACTTCAAAGTGATCTAAACTAAAAATCTGCCGGATCAGCAAACATAAAAAGGATTGTTTCTAAAAAGAATACAGATCCCAGTTGTTGTTTTATCCCACAGAGTTAAAGCAAAGAAAGTAATGTATTTATGTTTGATGCAACAAGTTTGGTTTTTCCTGGATTTTTAATTAAGAATTGAATTGGATGAGCTGCAACCTTTTGGAAGTGGACAAACCGGTTTCTCCCAGGGGGAGGGATATTCTCTCAACTGAAACTCACGGGGAGATGATAATTGTGGGTTAACCCAGACTTTTGTCTACAGAAAGAGAATGAACAATAGCAGGACCTTCAGCCCAGGAATCAGAGGTGTGAGAGGGTCGTAAATGGCTCCTGGAAGGAACTTCCCCAAGGAGGGGGTTGCTCCTGGACTCCCAGGAGAGACAAAGGGGTGGAGCCAAGCGACCATCTGCTGTTAAGAATGAACAATGAACAATTTTCAGAGACCCATAACTTGTGATTCAAAGTGGTGAAAAATATAAAAAGGACCGAGTTGTTAATCTAATTTCTGGCTGCACGTTTTAAGAGGCGGCAGAACCGTGTAACATGTTCTGGACAGGAATGGCAATATATGTGGTTTTATGTGTAATGTATTAATCCTAGAATTGTGAAAATGTACACACACATCCCTATGTTAAAAACACACATTTGTAGAAATTTGCATAAAGTTTGGAAATTGTGTTCATAGCGAAAAGGACACAATTCTGTAGAAAGTTAGATCCCACAGCTGCAGGGTTTTGAGGAACAGATGCTACATAAAATATGGAATCTTTGTGTGTGATTGGTGTAGAGGTGACCAATGTAGAAATATGCATTTAGTATAAAATTTGATTTTGAGACCAGTGGCTAAAGAACTGTAAAGCAAACCATAAAATGTGACATCATCCGGCCTTGATCCAATCACTAAAATGCAGGGCGGAGATGAAGTTTTGATCCAATCTCAGCTCACAGGGGCAAGATTAGCTAAGCCGGCCCATACACCCTTTTTGTGATGTCATTTGAAAGGATAGAGACAGCTGACAACACATAGGGACTGACTGATTCACTCACTTTCCTGATTCCGGCGAAGCACTTTGATCCAGCATTCTACATCCAGCTTTAACATCCTTCCAGATCCAGATGCCAAGACTCTTGCAAGCAGTAAATAACTATTGACTTTCTGCAAGGCCTAATCCTCAAATGTATTCTTGCAACCCAGTAAAGCGCTGTGGTGTGAGAAGGCCTTTTGAACTAGTTTCCTGAAAGTCTCTGACTTGCTACCACAAGGCTTGCCTGAGGAACTCGCTATCCAGATGATTGAAAGATCCACAAAAAAGAAGGACAGGTCCTGTGCAAATCCAGTGACCAGCCTAGCTGATCCAGTCCCGCGCCTGATGTGCTGTTCTTCTTAGACCAGATCCAATTGATGACCAGAACTGACAGTCCAATTTAATAACTTATTCTGTGAGTATTAATACGAAAAAAAGTGACCCATAGTATGTTTGCATTGTCTTATCCCAAACTCAACTCATCCAATCTTTTAATTCAGAATCATAGTATTGTCAAAACCTTTCTTGCGCTGATTTTCTCTAATTTGTTTTAGAAAATCATAAGTCAGTAGTGTTTTTGAGTGACTCAAGTAAATTCCAGAAAGAAATTGAGTATCCACCACGTGAAGGGTTACGCCGGCCACATAACTGTGGAGATTCATGTGTGGCATCCTCTTTTTCATAGTCATAATATAGTGTAATCAAACCCATCTTTCATTTTCAAAGTACTTTTCTGTTTTCCATTCTCGCGCCCATTTTTCAAAAACACCTCCAACTAAAACCTCTATAACTCCCTCCATTTTTATGATAGAAATGAAATTTCAACTCCACCTTGTACCTAACATCCTTAGCTATCCATAGAACCCACATTGCAAAACAGTGCGACTTCTCCCGTTATAGCGACTATCATGCAAGGAAATGTTTGCCGCGAATTGAAATTCGGAGAAATTTTACACGTGTGAAATAGTCTTAATTTATTTCCTACTTGGACTTTGAGATTTCAAATGTTTTCTTTGGAATAAATCATTGCTTGTGATTGTGTGCAACTGTGCAAAGCGGCTCCCATAGGAATGTATAACAATTTAAGTATTTTGACCACATTTGGTGTTTTTGCTCAGCCAATTCCAAAGACAATTTCAAAGCCATCTGACAGCTGAAAAGTCAATTCTGTTTTTGAGGGGAAGATGGGACTGATATTCTGTTTGATTTGTGTTATTCCTGAATACCTGCTCTCCCCTACCATCTCTTTACATTGCCTATTGGGGGGTTGAGGGCTGTTGCAGGGGGAACCTCTAACCATAGTGCTATCTGTTCTACACCAATTCAAAAGTATTATTTTCAGTGCTGCATTTGTTTTTGTGCTCATTATTTGATTCGTAGTGTATTAAATATATTATTCAGTATTCTATCACCCCATTGGTGATTGTTGTTACCTATTAAAATATATTGTGATAACATTTTAAATACATAAATAAATATTTACCTTTGCAAACTAGCCTGATTCCTGGTTCAGTGTGACCAGAGATGTCTCAGAAGAAGGGTGTGATACGAGTGGTATATCGTTCAGAATATTGAACTTATAGATAAAATAAATAAGGGTTTCAGTTGTGCGCTACACGCTGGTCGTGAATTGGGTGTGTGCCGGATTGAAATCACTTACAGCTTGGGGGCTCGTCTGCGGGATCCTGAATTTGACATACCACTCGTGACAGTCTAACACAGCGTGCTAACCGACGGGGTACATAGACCTTGTGGGTATCATACTGTGCTACACTATACAAGCACCCCTCAAAAGAAATACTCAGAGGAATTGGGCCTGTTTGCAAAAGTAAAAGAACCCAGAGAAAGTCAGAAGGAAATTAATATTTCCAGAATGACGACCCCTGTGGAAATGAATATTGCTAGGGAACACCTACTGCACAAATTATTTGTCAGAGGTGAATGGCCAGAACAGGACGAACAGGTATGGCTGCAGGGAATAAAACAGAAAATCACTGAAATCAACCTTGATACCTGGCAGGACAAGTGTCCATTGCATCACGCACTTAGCGAGCTGTACATAGCCCCAAAAATAAAAGAGGAGCAATGCAAAATTGCCAAAATAGCGGCTTACCTGTACCTCCACATAGGAGTCATATAGGAAAAGTATGCAGACCAGGTAGATTTCACAAAGAGGCAAGGGGAAGCGCTGCAGAAAATCCAGAGCAATCTGGACTCTGCAGAGCAAAGGCTCCAGGACAGCAAAGAATCTGAAACAGAGGCTAGGCAGTATGCCACCAAACTTAAAGAAGATATGGCTCTCTTACTGCAAAAGAATGCAGAACAAGATACACAAGTACATACACTGCAAAAAGAGAGTCAGGAAAGGTTGGACTCTTTAAAACAGAGTCTACAAAAGCTGGCGCAACAATTAACTTTTAACAGAGTCTGTGCAGAACAGCTCAACGTCTTGCAAGACCAGATAGACCAATTAAAAGAGGAAAATAAAAAAATTAATTATTAAAGACCTAGAATCCAAAGCAGAGTTTGATGAGGAGCGCCAGAAAACGGGTGCATTTAAAAAACAGAGGGACGACCTGGCTGAGCAGAAGGCCACTCAAAGTCAGGAGAGGGACGCTTCAGGCCACAAAGTCAGCCATTTAAAAACAAAGTTGGAGGAAAGTAAGCTGGCCCTTCAAGAGTTTGGGGAAATCAAAACCGATTATGAAAAGCTGTTAGAGCAAACCAGGTGAGTGGAAAATGCATTGGCAAAGAACAATCAGACTAATAAGGCCCAAACTGAGGAGGTAAGTCTCCTGCAGCAAAAATTGGCCCAATACTCCCAACGCAGGCAGGAAGCACAGAGAGACAATGAGGCTCTCTGTGAAAAGAATGACAGGCTCCACAAACAGATAGTCAAGCAAGAACGAATCAGAGAGACCTGCAAGGTCTTAATAGAGGAACAAAAGGGTCAGAATTTGGCATGTCATAAGGGAGTAGGGGCTGAAAGTGATGAGGTAAGATGGGAAAGAGAAACCCCTCAGCATAACCTCAGGACCCCTGGCATCAGGGACTTCAATCCCTTCAGTTCCATGGACTCTGCAACCCTCATGTCCACTAGCTCATATGAACCAAGGGAAACAGCGATGGTAGACTACAATACAATGGGAGATAGGGGACTGACAGATAAGCGCCTCCCAGAAATGGATGGACGGGCATCTATGTACAGGTTCCCAAATATTAGGGCCAGGCTCTCTGATCAGGGAGACTCCAGTGAGGGGAGAATCAGAGAACTGGATCCTCAGAAATATCACCTACTGAGAGATCAGTCAGTCAAATTTGGTGAGGAATTCCATGACACTAGGCCCACAAAAAGGATTTTAAAAACCTCTTCCCAGCTAGGACAGTGGGGGAGAGTGGGGACTCAGCCAATCCTGGGAGCAATGGAGAGTCAGAAGTCTCTTCTGAGCTCCACAGGTTTCAAGAGACTAGGTCCCCACATTCTGCCAGCCATTCCCAAGCCTGCAGAATCAGGGAAAGCCTAGAGGATCAGACATCCACCTCTGGTAGCAGTGCCTTTGAGTGAGAGGATGAGTGAACCAGGGTGGCCAAAACTAAAAAGGCCAACAAAATCAAGAGGGCCCTACTGAAAGATCCCCTGAAGCAAATCAAGGCTATTAGGAGCGTCATAACGCCCTACCATGAAAATGCCAAATATTCAGTTTGGGAGCACCTCGAATTGTTTGAGCAAACGATGGAGACTTTCCACCTGAAGGACAGCCAATGCTGTATTCAGTATGTCAAGTGGATATTTTCACCTGAATACTCCAGCCTCTTTGCAGGGCTGGAGGATCAGAACCATTCAAGATGGTCCACCTATAGGGTGGCCATCTTAAAGCACTTCTCAATACACAGAAACCCTCAAGAGGCGTGCAAGGCGGCCTACAATCTGCAATGTGGGGAAGACCAGGCCCCACAAAAATGTGTCCAAGAGCTGAAACGTGCCTTTGCGCAGACCACCAGGAGGGTGCACACAGACAGTAGGGAAGTTATCAATACCTTCTTTCATGCCCTCCCTAAGTACATTATGACCCAGCTGGTGAGGGACTTTCATGAGAAAAGATCACTAAACTGGGTCATTGAACAAGCAACTCGCATCTACGAAGTGCAGAAGCCAGTAGAAAATAAAAGTGCCAATAAAAGCCCAAAACAAACCAACACCCCTGCTGCTGCTAAGGTGGCGGAGGTGAAGGTTTCCCCCATTTTAGATCTGGAGATGGGGGGGGGGTCTAAAAACATTCCTGCACAAAATCCTACCAATCAAAGACACACAAGGCCCTCGGGCCAATCCCAAACAGGGAGTCAGAGAGGTAACCCCACAAATGGGACCCCTAACTCCCCTGACTACATCAGCCCCCGTTACAAGGGCAACAGACTCATCCTAGGCTATGTGTGGACTCCCCCAGCCCAAGGGGGGGAACCATCCAGGCAGCCGCCAACCCAGGAAACTTCCCTCCTCACTTTCCCCAGGAGGGCAGTAATCCCCCAAACGCCGGGTTGAGTTTCTTTCCCCGGTACCCGCCAAACACCAAGCCCCAAAACAACCCTTCTTTCCTTCCCCACTTTCCTGAGCCCAGACAGCCCAATCTGTGAGAGGAGAGGCCAAGGGTTGAGGGGTACCAAAACTATCCCAACCAAGGGTATTATGGGAGAAGGGACAGTTACCCTTCCCGTGATCAACCAAGGGTAGACCAGAGGACCCTGTACAAGCCAGAGCTGGTGTCCAAACGGGAGCGCCAGGTCCAGAACTTGGCACAGGATCTGCGTCGCATGCCGAGGGCTCAATAGAACCTTCAGATGAGCATGATGACTCATAACTCCACAAATCAAGGTTCTGGTGCTCCAGAGCAATGACGGGGAGAGAACCCTGACAACCCTCCGGTTCCCAGGGGGGAGGCACAAGGGGAAGGTGTGTATAAAGCCTGGAAGGAAGCTTCCTTCCCCACTTGTGAAAAGCCCCTAGAAACCCAGGAACCGGAACCAGAATCTCCTGCCCTGAAAATGTGCAACCTAAGGAATAGAGGGCGGGGAGGAGAAATAAAGAGCCTAAAAAGACCCATTTTGTGGAGGAGGTTTGAATCTTCCAATTTGAAGGAGAGGGGTCCTCAGAGGATTCTGAGAAAAGGATCTTCTCCTTCAGGGGTGGGGGAACTCCTCCCAAAGAAAAATGGATCCCAAGAAATCCTGATCAAGACTGGGTAGATGTGGGGACTGAATTTAAACCGCCCATTATTGAACCCCAAAATGACTAGCAACAAAATCACCTTATTCAAACCAATCCTGGTGACTGCCTCCAAAAAGGGGGAGGCGGCCCAGACTCAGAAGCAGGGGAGTCCAAAACTCCCCCCATATCCAACTGCCACCTTTTTCTTACATGTTCCTAAGATCCCAAACAAAATCCTGCCCAAATAACCCCTCTATCAGAATCCAGTGCAAATAAATTAACCCACCAATTGGCCAAAAATGCACATTATCTTTGCCCCATTGAGGAAAAGAAGGGAAGATTTTATGCCCCGGTCCAAATACAGGGGCAATGTACATTTTTGGCACTGGTGGACAATGGATCCCAAGCCACCCTTCTGTTAAAAAGGGCCTTTGATCAACTGAATTCAGGAAGGGGGGAGAAATACCAAATCCCTCTCACCCCTCATCCTGGACAACTTCAGAACTTTGATGGGAATGAAATTCCTGTCGAGGGGGCTGCAGATTTAGACATTAAAATTGGGCGACACAAGGTGAAGCACCGGTCATAGTTGTGACTCCAGAGGGCACACCATGTTTACTAGGGAATGACATGCTGTGTAGATTGTCTCCAATCATAGATTGTGTAAACAAGGTCCTCTGGACTCAGACTAACCAACCAATAAAATTAAAACATAGTGTCAACCATGTTAGTTTAAATGGGACATGCCACATGGTTGAACAGCCTTTATTGTCTGTTTGCATAAACTTTTCATTTAAACGGTCTCTTTCAATAAAGAGACCCCATGTGAGTGTGTGGATACATTTTATCCTGTAGACAGTAAGGGCTAGTCAGTGATAGTCAAACCCATATTTGCCAAATAATTTTTCTTTGCACTTTTTGAAAAAATTAAACAATTTCAATTTTTTTGTTATTTCATGAATGATCACCTGTATTTATTACTGTCGAATTTTCATATGGTAAAAACCATCAATAGAACTAATGTGTTGTTTCTATACCATCTGATGTGGTGTTATTCATGTATGATTTTGTCCCCTCCTATTCTACGATCGAAAGAATCATGTTCCATCTTGTAGTTTGAACTATATATGTTTATTTGTGTAATTCCTGTCTATATCTACAACCCTCTATTCGTCAAATTGGTTATTTTTATAGATAATAAAACAAAAAAATAATTGTTTTCATACTTTACTACGATCGAAAGAATCATGTTCCATCTTGTAGTTTGAACTATATATGTTTATTTGTGTAATTCCTGTCTATATCTACAACCCTCTATTCGTCAAATTGGTTATTTTTATAGATAATAAAACAAAAAAATAATTGTTTTCATACTTTTTGTACCTACTCTTTTGTTGGAGTATCATTTGATTGGTGAGATACCTACAATATATATGAATAATTACATGTTTTGTTCAGCTTAAGCTACTAGTTGAATAAGCACTGATAGCTATCTAAATAATACCATAACTTCAGTTTGTTCATGAACACCCTTGTGTTTTAGGGTTTTTTTTGTGCTCCATTGAGTTCCTGAATGTTTGGGAGTGCCTCTCTTGTATACATGGTTGAACAGAAACCTGACCAAATTGAATTCCATTTCCAAAATAACCAAATCCCTGACGTGACAGTAATTGAAGTAGGACAACAAACTGGTGATGGGAACTCCTCTCTATTTCTGAAAATCAACCTTCCTTCAAGTCTTAAGTGGCATTCCACACTGGAAGGGAACACTCTGAAATTCTATACAAATTCACAATCAGAAAATCCCACTCCTATAGTCCAAAATGATGTGAAATCAGCTCAAAGCTTGGCTGACATTCAGAAAATTGGAGAGCAGTTGTTCATCCCTATTCTGTTACATGAGGGGAAGGACTCTGTTCTCGCCCGAGCGTGCGTGAACAACGGTAAGAGCTTCATCAGCGAGGACATGTTCTGAAAACTCCCAAAACATCCAGCCATTCCCACATTTAAATTGATAGACAAATGTGGACCTGGAAACACCCAATTCCAAACATCTCCTGCCTAGCAGGTGTATGCTCAAAATTTCCATAGGCAACAAGAGCATAGTCCATAATTGTTGGGTCCTGTGAGATGTCCATGCTGCATTTTATTTAGGCAATGACATTCTCAATCGTTTCGCCATTAGTTTGGACCTAATAAACTTCAAAGCCTGGTCCCGATTAGTGGGTAATCCCATGGACTTTGATGACCTAGAGAAAGCATTTCGGTCAGCTCAACTGCTGCCCTATGCAGTTGAAATTCAGATTGGAAAGGAAGTCACCATCCCAGAATGGACTCAACTATTCCCACTTAAAATAAAAACTAAAAGAGGACAGAAACTGAAAAATCCTGATGCCTATATTCACCTCAATGCCCATTTTCAACAGCAAGGGTTGGGGTTAAACTCAACGCCACTAGTCAATCCAGAACACAACACCATTCCAATAGAGGTGGATAACAGCAACCTAAAGAGTATCACTCTGGGCGCAGGCACCATTATTGGAATGGCGGTTGATGACCCACATTTTTCCATAGATTTAGGTAACAAACTGATAGGACCAATCCCCAATGACTGTTTTGACAGTGATAGTGACAATCACACAACACCAGAAAGGATCTTCACCCGGCATGGGCAGAATTTCCTGGTGTACTCTTCCTGCTCTTATGGTAAGAAAGATGTGACCTATGACTTCAGGAGGGATGAGGTGATCTTTCAAGTCCACCACCTGAAGCCCATCAGTCCAAGTCAGTACTGTGACCAGGGACTTCTTCACCCAGCTGGAGGAGGCTGCTGAGAGAGCCAAACCAGAAGTCTTTCTGGGCTTCAGGCAGATGGTTGAAGAGAGAGTCAACCTAGCTGATGCCTGAGAGACTCTGGAGGAAAGCAAAAATTGAAACAAGTTTTCTTCGATTTTCAAGATCTCTTTGTGGTGGACTCATATGACTGTGGTCGCACCGAATTCCACACAACAACAATTCCCATGGACCCTGGCATGACTCCAGTGTTTGTGAAGCAATATCGCTTGCCTCTCGCATCAAAGGAGTCCCTTACTGAAATAATTAAGAACCTTGAGTCCTGTGGGATAATTTGTCCAGTCCACAGCACCTTCAATAATCCTGTGCTGGGGATTTTGAAACCAAATGGCCAGTGCAGACTCTGTGCTGACCTAAGGGAGCTCAACAAATGGGTCCATACTTCCTGATGGCCTCTTCCCTACATTGACCAAGGGCTAGCCCAGATCCAGGGGTCAAAGGTATACACTGCCATTGACCTGATCAATGGGTACTGGACTGTACCTGTCAGTAGGGAGGACCAATACAAGCTGGCCTTTATCTTCGGGGGGCAGCAGTACACTTGGACCCAGACTCCCTTCGGATACATCAACTCTGGCAATGAATTTAACATCTTTCTGCATAAGGCCATGCCCGATTTGGGTGAAAGGGGTAACCTGGCCTATGTAGATGATGTTCTAATCAAAAGCTCAACTGTGGAGGAACACATAGCGGAGATCTGTTATGTTCTGACACAGTTGAGGGCTGCGGGAGCAAAACTCTCTTTTTCCAAAAGGCACAGCGGTGCAGGACCCATGTCAATTTCTTGGGGCATGAGATAACTCCTGAGTGTCTCTGTCCCCAGGAAAAGAAAGTAGAAGCACTCCAGAAAATAAAAGACCCCACAACTCTGCGGGAACTAAGGAGCCTCCTTGGACTAACTAATTACAGCAGAAAGTTAATTGAGGATTACGCAGAGATCACAAGACCCCTGATCCATCTGTTGAGGGGGGGTCAAGTGGGAGTGGGGTCCAGGATAAGCTGAGGCAGTAAGACAACTAAAAAGAAGCCTCTCACAAGCGCCTTGCCTAGCTTACCCTGTCAAAAACAAGGAGTTCTTCTTGGAGACAGGGTTCTCAAATACATGCTTGACTGCATGACAATGACATCAAAAGCATGACAAGGTCAATAAAGTAATATCTTATGCGAGTAAGACTTTATCCTCTATGGAGGAAAAATGTAACGATTGTGAGAAGGCACTCCTGGCAAGGGTGTGGGCATTGAAGAATTACCGCCCGTTTATCCAGGGGGAACACATAATAGTAAAGACTCCACACCGGCCTCTGCAATATCTTCAAAGTGACAGAATCCGGCCCAGAAATGTGAGTAATTCCCAAATTACTTCCTGGATTCTGTCAATGCAAGGCTTTCCTGTGGAGGTCAGATATGGCCAAAACAAGAAGAGTCCCCTCACGCAAGGTCTGGCTGACTTGGATGATTGTGCCAGAGAAAACTGTCTTGAGGATGAAAGTCTGAAAATCAAGGACAACATGGAGGCATACCTTAATTCCCCACACAAAGTCTATGAAGAAGACAAGTGTGAGGGAATGCCCACTGTCTATGTGGATGGGTGCTCCTACCATGTTGACAACAATGGGGAAAAAGAATTTGTGGCTGGCGTAGGGAATGCAATGGTGAATGATGCCCCAGAATCCTCCGCTAGGTACAAAATTGGTCCCCGAAGTAGTCAAGTGGCAGAGCAGATGGCTGCACATTAGGCCTTCCTCACTGCTGTCCAACACCAACTCCACAAACTGGTCATAATCAGTGATTCAGATTATGTACGGAACAGGTTTGTGGAGCACCTGGTTAATTGGAAAACCAGAGGCATGCTATGTGCTAATAATAAACCATTAAAACACGGAAAATTAATACAAAATATTGATGATCTGGTCACCTCGAATGGGATGACAATCAACTGGAAAAAGACTAAGGGTCATTCTAAATTAGAGGGACAAGACAAAACTGGAAATGACCTAGCTGATTAGCTGGACAAAACCGGAGCCATCCAAGGGGATCTACTTGAGATCGAGTCCCTGTTGGGGGAAATCCAGGTAACTGTTATCACTAGATCCCAGACAAACGCTCACAAAGATCTTTCAACTGCACAATAGAGTAAGGAGACCCCTGAGGCTAATTTGATTACAGCTCAGAAGGGGGATCCAATAATTGGTAAGTTTTATCAACACATTGAGGACCCTGAGAACTTTCCACTGACGGATACCGATTACATTGGGAAAGAGGACCTCAGAGTGTTGATGAAATGTCCAAAAATGTTCCGAATCCAAGACGGTTTGTTGGTGAGAAGATCCATATCTGGCCATGACCAGTGGGTGTTCCCTACCTCATTCCGAAGCCTGATGCTAAGTCACGCCCATGATGCAGCCACAGCCGGTCATCGGGGGTTTTATATGACATTAGAAATATTGCGAGAGGTTGCATACTGGCCACACATGGGGCAGGACCTCGACCAATACTTGAAGGGGTGTCTTGTTTGTGCACAATTTCAGCCAACATCACTCACACACCGTGCTCCCCTCCAAAAGAGTTGGATGACACTGCCTTGGTCAGATTTGCAAGGCGATTTTATCGGGCCCGTGTTTCGCTCCTCTAGGTGAAACAAGTACATGTTGACCATAACATGCTTGTTCACTAAATGGGTGACATGTCTCCCGGCCTCAAATTGCAAGGCAGAAACAGCAGCTGCCTAGACGACCAATCACATCTTCTCGCATTTTGGACTACCCTAAAGGATTGAGTCAGACTGAGGTAGCCACTTCACTAGCAAAGTGATGACAAGGAAGTGGGAGATACTTGGGGTAAAAAAGAAACTACACATTGCCTAGCGGTGTCCTCTAGTGGTGGAATTGAGAGGTACAATAAAACTATTGAGAACATATTAAAAATGTTTTTGGCAGATTCTGGGCCAAGTTGGGGCATTCGATTACCCATTGTCCTGATGGCGATCAGATCTCCCCCTTCTTCTGCAACAAAAATGTCTCCATTTGAGCTGATGACTGGACGAAGGATGGTGCTACCCCAGCATTTGCTCTACAGAACCCAAGAGCAGACCCTGATAAATGCCTCCACAACTCATGAGTATGTTGAGAATCTGAGAAAACACCTTCAACATGCTTTTGCCTATGCTCAGCGGAATCTAGAAAGATCCTCAGACAATATGACGACCCACTATGACCTTAAGACAACTAAAAAGGAATATCAAGTAGGAGACCGGGTCTACTTGTACAATTTCCAAAGGAACCAAGTCAAAGAGCGCAAATTCCTCCCAACTTGGCGGGGTCCTTTTGAAAGTGTGGACAGAATCTCACCAGTCGCCTACAGAATCTGCATCCCCAAGGGCAGTTTTCACAGAAGGGGAAGACAAGTGGGTCCACATAAACCAGCTGAAGAGTTGCCACCCCAGGCATACTTTGCGGCAGATAGAAGGGCTTACCAGAAACCCAGAGGGGGAAGTTCCAGATACCTAGAAAAATTACTAAATCTTCATTGATTGCACCTAAGAAAATGAGTAGAGGATCACTGAAGAATAGATAGGGAATATTGCCAGTTGTTAACCAATGTAATTGTGTTTCCCACTGCTGACATCCCCCCGAAGATGTGTGGACACAGTAGTGGGAACATTTCCATAACCATGCTATGTTCTATTTTCCAGCATTAGAACTAAGAATCATCCCAAAAATCACAAAGGAGGACCACTCGGGGACCGGGAGGAAAGACCCAAAGAGCCCGGAGTGCTGCTCCATACTCCCAACCAGAACCAGCAAGGAGAGCGTGTTGCCTCAATCACTAACGGGAGAAGCCACTGAAGTTCTCCACACTGACAGAAAAATAACATCCCAATCTCCCAACTTCCCCTTGACGGGAGGTCAAAATGAAGTCAGGAGGGGGGCTCTGTGGGATGTATTGACCCACTCCGCTATGCTATGTGACATCACCCTGATATTATGGTGCAAGGAACTGCAACAATGGCGGCAAAACTCTTGTGTGTGCCAAAAACCTACAAAAACTGCATTCTCAAACACACAAAAAGATGGATGCACAACCAGACACCCATGGTGCATGGGTGGTGGAATAAAGCACACACTGCAAAAAATGTGCTTGTGGGCTCCATGACCAGCAAACAGAGTGCAGAGAGAGAAGCAGCGCTTTGCAAGTGAAACACCAAATTGTGCCTATAAATGACATTTGCTTTGTTGCTAAAAACTCCAAAATGCCTATAACACATCACTTCTCAACATTCAAAATCTTGCTTGCCGCTAAAATTCATGTAATCTAAGTTTGCATTGCGAACATACAAAGTCCTAATGTGAAGAGCAAAACATTCTTCTGAAAAACTGGATTGTCTAAACTGACAGCCCGTGTCAAAATCTGGGTGCAGTACCTTGGGCTACCTGAATGACAGATGTCAGATGAGCTTTTGATGAAACTTCAAAGTGATCTAAACTAAAAATCTGCCGGATCAGCAAACATAAAAAGGATTGTTTCTAAAAAGAATACAGATCCCAGTTGTTTTTTTTTATCCCACAGAGTTAAAGCTAAGAAAGTAAAGTATTTATGTTTGATGCAACAAGTTTGGTTTTTCCTGGATTTTTAACTAAGGATAAATTAGCTTGGCTGAGCTGCAACCCTTTGGAAGTGGACAAACAGGTTTCTCCCACGGGGAGGGATATTCTCTCAGCTGAAACTCACAGGGAGATGATAAAATGTGGGCTAACCCAGACTTTTGTCTACAGAAAGAGAATGAACAATAGCAGGCCCTTCAGCCCAGGAAACGGAGGTGTGAGAGGATCATAAATGGCTCCTGGAAGGAACTTCTCTAAGGAGGGGGATGCTCTGTTACGCTCACCTGGCTCCCACATAGGCGTCGATCTGAACTGGACAGCTGCGGTCTCCACCAATGTGACACGTAGGGCCGAGATGACGGACTGGACTGGCCCACCTAGCTTTGTTTGCTTGGCCCGTAGGAATATTCTTCTGGAAATGGAGAAAGGGAATTAACCACCCGTGGAGTTGAGCTTAAATCCCCCCACCCCTGCTGTTCTCCCCACAGATCACCTTTGATGTCCCATCTTATAGTCTCACCTGATGGTTTGAAAAGATGGACTCTCCATCCTGCATTGAGTGCAGGGGCGCATTGATAACCAGTTGCTTCACTGGCTCGAAGGAATTGGTGAGTTCCAGAACAATATTGACTCCGAGATTCCCAGCAAGACGCCGTAAGTATGTAGTTCGTAAGAGTTCAAATGCCTGACTTTCCCTCTTGTCCGATTCCTTGCAGGTTGCAGCTTGACCCTAGTGAAGGGTTCCTCGTGGCAACCGGTAATATTCTAGTAAGGATTTGTATTTTCCAACACAGTTTGATAAAATGATGTCAATATGTAACCTGTTGCTTTCTCCCTTATTCAGGCGCTGAGAGAAAGTATGAAGTCTTGGGGAATAATACCTCCGGCGGTAAAATCAGGTAAGTCTATTGTGGTGAGGAGGGTTCCCCTTGTTAGTCCTTTTGTTTCACCTTGCTGTCCTTTTGTTTCCCCCTAGGGGCTAGGGTTCAGCGAAGATGCACTGGAAGCTGTGCTGACCCGTGAAGAGGAATAGTACCCCTGGTGGTAACATCAGGTAACTCTATGGGGGGGGTAACTAATATTCCTCTGTGTATTCCCTTGTCTCACCTTGCTGTTCTTGTCTTCTCCTTAGGTGCCGGAGTGCGGCGGGAACATGCAGGAGGATGCGGTGGAATGTGAAGATGCTGCGAAGGCCGGTGAGTTCAGTGCTGCGCTGCAGCAGGCGAGGCGACGCGCATAAAATAACTTCTTTCTTCCAGCTCGAAGGCGCGATGGATTGGGAATTCAGGTAAGGATCAAAGGTATAGCTCTTGTTCTAACCTTTTCTCCTTCTTTCTCCCTTTTTCTAGGAGCTCCAAACTCGAGGCGGGTATGGCAGAGGACTGGATGCAGACTTGCAGGCACAGTGAGCGTTACGCTGCTGGATGCAGAATAACGCGAAGCGTGTGCTGCTCTTCGGGCGTGATTTAAATAGCCTCCAAAGTAGTCCCAGGTAAGTATTCCTCCCCAGCCCCACCCGAGTAAAAAATAGTCCCTAGGTAAAGTAGTCCCTTCCAAGCCTCTTTTGGCTTGGAGCTCTTGCAGCATGGTCTGCATCTGGTAAATTTGCAGCATGGTCTGCATCAGGTAAGTTTTAATCTATGAGCCTGGCACCTATGGCGCAAGGACTGACTCTCCATATGAGCCTGGCACCATAGACGCCAGGACTGCAACCAAATAGCCCCTAGCAGGGGTTGTTGGGCTTGCTTGGGAGAACTTGATGCCTGCTTCCGGGGTTGCTGGACTTGGTCTGGGTCCCCGGGGGTAGGCATCATGACATGCTCCTGGACTCCCAGGAGAGACAAAAAGGTTGAGCCAAGCGACCATCTGATGTTAAGAATGAGCAATGAACAATATTCAGAGACTCATAACTTGTGATTCAAAACGGTGAAAAATATAAAAAGGACAGAGTTGTTAATCTAATTTCTGGCTGCACATTTTAAGAGGCGGCAGAACTGTGTAACATGTTCTGGACAGGAATGGCAATACATGTGGTTTTATGTGAAATGTATTAATTCTAGAATTCTACACACACATCCCTATGTTAAACACATACATTTGTGGAAATTTGCATAAAGTTTGGAAATTGTGTTCATAGCGAAAACGATAAAATTATGTAGAAAGTTGGAACAAGATCCCACAGCTGCGGGGTTTTGAGGAACAGATGCTACATAAAATATAGAATCTTTGTGTGTGATTGGTGTAGAGGTGACCAATATAGAAATAATTATTTAGTATAAAATTCGATTTTGAGACCGGTGGCTAAAGGGAGGTTTCTAAGAACTGTAAAGCAAACCATAAAATGTGACATCATCCGGCCTTGATCCAATCACTCAAATGCAGGGTGGAGATGAAGTTTTGATCCAATCCCAGCTAACAGTTGCAAGCTTAGCTAAGCCGGCCCATACACCCTTTTTGTGATGTCATTTGAAAGGATAAAAAGAGACAGCTGACAACACATAAGGACTGACTGAATCACTCACTTTCCTGATTCTGGCAAAGCACTTTGATCCAGCATTCTACATCCAGCTTTAACATCCTTCCATATCCAGATGCCAAGACTCTTGCAAGTAGTACAGAACTATTGACTTTCTGCAAGGCCTAATCCTCAAATTTATTCTTGCAACCCAGTGAAGCGCTGTGGTGTCAGAAGTCCTTTTGAACTAGTATTGTGAAATTCTCTGGCTTGCTACCACAAGGCTTGGCTGAGGAACTCGCTATTCAGCTGATTGAAAGATCCACAAATAGGAAGGACAGATCCTGTGCAAATCCGGTGACCGGCCTAGCTGATCCAGTCCCGCGCCTGATGTGCTGTTCTTCCTAGACCAGATTCAATCCATGACCAGAACTGATGGTCCAATTTAATAATTTATCCTGTGAGTATTAATAGGAAGAAAAGTGACCTATAGTATATTTGCATTGTCTTATCCCAATCTCAACTCATCCCATCTTTTAATTCAGAATCATAGTATAGTCAGAACCTTTCTTGCGCTGATTTCCTCTCATTTGTTTTATAAAATCATAAGTCAGTAGTGTTTTTGAGTAACTCAAGTAAATTCCAGAAAGAAATTGAGTATCCACCACGTGAAGGGTTACGCTGGCCACGTAACTGTGGAGATTCATGCGTGGCATCCTCTTTTTCATAGTCATAATATAATGTAATCAAACCCATCTTCCATTTTCAAAGTGCATTTCTGTTTTCCATTCTCGCGCCCATTTTGCAAAATCGCCTCTCATTAAAACCTCCATAACTCCCTCCGTTGTTATGATAGAAACAAAATCTCAACTCCTACTTGTACCTAACATCCTTAGCTATTCATAGAACCCACATTGGAAAACAGTGTGACTTCTCCCGTTATAGTGAATATCGTGCAAGGAAAAGTTTGCCGCAAATTGAAATTCTGAGAAATTGTACACGTGTGAAATAGCCTTAATTTATTTCCTACTTGGGCTTTGAGATTTCAAATGTTTTCTTTGGACTAAATCATTCCTTGTGATTGTTTACAACTGTGCAAAGCGTCTCCCATAGGAATCTATAACAATTTAAGTATTTTTTACCACATTTGGTGTTTTTGCTCAGTCAATTCCAAAGACAATTTCAAAGCCATCTGACAGCTGAAAAGTCAATTCTGTTTTTCTCTCGTGTTCGAAAGGGGAAGATGGGACTGATATTCTGTTTGATTTGTGTTATTCCTGAATACCTGCTCTCTCCTACCATCTCTTTACATTGCCTATTGGGGGTTTGAGGGCTGTTGCAGGGGGAACCTCTAACCATAGTGCTATCTGTTCTACACCAATTCAAAAGTATTATGTTCAGTGCTGCATTTGTTTTTGTGCTCATTATTTTATTTGTAGTGTATTAAAGATATTATTCAGTGTTCTGTCACCCCATTGGTGATTGTTGTTACCTATTAAAATATATTGTGATAATATTTTAAATACATAAATAAATATTTACCTTTGCAAACTAGCCTGATTCCTGGTTCAGTGTGACCGGGAGGGGTCTCAGGAGAAGGGTGTGGTACAAGTGGTATATCGTTCAGAATATTGAACTTATAGATAAAATAAATAAGGGTTTCTGTTGTGCGCTACACGCTGGGCGTGACATGGGTGTGTGCCAGATTGAAATCACTTACACTCTCTTGGCCAAGTATAACATTTGCACAACAACTGTTTAGTTTCACAATTTTGGTTTCTTTCAAGAACAGTTCTTTAGACCGCTCTTGGCCAAGTACAACACCTGCACAACAACTGTTTGACTTCTTTCTTGTTTAACACAATCCTCTTCAATTGCCTGGTATACTACCCTGCCAGGACTTCTTCGTCACACACCCGAGACTGCCTGGTGTACTCTCCTGCCAGAACGTCTGCTAATTCAGGTTTTCTTCCTGCTCCAAAAGTTGCTTTCATATGATATTGGATAATGTATCTGTTTGATACATTATCTTCTTTCTGCGTTTTTCATATTGGCACTGTGTACATTTACAAATTAGCAAAGGGTTTATTTGCGACTTAAGTTTCCTTTGACTTATATGTCCATTTCTCTGCTCTTTCTCAGCTAAGTAACTTTCAATATTTTGCACTTTGTATGCCAGCCGATATGCCCGAGAGTCCATGTTGCTCTCTGGAGGATTCACAAGTTTCTGTAGGCATAAGTATCTTCTCTCGCAGTTGGCCGGTGAAGGATTCCCTTCCACTTATCTGTTGTGGTCTGCATTTCTTCGCTCGCCAGATCTCTGTGGCTTGCACTCGACACGCCTGCTGTCCTCTCGGCTCCATTAAGCAGAATGCTGCTTTTCACCTTCTGTGAATGCCGAGGAGTTTTTCAGCAGCTCTTGGCATCCTTGCACCAGCGGTTCCTTCTTCCTTTGGTGGTGCGCCTCCTGGCTCCACCACAACGGTTGTGGCTTCTCCACCCTCTGTTCCATTCAGAGTGGTATGACTCTCTCTTGCCAGTCACCAGAGCAGCTGAACTTCATTCTCTGTTCAGGCTGCTTACATTTCCCAGGCACAGATGTGTGCCTGGAAACACTAGATCACTCACTAGATATGCAGTCTATCTTGCTCCACATTGCTCTATCCTTCCTCCTCTTCGTCTCAGTATTTCATGAATTCTGGGCACCAATGCCCATTGTAAATTATTGAAGTTGAATGAGCATTTTTAAATGGTATGGAAGGTACATAATTTCTGATGGACTGATAAGTGGAATTGAAAAAGGTGATTCCATCGGATTGGAAAGGTTGGCTCACACACTTGACTGAAGGGGGTTCCCTGTTCTTTATGGGAAAAGGGGAGGAACATTGGCAATATGCCATGAAGTTTTCAGACATGGGGAAGTTATTCTAAGGGGAAAATAGTGGATACCATTTCTCACCTGATGGAGTCATGACATCTCCCAGGAGGCCGTCTCCTCCCATGTGATCCTCTCTTATATTGCCACCCCCAGGTTAGCAGCTGCCGCCCCCTGGCCACATGCAAGGAGGTTACCACTGGGAGATCAGTGACGACTCTACCAGATTCATCACTGTACACATACCCCAGGATTGGTTATGTACCCTTATATCGAGGGCTCACATAGGTGGCAGGGTCAGAGTGGTCATTTTGCTGACACCCTGCATTGCTAGCATTCCATTGGGCCTGCCCAGACGTCTCCTCTGCCTATCATTCTGCTTATCAGCTAGAGGAGTATTGTTAGGCCCCCGTCTCCAAGTCCAAAGGCGGGGTAGCTTTTACCTCTGCCGCCTTCGCAGCAGCAGGTGTGGTAGCTGGCTTAGTGGTTTTATTTATTCATCACTTGTTAAAGCCAGCAGGCGCACATTGACACATGAGGTACATCAAAGACAGGACAAGGTATTATAACCTAGGCAGAGAAAGGGGTGTTTTTACTGCCAGTGGGTTTCGGGACTCATATAACCTTCCAGCTTGCTCTAATACCCCATCCAGTGTCCTGCGCTCATGGAAATCGTGAACTAGTTGGGTAATTATATATTTGACAAGACCATGGAAGTATGTGGTCACAAATTCCCTGCTATTCGTATTCCTCCGCCTGGAAGTCTGTGCAAATGCATGGTTTAATTCTTGTGTAAACTCCCTAGGTGCCTGATCTTCCCCACATTGTAAATTATATGCAACCTTGCATACCTCTTGTGGGTTCCTGTGAGTGGAGAAGTGTTTTAAAATGGTCACCTTATAGGTGGACCATTGCAATGATCCTGGTCTTCCAGGCCCACAAAGAAACTGCCGTATTCCAGGGACAATGTCCATTTCACAAACTACATGCAATTGACATCATTTTTAATTTCAAATGAGTACATCATTTGTTCATAAAGTTCCAAATGTCCCCACACCGAAAAATTGGCGTTCTTGTGGTATGGGGTCATGAAGATCTTTATGGCTTTAAGTTGTTTAATAGGGTTCTTAACAAAACCTTTTCTCTGTTTAGTATTTCTTTTTCTCCTCTGAACCTGATTAAATACACCCTCGGAATCAGTGCTGCCATTTGAACGCCATTCCCCATCCTCTAGGCGCTCTCTATCTCTCTGAGATTAGGAAAGTGTTTGTTCTAGAATCGTGGGATCTGGACTCCTTTTGCATATGCCGCCGTAAGCTGTTAAGGTCACTTTCCATATTGTCACTTTTTGGTGCAAGATAGAACACAGTCTCTTCTTCAGACTGTTGCCAATGTGTACTATCCCTCCTTCCAGGTATTCTGGGGGTACCCACCCATTCACCTAAATATGTGGAGGTTTTTAAAATGCTCTTCCTAGGCTGATTATTTAGATTTTCTCTTTTAGGGAAGCGGGCTAGCGGTTGTGTTTACAATGTATTTTTCTCATCATATACATTTTCAGGGTTATAAGTACACACAGGAATATGTGTGGACTCCCATGACACACTGGTCCAGCTGCCTTCCCATCTGTTTTGTAGAGGTAAATATTCATCATTGTCAGATAAGTGTTGGCCTTCCTGATCAGGTTGGCTAGGAATAGAGGCGGCCACCTGCCTCATGTTTCCCTTTTCTCTACAAGTGGTATGCATGAGGTCAGTTCCAGACTGTACCTGGGAGTTTGCAGGTAACTGGCACAAGATCCTTGATGGGAGAGGCACTTCTCCTTGGTCATAGGGCCCTAACTCATATTCTGATTGACCAGGGTGTCTGAATGCCTGTTAATATTTTTGGATTTCATTATTTAATTTCTCACAGTTGTTTTTCTTTTCCAGGATTTCCTGCTTATATTCAGAGAGTTGAGCTTTCAACTCTGACACAGATGTTTGGCTGGCTTCAATCACACTGCTCTGAGCCACCAATCGATCCTTTATTTTCTGAACCACTTTGCGAAGGATTTCATATTCCCTCTGGGATTCTTGTGTTATGTGTGCATGTTCACAGTGATTTTCTTTTAAACTGATAAGTTCTCTCTCTTGAGCATCTCTACCATGCACTGCCTGTTATAGGTCAGCTTCTGCCTGTCTCAAAAGCTCCCTAAAATCTATATTTTCTTCCCTGATTCTGGTCCACTCTGGAAAACCAGGATTATCTTTTTCCTCATCAATTTTTATCTGTTTCGCTTTTTGTAACAGGACATTGTTATCCTGGTGTATGATGTCTTTTTCCGTAATCATTTGCATTTTTTGTTGTTTCAAAATATTTAAATCTGATCAAAGTCATTATGGGAGTCAAGCCCTTTTATAATTAACTGACTGTGTTCTTGTTTAAGCATCTTTATGAAATGTTTAAAGGCCACAATTTCATCCAACAACACTCTATTGTGAATAGTCTGGTCATTCAATTCGTGTTCAAGATGGCTTATGGTTATTGCACTCTCTTTATGTGTTTCTTTCAGTGCAGCAAACACCATTTCCCACTCTGCACTGGCCTGTAGGTAGGTATTTACCTCATTTTGAAGTTGCTTAATAAGGGTTTCGTGTTTTAATTCAAGAATCTGGCTCTGCTGAGATTTTCTTCAAGCTATATGAGTGATTGGTGGGCTTGTAGGAGACTAGCACCTTTATTTTGCAATCGCTCTTCTATTCATTTCAAATGAAAATACAACTTAGCCATGAGTTGAGCCATTTGAATTTGTTTCTCATGAATATTTTGGGTCATGTAGAACTCCTCTAGAACTTTATGTAAAATCCCACCTTTAAGCCAAATGACAGTGCCTAAAGATGTAATTCCTTGAACCATTCTGACGTGCCAGCACCCAGCCGCCATCCCTGGCCACTCACCACGAATAAATAACTTGGTTAGGAGATGTTTTCCGGCCTCTTCCATTTCAATTGAACTCATTAAAAGTGGCTTTTTGCAACCCTATAAACTCTCTCTACATAGGAACAACAACCTTGCACTTATTCTGCTACATTTCAACAATCAATGCCAAATCAAATCTGACTACTCTTGCATTACTCTGCGCAAACGTATTCCTCTGTACCCCTGCATACATTTTAGGTGTCAAGCCAACAGTGGTATTTTAACAATACATTAACAATCTGCCATGCACCCTAATGACTTTGCACTAGACTAAATAGCATGTTGAACAATGCTAGACAGCAGATCCTGGAATAAGCCCCCATGTATATAGGAAATATTTATGGACAGCAATTAATGCCAGGAGTTCAGTTCTCCCCGAATCAAAAGTGCAACACCAATAAACCTGTGATGTAATTTAATCTAGCCTTGTCTGTGACTCATAGGGAACCATGAAGATCCCTCACTCCTGTGCCATTGATAAGCCAAGAATCAGGCCAGTGTGTAGAAAGAATATATATTTGTTAATAAATAGGCAATCACAAATCACGCATCCTCACTCCATGGTCCAAATGCTTTTCTTTCCTAATAATTCCCTTTTCACGCAAATTCAAAGCACAAGTTGATTTAAGATAAAACAGATCGCAGACTCTTTAACCCCAAACCTGTACGCTTGGCACTATCCTTTAAATGAAGTTTCATTTAAATAATAGGCAACACCTTTCTTTTTGCAAAAGTAATTTCGCTTTTCTTTTTGCAAAAGCATTGCCAAGCGTGCAAGGAGATACACAGTCTGAATGTGTATCTCCTTGCACGCTTGGCAATGCTTTACAGTATTGGAGCACAACAGACCTTTAAGAACAAACACTTTTATTTATATGGAACTTTTCTTTCTTCACCCCTATACGATGAAAAATCTCTCTTCCGTCAGGAGTCACTTTCTCACTTTCTGCAGGGATATGCTTTTAAATCACTGATTTCACCCTGTTTAACTTTGGGAAGATACTTTTCCTATGCCACAAACCCAGATATTGAGTTATAATTTGGAACCCCTCTGCTTCAAGGCAAGGTCTGGGAATAGGGAGCAGTTGGGAATTTCGCTTTGTCCCCCCCCCCCCTACCTTTAGGGACATTATGGGGTTGGCAAAAGAAATAGGAGTACCCAATTACTTCAACAGACTATATTTCTATTCACTCTGGAAGCGATGTTGCTGTTGGTTTCAAATTTCAACAAAATCACCCTGTGTCCGTTGGTTATAGGGGAATTACTAAAGATACTAAAGATCTACTTAGTCTGCCCATCCAATCAATAAGGGAAGATATTAAATCAAGCAGATTCCACAAGACTTGGTTTGGTTGGACACGTTTACTTACAAAGTGTCACGGATGGCACTCTGTTAAGAGTGGCACAGGGCACCCAGGTAGAGTTTGGGTGGTTGTGCTGAAGTAAGGTGAACAGACAAATACACACACAGCAGAAAGTAAAAGATAACAAAGAGTAGGCAAGTGTAGCAGGGGAATAAAGGTACAAACAAACTGGATTCCCTCTTGGGGTGTATGCAGAAGTGGGAAAGAGTGTTCCACGGACCTTAGGAAATACTCCAGCCTTCTGCACAGATTGCTATAACAGAGGCCCACGCTGTTTGCTCATGGCTGGGAACAACAGCTGAGGGTGTCTGTAATGCTGAAACGAGACAAGGGAAGGGGCAGAGGTTGCCTGCCGGAAACCAACAGACAAACTCTGTACAAAGGGGTCTACAATAATACAAGAGAAGACAATTACAGACAAATCCAGGAAAAAGGAAGTCGGTGAGCAAACTAGCAGAAGGGAATGAAAGGAAAGCAGTATAACTGAATAGGACAGGGATAAAGAACTGAGGGTTGAAAAACAAGGAAGAAAGCAAGGGTGCAACAGTCAGGAAACAGGGGGGCTGCAATAACTGAAAGTAATAAATGTAGGTAAACTGTTGTGGATTGCAGAGGACTGTAGGGTGCAAGGTAGAGAGCTCAGAGGAGCAGGACAGCAAGAAGCAAGCCCAAAGGAGCAGGACTGTAAGAAAGGGAGCCCAGAGGAAAAGGACTGTAGGCAGCGGAGTGAAGCAGGCTGCAAGGCAAGGAGCCCAAAAGACAAGGGCTGAGGGCAGAGGAGTGTAGCAAGCTGCGAGACAGGAGGCTCAGAGGACAAGGGCTGATAGCAGCGGAGTGAAAGGCAGGGAGCCCAGAGGACAAGGGCTGTTGGAACGGAGTGAAGCAAACTGCAGGCAGGGAGTCCAGAGGACAAGGGCTGTAGGTAGAAGGCAGCGGAGCGTGATCGGCTGCAAGGCAGGAAGCCCAGAGGAGCAGGGCTGAGGCAGGGAGCCCAAAAGGCTAGGGCTGTAGGCAGCAGGGTGTAGCAGGTTGCAAGGCAGGACGCCCAGAGGAGCTGGGCTGAGGCAGGGAGCCCAGAAGGCTAGGGCTGTCGGCAGCAGGGTGTAGCAGGCTGCAAGGCAGGACGCTCAGAGGAGCTGAGCTGAGGCAGGGAGCCCGGCAGGGCACTGGAACAAAGCAGGAACAAAAGTAGGAGTAAGTAGGAACAGCATACAAAATTCGTAGCTCAAAGCAAAAAGGTGCTGGAAGGACTCTTAATGCAAGAGACTGAGCTCCTGCAGGCAGCAGCTTTTATACCGCCCAGCCCAGCACAGAGGCAGGCTAATTGCTCGCACCTGGATCAGTACACCTGCATACAATCGGCCTCCTCCCTTTCTGTTCCTGAGCTGGTGGAAGCAGAGCTGATTCCTAGGGCTTCTGGGGATTGTAGTTCCGATGATGAAAAATAGGAATAGCCAGGAATAGATAGTTATAGCCAAGTGCATTGTGGTATGTGTAGTTTGTTGGAAAAAATAGAAAAACACCAAAGTCTCGCAAATGGGAAATAAGGTCCAAGAAGAGAATAGCGGTTGATCCAAGAGTTTTCTGCAGATAAATGAATAACAACTTGTCCATATGGATCGCCAATGTATGCACCTATGGCGCAGGCATGACAGTATGCCCCTCTCCAGGCCCCTCTCCAGGCTCCTCTCCAGGCTCCCTGAAGACCGACCAACAAGAAGAATGTCTGTCACACCGTGAAAGAGTCTCATACCAAAAAGGCACATCATGAAGCACCAAAAACTGTTTAAGGTTGCAAGGTGAGAGCCTTGAAGGATGGGGACAGTACCAATGTTCTGATCCTTTGAGGTAGAATTCAGAAAAGACAAAGTCTTTGGAGCACAAAACCCAACAGTGTGTTCACGAACAGAGGAACTGTGAATGTCTGCTGCAGGCTCCATGGCAAATTTTGTCTTGAAAGAAGTGGTCTTCCTAAGAGTCGGCAACAGTATATTGTTGAAAGGTGGAGCCAGAGATACAGCTGAGTTGGTTGCTCTAGAAAGGTTTTCCAAGGCGTCAGAAGCAGCAATGGCAAAGTCAAGATTAGTCGCAGAGAACTCAGGAGTCACAGCGGCGGGTTCTCCATGATTTGTAGGAAGTTCAGAAGCCACAGCAGCAGGGAGATCATGAATGGCTGTAGATAGTTCCGATGCTGTAGCAACTGGATGTGTGGGTGCCATAGGAGAACCAGCGGGCAGGGACGCACCTGAGACTGGTAGAGTAGAGTCTGGTAGTTTAAGTGCTGCAGAGGCACCAGCAGGAACAACCAGAGCTGTAGTCTTAAAAGAAGAGCTGTTAACTGGCTTAGCAACAGGTACTGTCCTTGCAGGCAGAGAGGAAGGGGGTGCTTCTACTGCAGAAAGAGTGATATGAGATGCTGAAACAATAGCAGATTTAGAAGTATTAGCAGGAGGAGGAGCAGCAGAGATTGGGCTAGCAGATACAGTAACAGGTAGTATGACAGATGTGGGGTCAGGATAGGGTAGGCGTTCTGAATGCTGGTCTTCAAAGTCTGATGTACTCAGATTGCTAGATGGGTCTGGGGTATTGACTGATGGAAAGGCTGGATTCCAGACAAGTACTGGGTATTGTTCAGAATCTGACTCGTGGTCTAGTGTACAAAAACCCTTAGAAGCAGAGTACATTTCTGATTTGATCACTTCAGAAGAGGCTGTAAGTGTGAGTAAAGGACTGTAGTCAAGGGTAAGAGCGGAACAATCCTTTGACTCAGAAGGATCTCTAATCAGAAGATTACACTTGACTTGTGGTGTAATGGCAGTGTGAGTGATTTGGCCCACCGAAGGAGTTGATTCTTTACTGTCTGTACAACAACCTGAGTTACTGTGGCTGGAAAGTGAAAGAGCTGTGTCAGACTTTAGAAGGGATGCATATGCTAAATATAGGTCTTCCATCTGCTTGGTATAAGTCTGTATCCTTTTCTGCGTGGCAATTCCAGGCCTTATCATGTCGATCTCTAAAGACAGAATGTCGGGTGTAGGACATAGTATCAGAAGGTCTGGAATATTGTGCCCCTTCATTAAACCTTTACTATGTAAATAAACAAAGTCATCATAGAGATCTTCGGTCTGTCTTTTAAGGCGTAGGAGTTGTTCTTGAAGCAGATATGTTCCATTAGCCTGATCCAAAGCTTCAGAATCTAGTGTAGCAGAAAATTCGGTTGTAGCAATAGGAAGACTGACCTTAAGGTTATTATGGTTAGTAGATACTGGGGAAGTATTAAGACAACCGATGGTCAGTATTGGTCTTTTGTACCCAGGACCAGGTGGACTAACCTCAGGATACTTAATGCCTTGTTCTGTCAAATGAGGGTTTCCAGCAGTCTGGGGAGCTTGCCAAGCTGATCTTGAGCATATCACTCTGGCAACAGCGTACTCTGGTTTAGAGTCTCCCACAATGAGTGCTATATCCTGGGCTGTAGCAGTGTTAGAAGAATTGTCAGAAGACGCAGGAGTGTTTTTTACTGTTTGGGCCAACAAGATCTGTAAGAATTCATTATCTTGCTCTGGCTCTTCAACAGATAAGGACTGCGGATCATAGTCGCAAATGTCATAATAGTTATACATGGAAGAAGGGTCAGCAAGCCAGTGAGTGTAGTACCATGCTTGTAAATCTTTGTTTACTAAGGCGAGACTGTTCTTTAAACTAAGGTTCTTGTTTGCTGTCTTTATGGAAACTATAGATTTTTGCAAAGGTGTTTTAACCCGAAAGGAAAGCATCCTTGGTCTGTGTGTGCCTTTCCTGCCTATGGAACAAGACATTTTTTGCTCTTGCATTCTGTCACGGATGGCACTCTGTTAAGAGTGGCACAGGGCACCCATGTAGAGTTTGGGTGGTTGTGCTGAAGTAAGGTGAACAGACGAATACACACACAGCAGAAAGCAAAAGATAACAAAGAGTAGGCAAGTGTAGCAGGGGAATAAAGGTACAAACAAACTGGATTCCCTCTTGGGGTGTATGCAGAAGTGGGAAAGAGTGTTCCACGGACCTTAGGAAATACTCCAGCCTTCTGCACAGATTGCTATAACAGAAGCCCACGCAGTTTTCTCATGGATGGGAACAACAGCTGAGGGTGTCTGTGATACTGAAACGAGACAAGGGAAGGGGCAGAGGTTACCTGCCGGAAACCAACAGACAAACTCTGTACAAAGGGGTCTACAATAATACAAGAGAAGACAATTACAGACAAATCCAGGAAAAAGGAAGTCCGTGAGCAAACTAGCAGAAGGGAATGAAAGGAAAGCAGTATAACTGAATAGGACAGGGATAAAGAACTGAGGGTTGAAAAACAAGGAAGAAAGTAAGGGTGCAACAGTCAGGAAACAGGGGGGCTGCAATAACTGAAAGTAATAAATATAGGTAAACTGTTGTGGATTGTAGAGGACTGTAGGGTGCAAGGTAGAGAGCTCAGAGGAGCGGGACAGCAAGAAGCAAGCCCAAAGGAGCAGGGCTGTAAGAAAGGGAGCCCAGAGGAAAAGGGCTGTAGGCAGCGGAGTGAAGCAGGCTGCAAGGCAAGGAGCCCAAAAGACAAGGGCTGAGGGCAGAGGAGTGTAGCAAGCTGCGAGACAGGGGGCTCAGAGGACAAGGGCTGACAGCAGCGGAGTGAAAGACAGGGAGCCCAGAGGACAAGGGCTGTTGGAACGAAGTGAAGCAAACTGCAGGCAGGGAGTCCAGAGGACAAGGGCTGTAGGTAGAAGGCAGCGGAGCATGATCGGCTGCAAGGCAGGAAGCCCAGAGGAGCAGGGCTGAGGCAGGGAGCCCAAAAGGCTAGGGCTGTAGGCAGCAGGGTGTAGCAGGTTGCAAGGCAGGACGCCCAGAGGAGCTGGGCTGAGGCAGGGAGCCCAGAAGGCTAGGGCTGTAGGCAGCAGGGTGTAGCAGGCTGCAAGGCAGGACACCCAGAGGAGCTGGGCTGAGGCAGGGAGCCCGGCAGGGCACTGGAACAAAGCAGGAACAAAAGCAGGAGTAAGTAGGAACAGCATACAAAATTCGTAGCTCGAAGCAAAAAGGTGCTGGAAGGACTCTTAATGCAAGAGACTGAGCTCCTGCAGGCAGCAGCTTTTATACCGCCCAGCCCAGCACAGAGGCAGGCTAATTGCTCGCACCTGGATCAGCACACCTGCATACAATCGGCCTCCTCCCTTTCTGTTCCTGAGCTGGTGGAAGCAGAGCTGATCCCTAGGGCTTCTGGGGATTGTAGTTCCGATGATGAAAAATAGGAATAGCCAGGAATAGATAGTTATAGCCAAGTGCATTGTGGTATGTGTAGTTTGTTGGAAAAAATAGAAAAGCACCAAAGTCTCGCAAATGGGAAATAAGGTCCAAGAAGAGAATAGCGGTTGATCCAAGAGTTTTCTGCAGATAAATGAATAACAACTTGTCCATATTGATCGCTAGTGTATGCGCCTATGGCGCAGGCATGACACAAAGAATATATCTCAGTTTCATGCTCAGGAAAAATACACCACTTCCTGCATCATCTCATGGGAAAGGACGGTTATCTGGTCAGATGGCCTCTCCAGGTTCAGTCATGGATACCTCCAGAATCAATCCCCGTTGATTTGCTTCTCCTTGCATAGGTCCCAACTTCTGCTATGCCTGGTTTTCCACCTCCCACGCAATCTTAGAGTTCCAGCAATTTGTCAATAGTCCTAGACCGATCATATCAGAAAGCTCTTCCCCTTATTTTCATTATGCCTCTTTATGAATCTTTTACTACTCCCACAAAAATTTCTAAATTATGAGATGCCAGCTGATTAGTTCTTACTTGGGATTGGACAACTATTTTCCATCCCCTTAACCCAGGCCTAGTCCCTATTTTCTGATTGGTCACTTCAGTTACCAAGCTCACATTCTAGGAGGGATCAGTCCACCCACTTGAATTTATATTTACGTACATTCCAAGTTGAAATACTCAAAAATTATAAAAGTCAGTATCACACAATTTCACATACAGCTAAATAATTCACTAGGCTGCTGTCTCCTGCATGTAAACCTTTGGCAATTTCTAGGCATATGTGCATGTTCTACTACAATTGCACATTACATTTCTTTTTTCAGGCTTAACATGTGGTCTGGGCCATCTGCTTCTTTGTTTATTCTGCATGCAATGAATCCATTAGTATTCTTTCTCCTAGGTATAATGCCCATTTGGGTCCTCATCGTTTAGGGCAGATAGGCAAGCTCCACCTCCTGTCATCATGTGGAAGTCTTCTGCTGCATATCATCTGTCAGTCGGCCCAGGCAGGGACCATGAACTTATTTGAATTTTAGGGAATTATTCAGAGTTCACCTGCATTAACCGGGCCTTTTGTTTTAACAGGGCCATCTGTTCACCTCATAAAACCTTAAAACTGCACAAGCTCTGTCCCTTTTCTTGGCTATGTGAGCTTCAAAGACATTCCCTGATTCTGATAAGGATAGGGGGAGGAGGTGTGCAGTGCCCGGGCCTTCGAATCTCCTGGGCAAAGATCTTATGTTGCTAAGTCCAGAAGTTAGCCCAATACCCAGGAACAGCAAGATACATGATGTTATTACATTCTGCATTTTTATACATTAAATCTGCTATACAGATCACAGTAAATACAAAACATCGCTTCATTTTTCCTTGTGCTGGCTGTGTCAATATTTTTCCATAGGTTAAAAAGTCACTAACTTCATTAAAGTGGTCCCATTTAATGTTTGTATGTCTCTTTCCCTGAAATCAGCATTTTGATGTTTGGCAGTTGCGAGTGAAATGGTGCCTTTTTGTCCATCAGCCAACAGTGTGCCTTCGAATTCCCTTCTGCAATGTGGCTACACAGTTACAATGTTCACTGCAGACTGCAGAACTGCAAAGAACTGCAGAATGATCATATTTCCATGGTCTCTGTATTTTGGCAAATGAACCAGCGTTTTCATATTTTCTAATTACCAGAACATATTTCTGGACTTTTAGACCCAACATGGCCTGGGGCAGTTGATTTGTGTTGTGGCTATATTTACCCCACAACAGCAATTAGTAATAAGCAAACAAAATAAAAAATGCAAGGAATCAAGCATAAGGAACAGGGAGCTAGGATCTAGAAACTAAAATAAAGGATGACAAACAGGGGATTGGCCACAAACAGGAACAAAGCAACAACAACAAGCACTGGACTGAAGTAAACTGTGGCATATATGGCTGACTAACCATCACATGTCTCAGGTGTGATGTTTGTTAGCACCTGCCAGCCACAGGTGTTCCTTATCCTCGACATAACCTTTTCCTGCTAGTGTAGAGATTGTGGGGTATATTTACCCACCCAGCAGAATTCCCCTCCATCACCAATCTGCACTTCAGCAGTTACCAGCAAAATGGCTGCGCTGGCACTGTTGAGCACTATCGCCTTGCCTTAAAAACAGCGTTTTGCAGTCACCAAAATAATGGCTGCACTGTCTTTGCCAAGCATATACAGGGCAAGTTGGAACCCGGGAACACACCAAGAAAGGCTGTCAGTCAGTCCAGGTAGGGACCATGAACTTCCTTGAATTTTAGGGAATTATTCAGAGTTCACCTACATTAACTGGCCCTTTTGTTTTAACAGGGTCATCTGTTCACCTCATAAAACCTTAGAACTGCACAAGCTCTGTCCCTTTTCTTGGCTCTGTGAGCTTCAAAGACATCCCCTGATTCTAATAAGGATAGGGGGAGGTGTGCAGTGCCCGGGCCTTTGAATTTCCCGGGCAAAGATCTTATGTTTCTAAGTCCAGATTTTAGCTCAATACCCAGGAACAGCAAGATACATGATCTTCTTAAATTCTGCATTTTTATACATTAAATCTGCTTTACATCTCGCAGTAAATACAAAACATCTCTTCATTTTTCCTTGTGCTACTTGTGTCAGTATTTTTCCATAGGTTAAAAAGTCACCATCTTCATTAAAGTGGTCCCATTTAATGTTTGTATTTCGCTTTCTCTGAAAACAGCATTTTGATGTTTGGCAGGTGCAAGTGAAATGCTGCCTTTTTGTCTATCATCCAACAGTGTGCCTTTGAATTCCCTTCTGCAGTGTGGCTACATAGTTACAATGTTCATTGCAGACCGCAGAACTGCAAAGAACTGCAGAATGCTCATATTTCCATGGTCTCTGTATTTTAGCAAATGAACCAGCGTTTTCATGTTTTCTAATTACCAGAACATATTTCTAGACTTTTAGACCCAAAATGGCTCGGGGCATTTAATTTGTGTTGTGGCTATTTTTACCCCACAACAGCAATTAGTAATAAGCAATCAAAATTAAAAATGCAAGGAATCAAGCCTAAGGAACAGGGAGCTAGGATCTAGAAACTAAAATAAAGGATGGCAAACAAGAGATTGGCTACAAACAGGAACAAAGCAACAATAACAAGTTCTGGACTGAAGTAAACTGTGGCATATATGCCTGACTAACCATCACAAGTCTCAGGTGTGATGTTTGTTAGCACCTGCCAGCCACAGGTGTTCCTTATCCTCAGCATAACCTTTTCCTGCTAGTGTAGAGATTGTGGGGTACATTTACCCACCCAGCAGAATTCCCCTAAATCACCAATCTGCACTTCAACAGTTACCAGCAAAATGGCTGCACTGGCCCTGTTGAGCACTATCACCTTCCCTTAAAAACTGCGTTTTGCAGTCACCAAAATAATGGCAGTGCTGTCTTTGCCAAGCATGTATGGGGCAAGATGGAACCGGGAACACACCAAGAAAGGCTGCCAGTGTGTTTCCTGAGGTGCACCAAAGCAGAGAGTTAAAAAGCAGCGCTGCTTGGCTGCTAGCTCCAAAATATCGGATGAAAAACAAAATATTTAGCATTAAAATTATGGATCCTGGTGCCCTTTTTCATCTGTTCAACGATACACAGTCCTGATCCAATGGGACCCAGCTATGCGCAGCCATATTTAGGTTGTGCTCCAGCAAAATATAGCATTTCTCACTGAATGACAGGCTGTGTCAGGCAAAATCTGTGAAATCACAAACAACTTTACTCCCAGCCATACGGAAAAATGCTTGACTTTTTGCTACAAAATATCCCAAATAAACTCTTCAAATGAACCCCTATATCTCTGTGCATATGTCAGTTTCAAGGGCTCTTTGTTTAGACAGATACCTGAGCATTAGAAACATGACTGGGGCTTTGGAAAGATTCAGAAAATTAATGTAAGAAGGCCGCATTTGAAAGTGACATGCCAACAGAATTAATCACGTGTAAAAAATGGTTGCTTTTTGCAAACTAAGAAAATGCTGTTCAAAAGTGAAATGTGGAGTTAAGGCCCTGTCCTTGCATAGAAATGTGAGGGGGGTCAGGGGGGTTGTTTGAAATCTAATATAATGTTTTATTCCAACAGCCTTGTTTTTTGGCTCAGAATAAATACATGCATTTGCTGTACTGGGGACCAGCAAAACAGGTTTTCCTGCTTGGCTTCAAAGGACATTTGTGTTCTGGCAACAGGATTTGCCTTCCCCCAAAGGGACCAGCCATTGGAAACTCTGAATGGACCAAGAGGAAGCATATTACACGCTTGTCAGACTTTGCGTCAGGGCTGGAGCCTGTTACAATAGAGTTCCAGGACACTTAAGTGTAAAATGGCAAATAACACCTCCCCTCAACTTCAACTGGGGGGCTTCAAAGCCAGCTCCAGAACAGCCTTGGAAGGTATGCCCTTATTTGGGAGACAATGCCGCCATCTAGCTCAAAAGACTATTTTATTAATAAACTTTAAGAGTTTTATCTCGGCAACTGGACCACGCCAGCATGTAAAAGTTTCACAGTTTAAATGCATTTTTTGTGGCTTTAAATTAAGATGTGGTAGCCTTCACTAGCATGTTGGGGACGGAAATGACAGAAAATTGTATATTCTGAGGAAAGTATATATGGTGCCACTTTGAAATTCAATACTAACATGCCTTATGATAATATGTACACATGTATAAAGTTATGGAATTTCAGGTAAAATATTTCTCACTGAAAATGACTAAAAATTATTAGAAAGATGAAACAATGTCATACAGACCTGGGAGTTGGACTGCCATGCTCTGTGTGGAATATGCAATTTGCATATGTGATTTGCAAGAGCGTCACAACTGTAAAAATGTGCAATTTATGTCAAAACTGATTTTTGGCAAAATTATCTGTGGGAGGGCCTGGGCATAGTAAACACACACCATAAAAACTGATGTCATGTCCTTGAAGTCCAACCAGCTGACACGAAGGCAGTAACAGTCATCCCTGGCTAATCCAGTTGTTAGAGGCATGTCCAGCCTAAGTCTGCCCCACCGTATAATCCTGCGATGTCACCCGCCTTATAAAAGGGGGAAGCTCACAGAGACAGGGACACTCTCTTCAGAATTTTCCAGCGCACCTGCGTATCCAGACATTCCTCATTCACTCTGCAAGATTCCAGATTCTAATGCTAGGCCAGAGCATAGCTGACACTATCCAGGCAGAACCACCCTTCAGAACTAAACCCCATAACAAAATCCCACTAACTCAGGGAGAAAGGGTGAAAAGCTGTGGTACCCTTTTTGAGAGTATCCTGTGACCAGACCGGCTTTTTGTCCCACTACCTGCATGCCACTGTGCCGTGACCAGACCTTTGCCCAGCTGTTTCCTGTTAGGAGAGCCTGCCGCTGTGACCAGATTTTGCCTTGCTGTCCAGAAACTCGGTTGGCTGTCCCAAAATCCCAAACTCAAGCGCTGATTGTGAGTATTACCCCATCCTATAGAAACACATAGCATACCCCACCTTGATACCTTGTCTTTGTTCCACCTTCTAAGTAATCCCATCCATACCCTGATAACTTGTTGAAGATAGTCTGAATCCTCTGTGTATTCTATTCCTTGATTTTGTAGTGTTAGCACAACTCTTCCATTCATTTCTGTCTTACATAAGTCCTTAGTCATATTTTGAATAATTTAATTAATTCCCACATAGAGCTGAACGCGGGGTGAAAGGGTTAACCTTGCATATTAACCTTGGAGCGTACCGTGTCTTTCTTTAACAATCTAGCCACTAAATCTAGTTTAAGTGAAACTTGTCCTTTTCTTTTTTAAACAATTTTCTCTTTTAACTGTTTTTATTTTTAAAACCGAATTTCCTTTCACCTTGAAAATATCATCCAGTTATCCAACTAAAGTCCCTCTTTCACTTTTATATTATCCCTGTGAGGTGCATCTATCACCCAGCCTAAAAAAACGCGTTCCGATTCTGTCCATTTCATCCGTTTTTCAAACCGTTTTTGACATTTGAACCCGTGTAATTTAGCAAATGCAAATTCTGTGCGTGGGATTCTGACTGCACTGTGTTGTCACTTCAAAGTTTATTTTTGAATTGTATGCCCTTTGTTGGTACTGTGCCTTGTAGTGCTAGTGTTATTACATCCCTGATACTGTGATAACTCATATTTACCTCATTTATTACATTGCACATTTAAATGAATTATTTACCAATTCCGAGTGTCATTTACGCAATTGCAAAGGTTTTCAAACCCGATCTTGCCTCCCATTTTGTGAGGGAAGGTCATTTAATTCCGTTTGCTGCCTAGTATCCCTGACTCCTTGCTGCTCCTTTCTATCCACTCAAAATTCGATTAGTTGGGGTTTGAGGGAGCATTGCAGGGGGAAATCTTAACTTGGGTGCTATCTACCCAAACAGTGCAATTGCTCCTATTCATCTGTGCTTTGGATATGTTCTAGTAGAAAATCAACCAAGTGCGTTTCATTAGTTTACATTGTAATTATCACCCCATTGGTGATTGCTGCCCAATATTAAAATTGTGTTATTTTCTTTGCATTTAAAATAAATAAATATTGTATTCCCACCAACCGGCCTGGTTCATGGTCCATTGTGATCCGGGGTATTTGTAAAAGGGGGTGTGAGACGGGTTGGGTGCCAGCTCAATCTGAATTCTAGGAAATAAAGAAAAAGTATTCTAATTGAGCGCTACATACTAGGCTAAGGGCAAGGGTCCTGGTCCGGTGTGTGACGCTGGATTAGAATCCCGAACTTGATGAAGCAATGAGCAAGGCATTCTCGGAAGCATAGTCTTTTGAATGAAAAAGCATACTGGAAGTCAAGTGGAAAATGTGGGTTTAGAGCTGCCAATTCACCACGATAATGTGTCAGAGGATTTGGAAGGAAATTCCAGGCAATGGACACCAAAGCATGCCAACAGCACCGGTCCTTGACATGTTTCTCAGTATCAGCTTAAACAGGCACACTAGATATGTGCATTGGGGTGGCTAACCCAGTTGATGGCCTCCTAGAAAGGTTGATGTGAAGAGCAAACATTAGACAGCAGCTGTCGCTGCCACTGTCAACAATGTCACACTTAAAACTCTGCTGTGAGCAAGGCAGTAATCTGTGACAGCATTGCACTGCTAATGTAGACTGTCCAACATGGGTGAAGTAGAGCTCCAATGGGTGCAATGACAGCTTGTGGTGCACCTGTAGGTGGTGCTGTGAAATTTTGGCATGGTAAGCACAGCTGACATGTGCAAAAATGGAAGATGCTCTCAGCTGAGAACAGATATAGCCCAAATGACACATTCTACCGGATGGTTCCTGTTTAGCAGGGTCTCTAACCACATTTTAGCTCACTGTACCTTTTACAGAGGAGAAATATCCATTAGCATATCAGTCTGGTCCCAGCCACAAGGACAGTCCAGCTCCAAAATGCTAGGCAATTCTCCTCTGAACAAGAGTACCAACACCAATCCCAAACACATGTTTCTTCCTTGTTGGGCATCATTGGTGAGGTGATACTATGCCTTTATAAACCCAGTGAGCAGGATGTCCACATCTGTATTTCATGTGGGAACCTAGGGATAAACCCCAGGTTTTTCAAAATATGCAGAAATGTGGAAACCCTTCAACTGAGAACACAGTCAAAGAACCCGTTCTTTGGGCTGGTTTTCACTCATGAGGGCCTACAACTATGTTTTAGTTCATGGTACCTTGATGGAAGCTGATCATTAGCACATCAGTGACCGTTTTTTCCTCAGGCTCACAATTCTTGATAAAACATGCGAGTACATGGTGAACTACATGTGTAAAGCAGGTGCTGTACATTATATTGTCAGTGTGTAAAGCAGCAAAAGACATTTGATCCATTCTCTGCTGCATCAAAGCCAAAATGCAAATCACAAGGCCATAGGTACTGTGCACCCACGTGCTCCATCTTCTACCAGATGTCAACTCTCCTGTGGCTTCTGCCCTGAAACCCTTTCTTGCACAACGTTGCCTGGAACCGAATTACATGCGCCTGCTTCCCCAATGTGTTACTACAGAAGCTCCTTGACTGGTTGAGGAATGAAGTTACCCCAGCCTGCTCTGACTACTGTTACACATGTCTATCCATGGTGAAATGTACTTCATTCTACAGTGGACTCTTTTATTACCTGCCCCGCAGTAGAAATAATCCTGATGTACAACTCCTGTACTGTCTTGCGAGAGAAAAATGGAAGCTGAGATGGTTCCAACGATGATTGACAGGAATTGGTGATTGGTCAGGAATCCCGTTCTTGAAAAGGGAAACATCATTGCTGAAAGCATTCAGTTTGAAACAACTATGAACAATACAGATTTAATCAATGTGAAATCCATACATTAGAAAACATATTACAAAACAATAATTCGTATTATTCATATACATAACTAACCAAATTGCAAGTAAGTCAGTTGACTTATTATCCAGCACATACAGAGTAGTTTCAAAGACTAGTATTAAATTAAATCAAGAAGTAGTTGATGATATACTTTACATATGCATTCCTTAAGACCCAGGTGAGTCAATTCAGACTGCATCACTTTCTTACAGGACAAATGCCTGCCGTTTTGTCTATATCAGGAGAATCTAAAACACAGAATAATCAATACTTTGAAACAGGGTTGCTCTACAGGGAGACATAGAGATACACTATAGGTAGTAGAAATCCATACACAAAACTTTAAATAAAAATGGGACACACGCCTAATTAGATGGAGAATAGCACAAATAAAGAATATCCATTACACTGTTCTGTCGATTATACCATCATTATTCATCGACTTTACAATTGGAGTGTGTCTAGGAAAGATCTATCGCTTGATTATAATTTCTGTCTTGAACAATAATACTCTTCTCTAACTCTCTACTTCTTGTTTTTTCCCTCACTCTTCTCTCCACTTCTTTCAATTGATTTTACAAGATTACATTTGTGTTCACAGCACCATCCATTGGATACTCATTTTATTGTACACAGCTTAGTGGCATAAACATGCTTTAGCCTTGATAAAGCCTTTGTAGAGGTAAAACACGGGCATGCGCACAAGTGTCGGCTTTCTAATGTACAAATAAATGATGTACATGATGGATGGCTTTCTAATGTACAACTGAAAGATCTACATAATTTTCATATTGAATTTGCAATGCACAAATGCATGCTTCATGGGATCTTTTTGGATACGTTGTACAGAATATTGAGACCAAAGGGTATGCACTAATTACATTTAACACACGAAACGTATACTAGGATGTGCTTCATTATTCTGCGCATTTGTGCCATTTGGGCTCATCTTTGACTAATTCAAGATCTAATAGAACTAATCAGTAATTAGCGATTAGCTTCCTTTAATTGCATATAGCACTCTGGTGTCCGCTGGGCGTCGTTTGTACTTTAGAAAACATTTTCTAAATGAACACAGTGCTGTTTATGTAACGGCTACTGCATTAGGGGTTAATATAAGTGGTGCAGCCTCATGTGCTTGTAGCACAATGTGCATCGTATCAGGCAGTGTGATTGGCGCTATAGTAGCTATATCAGTGGTCTTTCCATATGCTACTGGGAACCTGTGGTGAACCAACTAGTATGCTCCCACCTCGAGGGGACAGGCACCCGCACCCGATAAAGCATATCCTGGAGCCCCAGAACAGTGCCATGTGCAGGGTCAATGTCCTGGCTAACGGCACATTTCCCTTGTACATTCTACAATTCTCTGGCCTAAATTCACTTGCAAGGATTACTTCTACCAGCTTTGGTTTGGGAACAGCTGGGAATATGTCTTGAGACCGACCAGCCCCTGCTGCAAGCGGGGATCTGCATCCTTTTTCCATCATTAGAATGTAGACATGTGCTGACCTAGATAAACTAGTAATTCTCAGTGCTATCTAGAGCAGTTACTTCGGCCGCATGCATGTGTGTGTTTATGTGATGCTTTTATGTAGCACAAACATAGCTGCGAAACAACAGAGCATTGACAACAAGGCAATATAATGAAAGGATGCAATAATAGGCCCACAGTTAGGACAGACCAGCTGTACATAGTATATCATATGCTGCTCTATTGATCATTCTCCCTCTCTTTCTCCATCACTCGCCCACGCTATCGGCCTCATTATGAGTTGGCCAGTCTAGAAATAAAGTGCTGTTAACAACCTATACAGGCACCATTCCAGACCGACCACCTCCAAGTCTGCAGGTAGGGGCTCTGACCAGGCAGTAGATCAGGGCCCTAGCGGCAGATAAATGCCTGAATCACTGGCACGGTTAGTAACGCTGGCAGTGATTCAGGCAACCCCATCCATGGAGGGACTCCATAGAAGGGGGAGTTACCGGCATCTCCGCCACTTGTTATATCCTGGTAAAACAAAGATATCGGGCACTGGAGATGGTGCAGTAGTTTCCCTGTATCCTGCCGGAAATTACCAGTGGGATACCGGGAAACTCATAATGAGCCCTTATGTGTCTGTCTCTTTGTATGCTAATTATGGTCACATTGTCAGGTGAATGTTTGCTAAACCCCCTTTGCAGGTAGATGGCTTCCTGTGTTCACTGCACCTCTTGTATCATTAGCGACCTGAATGGTCAGATGCCTAGTTCCCGCTCCTGCCTTAGGAGTCTCTTGGGCATGGCGGTTACACCTGGGAACATTTGTGGAATGGGCATGTGCATAGTTCTACCTCCTGCCCTAGGGTTTCTTCCTGGTTTGGCTGTCGCTGGTTGGGACACTTTGATTGAGTATCCTCACTACAAGGGTTAGTCTGGGTGGGATGTTCTCCCCCACCTCGGTAACAGGTAGTTTCATAGGTTTGTTCCTGGCTTCCTAAATTGAACCCCACCCTATTCTCTGTTTCTGCCCCTATAGGTATTGGGGCTACAGCGCTCTGCTACATTCAGGGGATGTAATGCCCCTAACTTCCTAAGCAACCTTACTGGTACACTCTGTTTGGACCTCACCAGCATCCATCTTAAGTACTCATTAGGCCCTCTTAATAGTCATGAATTCCACCCATGGGTATGGGATCACTAGGTTCCCCTGGAGGTGACCCCTCCTACTGCTTGACTCTGTCCCCAGATGAGTATCTGTCTCTTTAGGCTTTGAGCTCTATGATATGATATGATGTGGCATTTATAACACACCTATACACAAGTGTTTCAAGGTGCGACGAGGCAAGGGAAGGGGAACAGAGGGAAGTCAGAGACAAACGATCTTACTAGGCCGAGTGACATTGAGATCGTGCAAATGTGCAGGGGGAGGAGAGAAGAGAAAAAGTGCAGGGGAAGGGGAAGGGAGCAGTGCAGTACATGGGAAACAGTAAAATAAATGAGACAATAAATAAAGAGTGCGGTCAGCTGATGGCAAGTGCAAGGGTAAGTGCAGACATCAGGTGTCCAATGCTGGTAGGGAGCTATAGGGATACAGAAACAGTCCCCAAGTGCAAGGGTTGCCAGGGGTGCAACTGGCGGGGAGGGGACCTGGGCCCGAGATCAGAGCGTAGCCAGGTAACCAGTGCAGTTTCAGTTTCAACCAGGGGATCAGCAGGGGAAGTAGGAGAGAAAGCAGAAGCAAAGAGGAAGGTCTTGATGTGCTTCCGAACCGGAGATGGTACTCCTCGAGTTTCAGAGAAGCAGGGAGGCTGTTCCAGAGGGAGGCCCCAGAAGAAGAAAGAGATCTACCACCAACTCGTTGCTTGGCGAAGCGACTGACCCTGAGGGAGTTGGAGGCGGAAGAGCAAAGAGCTCGAAAAGGAAGATATTTAGGAAGAGAGAGTTGAAGGTATTGAGGCCCCAGGCACCAGAAGGCTTTGTGGACAATGCAGAGGGTTTTGAACTTTTGGGTTCACATCTCCAAGGCTTGCTGGTTGACCTGGCTTCCGTGCAGCCATGGCTCGAGTGGTCTCGCTACCTGTATCTTAGCACCCTCTTTAATTCACTTTGGCCATTTTGACATGGCCAATTGTGGTCCTAATCTTTGGGATTCTGTGTCCTCCTTCTGGCTCTTTCTTCATCATCCTCCAGCTCTTGCTCTCCATCTTCCAACTTTCCCCCTGTCTTCTCCTTGTTTTCACCTTTTCATCCAGATCTTGTTCCCCCTTCACCTCCAATCTCTCCCTCTCTATTTCTCAATCCATCCTTTTCGTCCTTTCTGCTTTTCCTCTCTCTCTCACTCAATCGCTCACTCTTTGCAACACCAGGGATGCTGTTCCCTCCCTCAGCAAACTAGTAGAAGCTGGTCGCCCTTTGTACTATGAGTAACAGGGTGATTGGGTCAAAAAGTGCTCCTTTTGGTGGCCCCATTCCTTCCTTTTTTAGTTTTGTTTATATAGCACAGAAAGCACTCGGGCATCAGGGTGCTTGTCAAACAAAGACATGCGAACAAGTACTGAGAAACAGTACACACAGAGAGACGGCAGAGGAAACCCTGGGAGATCAAGAGAAAAGGAAAGTCTTCAACTCAGCACAGAAGACTGCAGGGTCTCTTTGTTGTCTGAGATCACTGAGGAGATAATTCCATAAGCTAGCCGGTGTTGCAGGGAAGGATTTTCCCTGTCCTTTTGAGTGCAAATTGTTTGGTTGACAATCAGATGGAGTGAGGAGGACTGCAAAGTTCTGGGAGGATATGGCCGAATCCGATTTTTAAGGTAGGTGGGGCAGGAACCATACAGAGACTTTTTTATGGGAGGGCAAAAGGGGCACTTGCTCAGGGCCCCCACCTTGGAGGGAGGCACCACAAGGCTGCCTGATCTAAAGAAGTAAGATTCCACGGTTCACCAGACTTAAATAGCACATGTCAGGATATATTATGGCATGCTGCCGAGGCTCTAAACCTGTTGCCTGTCTGTTTAGACAAATACATTCTGCCTTGATCAATTGATTATGTAATGCTTTCTGTGTTCACTGTGCTATACCTAGGATGTGTGTTCCTTATGGCACAACTCCTGTAGCTTTCCTTCCTTCCTGAGGGAATTATGCTGATCATGTGCAATAGCCAAAGTTGAAATGCATATTGATATACTGAATGCTACAATGGTTCAAAAGTTAGCTCAGTGTGTTAAGCACTCATTGCAGAGATATGTGTTCATATGCAAGAATAGAATAGCACATTCCAGAAAGGCTGGCTGAGCCTTTCCTATGTTTGAAGTTTATAAACCTGCCTGTATATGTACTTGGTTTTGGTTTTGCAACACAACAGGTGCTATTATCAGCAATGTACCTGCACCAGATAGGAGTTGCTATAAAAAACAACATGTCATCGGTATGATGAAGGTCTAGAAATTGGTTTGCTCAGATGGGGTGTTGTAAAACCTAGGCAATCACCACCAATGATGAGCATAAACGTTTAGACCAAGTGGTGAATAAGTATCCAAATTCAAGACTGTGGAACCAAAGCGTTCATGCTTGTATCCTGGCTTTGCCAGCAGACGATACAGTGATCCTGGCCAAATCATGTTATATATCTTACATTACTTTGCTGTCTTCTGTGATGTTTGCCTTCTCATACGCTGGTGGCATCGTTTAGCCCATTACTAGTGGTCAAAGTATATGAAAAGAAATAGTGGAACTATGTTCCCTGCTCGCCTGCCCCACACCTCACAAACCCCATTGCCAAGTTCTGCCCCATGCATAATATAACCACTAAATAAATGTGCCTGCTGTTTAAGGGAACATTCAGTGCACTGCAGTGCAAGCTTCAACTTCTTCCTACACTTCCATTCCAGATTGGTTTCTTTTTAAAATAAAAGAGTAGGAGCAGTAGATCTTAATTTTTTTAAAAAAGTAGAGGAACAGCGCTCCCATCCGCTCCTGCTCACTTCGACCACTGGCCATTAGTTGATCTTTTTTCTTATGTAGGCCATTTGAGTGGAAGGGGTGGAAGACAGAAGAGAGCGGACAGATGTTGCAGGCCTCGGGCAAGCATTTTTTAAGGTCTATTCGTTGGACACAATAAAAGGTTTGCTTTTTTATATAAGTCAAATATTTTTCTGCACATTTAGAAATTACAATTTTACAAATCAGTGTTTTGAAGTATTTAATGCTTTAAATTACAAAATACAACCCCAGATTAAATCTGTTAGATCACATCAATTGGTATGCTAGTACTTATAAACTTCCCTTGATGATGGAGAGAATGAAGCTAGAATCATTCCCATTTTGCGTAACACTCTTCTATAATATTTAGTTTCTAAAAATTGTCATGTTTGGTAATGTGTTTTGTGTACTTTCCAAGTCAGTTTTTTATAAAATTAGATTATTTTAGTTCATGGTAAGAACTGGAAAAGAAAGTGTTCAAATGCAGAAATTGCAGAGTTGGTACACATCACAGCTTCACCCCTTAACCAATGTGTAATCCTTGGCATTTCATTTAATCTTGTATTACCTAACCTCTCAAAATTGCCAGTCCCTAAACCTTTAAAAATTGTGAGCCCTGCAGAGTGATTTTCTTTTCAGGATATGATCTTCAAAAAAGCAGCACTCATGGTTTCACTGGCTACAGTGCTGTTTACACTGTAATAGTAGGCATTGATAAATTGCACACTACAGGCACATGTTCCTTTGATCTCTAATGACAACACTATTTGAAAACAATGTCCCACTTCTAATCTAAGTCTGTTTGGATACAGACACCATCCTGGTAGCTCCTAATCGGCATGCACTATCCATGCTATGGTATGTGGAGCTTACTCCTTCCTTCCAATTGGTCTCCTCTATCAATGCTTGAGCACTTCTGTATTCTGTAAGGCAGATAATGTGAGTTCTCTATTCTGGGTGACATGTACCTTTTACATACAGTCCTGCATTAATACTACAGGCTGCATACCTTCCTGGATTTTATTGATAAAAAGTCTCCTCTATCTATACTAGAACAGAAGTAACCTCTTCGTAGACTGCTAATGTTGGCCTTCAAATGCTTCTTGTTTATCATTATGATTAGAACAAGAATGAAGAGGGTAAAGGGACTTAAAGGGAGTAAGCATGCTTATTTTGAATCACTTCATTTCTTTGGTTTGGTGGAGGGGGGCCCAAAGATGTCCGTACACAGGGCCCCAAAAGTGTTTAAAATGGCCCTGCATACAGGCATTTGTGCACCAGGGTTGCAGTTTTTAACTGTACTCTTGCCGTGACAAGGAACCAGTGCAATGATTGACAACATTCTGTTATATTAACCCGCATCATTCTGGGCTACTTGTAGTTTTTGTATGCTCTTATTGGATGCTCTCCCTAAGAGGGTGTAGTCAATTCTTGGGAGTATCACAGCGCGAGCAATGGATGTACTATTGGATTCAGATAGAAGTGGTTGTATGTTTTTCAAGAGCCATAGGTAATAAGAGCAATTTTCCACAGTCCGGGTTTATGTGTGTTTCAGTTTTGAGAGTTGCATCTAGGTGGAAGCCTAGCATCTTAACTTTTTTGGCTACAGGAATTTCACAGTCATGAATCTTAAAAGAGCGATATCTTGGGTTGTGCTTGTCTCGAAAGTGGGAAGAGCCACAAGTGACTAGTTCCGTCTTCCTGTTGTTCAGGCACATCCATTTCTGATTCATCCAGAATTGTATCAGGAAGTAGAGGTCATTCAATCTGGCTGAATCCTGCTCATAGTTCCTGCAAAGCTCCTCGACCTGCTGAGTGCCATCAGCATAGTTGGTCAAATAAGCCCCGTAGCTCTGCAGTACATCACACAACGGCTTCAGATATAGGTTGAATAGAAGTAGTGGCACGCATTTCATTAGTACTGAGAGGCGCTGACCCCTCTAACCCACAACCTCCTCTTGCTTGTAGGCCCTGCCTCTCCTTAATTCTAGGCAAGGGAAGATTTTTATTGTTTTAGGTGGTTTGGCTACCATATTAAGGTCAGGCAGAAGTTTCATGGCTACTGCCTGCCCAGTGTCGTCATGCCACTGGTCATTTTCATAGCCCTCTCCTTGTGGCGGCACTGCAGGCACCAACACAAATCCGAGCACTCTGGCTTTTGGCCACCCATTTCCTGGCTCTCCCTTCCGCCCCTATTTTCTCCTCCTTCCTGCCCAGGGACATTCCTTTTCTTAATTTATGTTTTGCCTTTCCTTCTACATGCATGGTGCCACTCTTCCAGGTCACATCAATTTTCTAGCTCAGATGAAGTAACTCTTTTTTACCTGTGCTCATTCTTCAGAGGAGTAATCTCACGGGAGACACCCATGGACCCCCATAATTTTTTTTAATTTGTTCCCCTCTGGGAACACTCCTGTGACCTTCCGCCTCCTCCCCCCAAAAACGTGTGTCCTATTTTTGTGCTCAGCCCACCCAGATACTTGCTTCATGGACCTTCCCGACACCCATTCTCTATTATGTGTCCCTGGGTGACCCCTATTACAGCATTGTGATCATCGTAGGCTGGCCACTTCAGCCTGACCCAGTGATTTGCCTGGGAGGTTCATGTAGTACATGCAGTGCATGTGAGATTTTGAACTTGTCTATGTATTTTCCGTTCACTATCGAAAGGGGCAAACAGTCGGAGAGTTAAGCATTAGGCGTCTATACAACTCTCAGCTATGGGACTTCAACATCCAGAGGACTTCTCTGTGCTGGTCATCATAGTGAGGCAGAGAGGGAGTATATTGCTCCTCTTATTCGCTGGTGGCATCCAGCAATTTAAGTAAAGAGGGTCGACTTGAGCAGATATAGTTAAGCAATATGTAAAAATCCACAAAGAGAGGCGTATAACCCTGTAAGGAATAAAGGTTTATTAGAGATAGTGGGCCTCATTACGAGTCTGGCGGGAGCCGTGCTGGAAAAACCGGCAGGCTGCCGCTGGACCCGGAATGAATTACCGCCTCTGTGATTGCCAGAATCACCGGGGCATTACAACCCTGGTGACCCGGTAATTCCGGAGGCGTAATTCCGTTAATCCCCATTCCCATGGGGATGGGGACAATGGAAACACTGGCACCGTAAATAGCGGTGCTGGTGTTTCCGTTTCAGTCTGCAGGCGAGTGGCGGTACTCCCGCCAGGTCAGACCTGGCAGGAGTGACACCACCTGCCTGCAGAACTCGTAGTCTGCTGGTCCGGAGACAACAGTGGCGGCGGGGTTACCGCCACCGTTGTTTCCAGACCGGCAGGCTTGTAATGAGGCCCAGTGTCTCTAATCCCCAATCACTCTTATTTCCTAATCGGAGGACCGGGATAAAGAATCTCTTAGTTCTCTTGAACAAGCAGCTTGGTTGCGGTAGGACCTAATGACTGCAGTCATGGAGGATGGAACTGGAGAAGTCAAACATTACATGAAACAAACACAATATTAATAATCTGATCACATAGATGAATCCTAAAGTGCCCACAATTTATTTAATTAGTACACTGCATGTCAATAAAAAGTTGGATTATCTGGAGGCTGAGCACTTCTTGCAATGTCCGTTTTAGGTACTGTTAGGGAATTGTTGTACTTATAATGCATTGTCACATCATACTCTGTTTAATCGTTGGTATCTTGCTCTTTCTAATGCAAAAGATATTTTAGTTCCAATATCAAAATCTCTGTATGTATTCCCCACTTCCAGCTCTATCGGGGATATATCAGGCAAGCAGTGTTTCCTGATTGTCGCATGAGTGATGACGATCATATAGCAACTTCAGTTTAAGAAATGAAGTGGTGCTCAAATCCAACCCTAATATTATTAATGTGGGAATTGTTTGCTCCACTAAGCCAAACATAGCTGCAAACACACTACCGACATCCAACTAGACGTGAGAGAAACCAGGGCAGGATTCCAGAAAATATTCAAGGTCTACAATTCTTTAACCACATTTCAAGCTCGACTTTGCTCACACACTAAACCTATTGGGTATTTGGGGAGCACGCCATTGGGTATTTGGGGAGCACACATTTTTTTTAAATTTGAGATTGGATGCTGTGCCGGATTGCCATTTGGCAAGGGTGTAGAAGCCCTGGCTTTTCTATTTTTATTAATTTAATTAAATGATGTATGTAATTCCATCTCTGAAAGGGTAATCTGCTGATCAGATTCCCCTTTCATAAGCACCATGCAAAAAAGCATAGTCTACACCTGTGAACTACTGCACAAGTAGCCTGATTGAAGTGCTTGCCCTGCAGTGTCACACAGCAGGTTCAGGTCAAAGGTGCCATCTTAACAGCTGAGGTAACAGCTAAAGTCACTGCAGCACTGGTGTGGCATATGCACCACCATTCCAAGTTACCACAATCATGAGTAGCCCATGCTGGTGGCAGGGTCGGCTCTAAATATAAGCCATGCCTGAGATAAGGCATTGTGGATGGCACTGCTCATAATCATTGTGGCCACATCAACTTCAATATCACACATGTGTCAGCTTCTGTGTGCCAGCTCATCTGTGGAAGGTGATTTGTATTCTGGCCAGACAGGCTAGTCATGCCAAGTGACATGATAGGACAGGAGCCTGTATGGCTATGCCTCTTCTTTGACCCCCTCTCCTGCAGAGACAGCTACTCAACAGGAAGCTGTCCTGGTCCCAAGAATCAAAGGAGCACACCCATCCAAAAGGAGTAGCATCACACCAGGGAGCTTCATACCAAAGGGGCCATTGATTCTATTGAGAAGGGACAGGGGCGGGGTTAGTGTAGAGAAGAAGAGCTCTGTACAATTGGGGGAAGGTTCCACCATCTTGTTTCTCTCTGCCTCTCTCTTTCCTTCCTGCCCCTCCACTTCCTCTAGTACAAAGCACTTTGGGTGTCATATTAGAAGGTAAAGTTCACTTCCTTCAAAAACAGAAATTATACCCTAAAGCAGGCTAGCTTTAGTCCAATTACCTGTTGGCCTTTGCCTTTAAAAGAAAGGGTCTCACACCACTTGTTTAATCATCTTTTGGACTTCAATCTTTCAGGAAGATTTCATTGGATCTCTGTTGGGAGAGTTACTAGAAGAAGACCTGCCGCTCTGATAGCCACAGTGGTACCCAGGACCACACCATGTTGAAGGACCTCTGCAGTTGTGTGCCAGCGTTCTTTGTGTTTGGGAGCCTAAGAACAAAGACCCTATCTTGTCCCTGAGTCCCTGGAGTGGGACTCACAGCAACCCGAGAAGTGACTTGCTGTTGTAGCAAGACCTGCCTCTCTGTCAGCCACAGCAGTACCCAGGACTTCACTGTGTTGAAGGACTCCTTGCCTTGTGTGCCAGTCTCCCCCATGTTTGTGAGCAAGAGAAAATTACTCATTTTGCCCCTGAGCCTATGTATTGGGAGTCAAGAGAGCCGGGAACCCAGTATTTTTCACTGTTGAACTGCTCAGAGCCATGTTTCAAGAACCGTTCAACACATTTCAACCACCTGGACCCTCGGGTGCTGCCATTTGCACTCTCCCGAGCTTCAATTCACTCGCACAGCATCAAGAAGTCTGATTTGTTGCTGTCAGACCACTAAGAAATGCAAAGAGGTACTATTGACTGCTATCTGCCCCATTGGTCCATTTCTGGGTCCTCGCGACTGGTTAGGTCACTCTGATCCCTTTTGCATCCAAGAAATATATATTTTGTAAAGAACATTATAGTTTTTACTTGCCTTAAATTCCTGATTCATTACTCAGAGTGCTGCATTGTGCTATCTTTGCTTATTTGCTGTTCTTTCCTCACGTGTGGGTTTTGTGTACTATTGTTCTATTTAGTTGTTCTGCAGATTATGCGTTTTATTAAACTATTTCTATTTTTATAGAATCTTGATCTGACATTCCCTTTATCTTGGATTGTTATGATTTGCTATTTGGGTTGCTACTGAATCACATTCACACCCCTAATAAGGGCATAGCCTTCCCTCAGCCCACGTTACCATAAAAGTTGAAATAACTATATCTCTTAACTTAGCAAGGTGCATTATCCCTGATGTCCTTGTGGCTTTGCCACAACACTTAAGAAATGGTTTCTACTGTAATATGCTGATCCTATCCACATCTACTGCTGCATAACCATTTGATTTTGACTGTTATGGTGGTTTCTTCTCTTATTCTTACAGGCCAGACGTGGCCCTGAAGAAGGACTGTTTGTGGTCCGAAATACATTGGCCATTGTTGTCTGCCTGATTATTAAAATCCACCACCTCATAATGATTATTTAATTTGATCTTTATGAACTATGTTTGTAATAGAATATGAAACTTGGCATTGAAGAGTGTTGTTGAGAACGAGTTTTTCATTAAAAAGCAAGCAGCCATCACTGTGGGATTTCTTCCCTTGGTCCACCTATACTTGCTATATCTCTTAAATGGGCCTGTTTTACCTCTTTGATTGTGTTGCCTCTCGGTTTGTAGCAGTGTGAGGGCTGAGTGGACATTTTAGCCCCTACACATCCTTGTACATCTGGAGGCTAGAATCTAATTTGTCCCAAATGCAGTGTTGATCTTCTGCATCAGTTTATAGCTCGTAACTATAGGGGATCTAACAGGGTAACATCCAAAACTCTTTTTCAGTGTGCCCTGTCTTGCTCTGAATGGTTGTTGTTAACAGATATTAAAGTCTTATTTAAGTTGATATGTGGTACACAGATGCTGCTCTTCTGAGATGATTTGTTTGGGCGTGAGTTGAATTTCCCCAGGGATTGTAACTGCATATACTTAAACAGAGATACTTTGTAACCCATTTCCACGTCCACGCCTTCATATGACTTGAACGAGATATTAGAGCAAGTTTTCTTCTCTTTAGACAACCAGATCGATGTGGAAAAAGCGAGCCCTGATCACCATAACAACCTGCATTGCAGCCATCTCTCTTATGCTTCTCGCTGTTCCCAGATCTCTAGCCAAACACATGTAAAGGCTGCATTCTAAGATCCCCTTTGTGATATGTACTCATTGGGCACAGAGCAGCGAGACATGAACACACTGTGTCCAAAGAAGCCCCAGGCAAGGTTTCCCTTTTCCCCCCTGGACACGCTCTAATAGTCTTGGTGACCACCCTGGTTAGATGAGCTTGCCTCCACCTCGAGGCCACTGCATTGGGCAGCAGTCACCTGCAGCACAATAAAGCCTAGTCTGGGATCTATGTCTTTAAAGGAGGCAAAGTGACTCAGACACATATACTCCCCTTCTTCAGTGGTGTACTTAAGTTGCCTATAACGATATTTTCAAAAAAGAAGTGTCACAAAGGAGGTTCCATTAAAAGTATGTTTTAAATCAAGTGTTCCATTTTAAAATGATTAGCAATAATTAGACAGCCCACTGTTTCTCCTGTACAGAACTCAAGCAGTGCAGAAACGAAAAGTACCAGTACAAAGGCCCCCTTAGCAACTACTGACCATGAATTGAATCATGAATGCAGGAATCTGAATAGGTAGTCACCCCTGCAATTAAGTGTTGATGTGGCTGATGGTATTATGTTCAGGCAGCTGCTTTTCACATTCTGTCCTAGCTCAGCTAGCTGCACTGTAAAGCCACAAACAAACGAGTTATTGCAGTTGGGTAATTTTCTGATTACAGGTTAGTGATTATATCACAAATACACTGCAAAAAGAACATGTCCAAGTTTCCATATAGATATTGCCGACCTATGTTTTATAAGATCATTAAGTGCAGGTTTTCGAATAGATATTGCAGGCTTCCGTGTACTGAACACTGATTGCAAGGGTCGGAATGGCATACATTTGCGCAAGCGCAAATTCAGTTTGCCAATGGCAATCTGCACTAGTACTGTCACTAATGCAATTACATGCACTAACACCATTTGCAAATGCGCTAATTTATTTGCACTTGTGTACATGTATGGTCTCCCGGACCCAAATGTCCATTTACGTAAACTGAAAAGGATACATTCCTAGGTCAGAAGTTCCTGTTTATTACATGGTTAGCTTTGAAATGACAATGATCTGCAACACGCACATTGACAGGCCCACCTCCTCCGGACTCATACAAATGAAAACATTTGTATAATCTCCACAGGAGACAGAGTGGTGGGGAGGGACTGCCCCTACACAACAAATACGTGCATTTGTTCAGCATATAAACTCTTGTATGTGAACCTTTCTAATGATATTCAGCACACGCGACATTTCAAATTACATGTATACTAGCCCAAAACAAACAAAGCCATCTGTTTATACATTATCAGATTAAGATATTGAATAATTGTATATTAATCATGCTCAAGCTGTTTAGTTGATGCCATGATTATGCTAAATGCTCCAGCATTAAACAAGGATTTTTTTTTTTTAAGAGTACGGTACTTGATTTTAATCACAGCATTCTTTATACAGTAAAACAGGAAACCAACTAAATCTGACTACACAATTTCTAAAAATGTATTTTGGACCGGGCCCGTCTGTTTAAAACTGTTGCTTGAGCAGGATCCATGACGTATATCCTATGGAATGGAGTGCATATTTAAAACAATATTTACATTGTATAGAAAAAGGTGTTTAATTTACATTTCGTTGGTGTTGCAAAATGCAGGAAGCACAGTGAAATAATCTTTAAACACTCTATATGCCAGAAAATGACTACTTTATCTGCAGCCAATAGGCAGTTGGCATGTTTCAGTCATGTTAATGGGTGCAGTGGACTTCTGCAGGACTCAAATCAAGTACAGATTTTCATAAAAAAAAGAATGTAAGCATCAAGGGAAAGAGCAAAGAGTATTCATATCTATGATGAGGAAGTCGGCGTCAAAGATTACCTTAAACAGAAATGTGCACAACATTCATAAGCAGTGGGGCCCTAAATCATTTTGCTAACAATTCGTCAAAGTTCGTAGTTGTACTATACAAAAAAAGATTTCCATGCAACCTGCATTGCTGGAGCAAGTATTTTATTGCCAAAGATAAATGAACATTGGAATTCCAATTGGGATGTTTATCCTTTTACTCTGTTGTTGATAAAGAAACAAGAAACAGTGCTTAACCAATGGCTGTAGAAGAAAACATTGGGAATTAGTCTTTGAACCCGCACGCAATATCCAAAATATGAACATTCTAAATATCTGAGGACTTATCTCAAATGTTCATACTTTGAGCTCAAGTGGAATAAATTTTGCACATTTTTAGCACAAGATGGCCGCTTGAGCAATGTGGGGCGGGGGGAGGGTTCATTTATCCTGCAAAATCCTACATGTTTGCTGAACTACTGGCATCTGTTTGAATCAGAACGCATTCAGCACCTAGAAATATTTTCATCTGGTGGTGTGCTTTGCTACTCCGCTGAAAGTCACAGGCCTGTTTGCAGCAGGCCTACTGTCCCACCTCGTTGAAGGCTCCGGATATCAAGGATGCCCGCCAGCATTAGGGGCCAGTGGTGAGCCTGCAGCAATCGTCCTACTGCCTTAGGCCATGGTTGCGTTTTCACTGGACTGGTTGATCTTACATTCTTACACTTGATCATCCACGAAAGAGGCTGGTGCATGGATCTACGTTATTGGACGGCGGCTGATTTTACCATGGCCGAAAAGTTTGCATGTGAAATGTACCAACCACAAAAGGTTCATACATTTCCCATGCAAACACACGTACAAAACCCCTACATACCCACACCCCCACCCACATCCACAACACACCCACGACACCCCCTCCACCCAGACCCTCAACACACCCCCCACCCACATCCCCAACATAAACAAACCCTTACTTGCCTTCTGTTCACACTGTCTCCCTGCGGCACCAGTTCCCTTTCACTTCCGTGATCGGGAACCGGCGCCGCAGGGTCCTTATCTTTTTTTCCCCTTTTTTTACAGTGGCTGCAGGGGTTTCCCCAGCAACCTCTGCTCACTATACCGTAAAGTATAGTGAGCAGGGTGTTGCGGGGACACCCCCGCAGCCCCTGTTTTTTTTTCATGTGTGCTGCGGGGGTGTCCCCCGCAACATTCAGCTCACTATACCACACAGTATAGTGAGCGGGGTGTGGCGCGGGACACCCGCACAGCCCCCACAGTCTTTTTTTTATATACTTACCTACAATGCTAAACTTTTGGTGTTCGAACTTTTGGTGGTAGCATTTCTCAGGCTTTTTGTATAGTCTGACCTTTTGCTTTTGGTCCGATCGTACAATTCCAAAATCACGCCTTGAAACACCTGTTTATAGGCACGCTATAAATGCCATATCATATGATTCCGGGTGTATAGGATGTGGCCGAACAGGCACGGCAGTGTGGGTGTATCCGTGAAGAGTGAGGATGCAGTGTCCAGTGTGAAGTTGTGCTGTGATATTTGGACACTTACTACTTCGAGTAGAACGAGCTATCAGTAGAGTGTACTTGTCTGGATGGAGAGATGCTGTGTGAGAAGGTGGTCGAGTGCACTGTTGGTCTGTGAATGGCCTACTGCTTTCCTTCCTCTGCTGGGTGACTATTGTTGAGGCCTCTTGTTGTGGGTCATTTTGCCTGGCAACTATATTCACGAGGAATACGACCGAAACACATACCAAGAAAGTGGGAATACATATTCAACAGTGACGATCCCTCAGAGAGAAGGCTTCTAAACTTTGTGTTGATGTATCTCTGTGGTAAATCTCAAATGGAAAAATCGGTGAAATATCAGCCCAAGCTGAATTTCTTAATAGAGCATGGAAACCTAAAGGTGCTGCCTCACAAACGGAAATTCTCCAGGTCACTAAGGGGACAGAATGCGAGGACAGGATCAGTGGAAATTAAGTCAAGGAGATGTTCACAGAGAGGAAGTTGATATTAAAAGCATCAGCACAAAATTGGACAGTCTTGCCTGCACAGTGGATCAGACTCAGACATCACTAGTTGATACTCATGGTTGCTGGCTAGATGAAGTGGAGGAATGTGTTTCATCAGTGAAAGATGCCTCTGACAAAAACAGACATAGGGAAACTGGTGGCCTGTATAAAGTCCCTTCAGCGAAACCGGAAGATTTGGAAGGGCCCTCTCGGAGAAAAATGTTCGTATGCTTGGCATGCAAGAATCATCTCCTGTTCATGGAGCTCTTTGAGGAAGGAGATTTTAAGGAGATTCTCCCTTATCATACATTTTTTGCTGTTGTGTGACCACATAGTGAAACCAGTATCATGGGTGGCCCACGCCCTATTATTGCCAGACTCTTTAATTATATGGATAGGTAGTTAATGTTTGCACAAGGCTAGATAGTTGGAGTAGCTACGCTATAAGGGTAATTATATTTCAATCTTCCCAGAATTCATCAGCGCCATTCAAGCTGCCGGCAAGTCATTCACCGTTGCCAAGCGAAGACTCCGGGAAAAACAACGACAATAGTGCAAGTGATACATGGCGGCAAGACCCATTTCTTTACTTCGCCACAGTAGGCTAATGATTTTATAAATTCTCTGCTACAGAAGGCGTCTGGTGAGGAGTAGGTCTCCTGAGAAGCAGCGCTCGTCTGCCAGGTGTCGGTGATTAACGTATGAAGGAGATCAGCAAAAGTGTTTCACGTGTAACTGTCTGCCTGTAAGGATGTTTGTTCACTATTGACTGCCCTGCAACCTAGCGGGATGACATCTTCTGAATTTGCTGTGGATTCGGAGATAATGGGTTTTGCCCCTGGGTACTTTATGCTGCTGGTTTTTAAAGTCAAAAGTCCCCCCCACCCCACCCGTGTATTCCACAACGTGCTGTATTTGTAAGGGTGTAGGTTCGTGTCCTTTGCGAATGAGTGTGGGGTCTGTGCAGTGACGGGTTGGGGATGTTCAGTGAGGGCGGGGTGTTTTTTTTTGCCAATTTCTTTTTTTTTTGCAGTTTTAATTGCAAACATAACAAGCACTGCCCTTAATGTTAAAGTTCCCAACATTGCATATTATAACCATGACAACCACAATACAAACGTTTCCTAGGGCATTTCTGATTGTCCTCCATATCGTAGTGGGGCAGAGATACAAGCACATTAAATATAGGCATTGGAGGTTCCTCTAGTCCCCTTTGTGACAAAAAGTGAAATTGCAAATGAGAAACACTACATGAAAAGGGAGAAAAACATCAACGTCATTCCATATTCCCAATGTATTGCCAGATCTAGTGCCTCACTGAGCCCAGCCCTCTTAGATTCAGCCATATTAGCACCTAAGGACCTCTCAAGTTGCAATTCTCCAAAACCACCAATCATTAGGCCCCCCCCCAAAAGGATGTGCCACTTATTGGATGGCGGAATCGTCTCTTATAGCTTCAATGGGTACACTGATTCACTCAATTGCTTCCCGGGAATTTACATCTGGGACAAAATCTTGCCTGGGGGCCAGCCCCTGATGGGGACATATCTGATAAATGCTTCCTCACACCCAGCAGCTAAAGCATAGTCTAAAACAGTTCCAACCTACCTAACCGTTAAAACAATATGTGTAAACAACGAAATTAATTTATTTATTTATAAGATTTACACAAATATAAACAAGCAAATCAATTAATACACATAAAACAAAGCATTTAAGTACACGCAGAATACAATTTACAAATTACCATCAAAGAACTAGTACAAGCTCAGAAAATCATCCCAAATCTTTGAATGTAATCTCAACTTCCCTTGTCGCTTATAAATCACCCTCTCCATGGTCGCAAGCCCAGACATCCCCTCAATCCAGTCCTCCACAATAGGTACAATCCATGTTTTCCAGCCCCTCAGAACTAGTTTCTTGCCCATACTAGCACCACGGAGCAGAAACTTTTTCCGTGAAACAGAGAGATCTTCTAGCAACTCACCTCCCCCCAAAATCATCGTCATGAAATCCAACTCAACATCCAAATTCAAAACACGCAAACAGACACAACAAACATCATGCCAAAATCCCTGCACACGCACACACTCCCAAAGTAGATGTTCCAAACTTCCCAATACATTTCCACAACACCAGCAATCATTCGAATCAATCATCCCTCTCTTGAACATTCGTTCTGGACACCAAAACACTCTATTAAGTATCTTAACTTGTTGCAACCGTTCCTCCAAATTAATAGCACAAAGCTTAACATTTGCACACATTCCAGACCACATCTCAGGCGAAATCTCACACTCCAATCTCCTCCCCCACTCATCTCTCAATCCAGAATTCTCCTCATAAGCAGACACAATACTATTGTAAATCCTACTGGCAATTGAGCTACCACCTGGCTCCCTCTCCTTATGAAAGAGATTCACCATTGCACCCCCTTGCCCTACTACATCACCTATACACCTTTTCAATTTTCTGAAGTCACTAGTTCCAAAATTGTCAATGTTAAATCTCGCCTGTAATTCTCTTTCTCCAATCCATTCACCATCCACAAAGACATCATCTATCCAGTAAATTCCACTCAAAAACCAGTCCGGCCAGAATAACAACGAAATTAGATGAACAGACCCAACCCCCCAATTTGAAGCATGCATCCGCTAGAGTCCAGAGTCTATCTATATCGGTTTTGGCTGTCTCAGGGATCAGGTTTAACAGTTCTTCAGCCCTTTCCACACCACTAAATAATATACTCCTTGTCCTTCCTTATCTTTCCAAATGACTCTTAGATTAGCCGGCCACAACACTCCTGCTTTCACCCCTCAATCCTTATCACTAATGTCGGCCTCTTAATGATGGGTGTTGGACCTATTACTGGAGAAGGATGTTTCAGAGGGGGTGCATTTTGATTTTGATTCTGTAGCATGTGTCCAGTAATATGGGATCATCATCTACCTCCACATGAAACATTTCTAGAAGCCAATTAAAAGCGAAGGAGATTGTATCATCTCCCTATACAACTGAAGAAAGACCGAAGACCCTAATTACTTTGGCTGGATCCACATTTTCAAGGTATTCAAATCTGTTTTCTATGCTGTTTCCATTATCCTTGACAACCACCTTCAGTTCTCTTCCTACTTGTTTCATTGCTGGGGCCATTTGAGCACACTGTTGGTCCATTCCGGAAGTACTTTGCTCAAGTGTGGAGGTTCCTGCATCCACGTGTGACAATTTCTTATTCAATTTATCAAACTTGTCCTCCATTCGACACATTGATTTTTCAATTCATCCCAGTGCCGCCATTTTAAAAAAAACATTTCTTATTGGTTATTTGTAATGCACACTATTCAGCAGAATTGTGTTTCAAGGCACATCAAGATAAGGGGGTGGGGAAGAGGGGATAAAATAAAAACAAAATTTTCTTAAAAGGTCTTGAAACATTCAGAACGTGCAAGTGCAGAAGCATGACAGCAGGGGACAAGGGGGTGGAGTTGAGGTGCAGGAAGGGTGATAAAGGGAAGAGGACAAACAAAATGTTCTGACTAGGTCGTGAGACGATTTGGAATGTGCAAGTGCTGAACATGAAAAAAGGGGGGCATGGACGTGCAAGAGGGGGAGAGGTACATTACAAACAAAACAGTTTAAATAAGTTAAGAAGTGCAGGAACAAGTGGGTAAACTGAATTAAGGGGAGACTAGACAAACAGTTCAGTTGTGACACGGATTTATGAGTGACTCAAACCTGGAAAAGCCTCACCTCATGGAATGAGGGGCTACATCAGGCATACAGGCAAGCAATCAGATTAGCATGTAGAGAGACTTTGACCTAGAAAAGCCACACTTCATGGACTGAGAGGCTACATCAGGCACAAGGCAAGCATATCAGAATAGCAAGTAGACAGAAAGTGGTCTGGAAAAGCAACAACAGGCATACAGGCAAGCAAAATGCGACTGGGTTAACGAAAATTAAGTGGATGGTATTACAGCATAGAAGAGCCGACCTCACAGGCAGGTGTCTAAAAGCAGATAATGAGGTATAAGGTGCATAGCAACTAGTAGGAATGCCAGACAATCTGATGTAGAGAAGAGTCAATATGTAAGAATGCAGCTCTGGGAAAGCCGCGCCTCAAGGTCTGAGGGGCCACATCAGGTGTGCAGATGACAGTGAGCCAGGTGGGTAAGGGTAACACATGATAAAAAACAAACAGTAGCGGCATGGGGCTGAATGCAGATAAGTTACCGTTTATGAAGACTGATGGTCGGCACGAAGCTGAGAAGATCACGTCAGTAGATTGCACATGGTAAAGAAGATTCTGTGTGCGGCAGATGGGAAAAAGTGCTAAACCACAGGTGTGCAGGCAGCACAAGTCTGTATAGGATGCAGCTCTCAAACTCCACACAAAAAAGTGAAGGGTGGGTGGGAGTGCATTAGGCAGCATAGGTCTGGTGAGAAGCCATGCTCGAAGTGATGGGCGGCAGGAAGCTAGAGTTGAAAGCCGCAGTTGGAGGCTGCAATAAGGGCAGTGGGCAGACGTTATGTGCAGCAAAGTCAGGGAAAGGAACTGCGCACAGGCAGGTTGTGGAGAAACAACTCAGGGAATGAGACAATGGGAATATCGGAGAGTGGAGACAAAAGACAATCGGGCCACAGTGAAAGCAATCTTACCTCCTAAAAGGTGAGGACGATGTAGCAGGATTGACTCTGGAATAGAAGAAGCAGGGACTACTGGTGCGCCGTAGGCACCTGGACGGAGCCAGACAGCATTACACTCAACCCTTAAAGATGGCCCGTTGAGGGGGCCGGCCTTGCCTGCCGGCTCCTGGGACCACCGTGCAGAAATCTGCGATTGGCAGAGGCAGTCTCAGGAACTCGATGTAGAAAGTACACACTAGATGAGTCAGTGCAGCGGCCATGATGGGAAGGCCTCGCTGAGCTTGGGAAGAATGGAGCCCCTCACGGGATCATGAAGCGAAGTTCGCCCACAGCCAGTTGATGTAGAATGGGCCCAGACAGGCCTACACTCAACCCTTAAAAGTCTCCCTTTGAGGGGGCGCAGCATCGCCTGCCGGCTCCTAGGACCACAGTGCAGAAATACAAGCCCCAGCCAATCTGCACCGGCACAGGCGGGATCAGGCACTCAATGTAGGAAGTCCTCAGTAGATTGTACAGTGTGGCGGCCATGAAGGAAAGTCTTCGCCATCACAGGATCCTGTGAAGGTGAGGTAGCACTAGACACCCCCTGGCTAGAGTGCCTGCTGGGTTGTGTGAAAAATCCAGATCTGCTTGCTGTTCCTTTTTGTTGTTGTTCCTTTTTCTTATTCTTCCCTGTTGCCATTTCCCCCTTTTTCATCTTTAAGTTACAAACTCAAAGTCTGTGGGTGGTGTAAGGGAGGCATGGTATCACAAGTGAAGACAGACACAAGAGATGCAAGGTTCACGGGTGTTCATTGAACACGGGCTGGAAAAACTCCTATCTGGCTCTACATCAAAGATGGGAGCACGCTCAACTCTCCAATAAAAAATAAAACAGTCCCAGTCATGTCTGTCAAAATAAAGTGGCCTACACTAAATAAACCTATGGCCTGCCCTTACGTTATTTCAATAAATGGGGGCATGGAAAAAGTTGTATGTAAAGGAAAATCAGTGTTTTAACATAAAATATCAAGATGGCTCAGTCAGTTCTCCTCCCCACGTTGTACAGCACAGAGTAAGGCGGCCCCTGTAGACAGGATGACACACTCTGGCTCAGGTTCTCAAAACAAAGTAAGTTCAAAACGTGGACCGAGGCCTGCCTGGCCTGCCACGTTAAAGTCACTTTTCCAGCGTTCCAAAAGTTCATTCACAGTTCAACAAAAGGTTCACAGTTCAACAGAAAGTCCATGTAGGTCTCCCTCCATCAGGCTCGTACCTCTCAAAGCTTGAACAGTTCACATAGGTCTCCTTCAGCCAGGCTCGGACCCCTCAAACAACAAGTACCTGATTCAATGCAGATCTCCCTCAGCCGGGCTCAGACCTCGCAATCACAGCACTTGCAGGGGTTCCCTTCCCCAAGCTTAATTCACATTTGTTAGGGGTTCCCTTGCCCTAACTTATCACAATTCTGGTCTCCCTCAGTTGGACTCACACCTTTTAATGATGTCAGAGACTTTCGAATGTGCAAGGCAATTACTATCGACCTCCGCAGGACCACTTCAACGTTCTCAAAGTTAATCACTCACAGTTCATCGCAGGTCTCCCTCAGTCGGGCTCCAATCTCTCACTTTGCAACTCAACGTGATATACTTTCCTTAGGCTTCTCTTGCCTTGAAACCAAACACAGTTCATATCCTTGAGGCTCACATTACTACTCGCTCAACAGAGACTTTCAACTGGGCACTGTCGCTATGCCGGCCCACTTTGTTATACTGTATCACTATTATTTGTCACTTGTTTGCATCAACTCACCGGCTGTGTTGGTTTCTTTGTTTGTATCCTTGATTTGGGAGCCAAGGACGATACCAAAGCCTTAGCCTCACCTACCCAACTCTGTCATTCAGCTGGGAGGGCTGCTGGTACCTTTCGAATGCAATGTTGGAGGCACTGTTCTCCTTCGCTCTGTCCTCTCAGCGGTCTCCCTCAGCCGGGTTCGGACTCTTCCCTAAAGTTTCTCACACAGGTCTCCTTCAGTCAGGCTTGAACTCCCCTTTATTTGCAAAGTTTTAAAGTCTTTGCACATTATGTCCCAGTATGCACTTTTCTTATTTCGCTCCCACTTCGTCAGCTCCCCAATACAGCATTCTGGGGTTTTGAGAGCTGCAGGAGGTAAAGGGGATAACCGAGGTCAGGGTCCCGCCACCTGCCCCTCAAAGGCTTGGGCTTTCCTCCTGTTTTGCCCAGGGGAGGAGCTCTGGTGTGGGCACTGCCAGGTAACCCCCAGCTGCCCCTGGTTTGGCTCCCAGGAGTTAGAACTCCCATGCCACACTGCAGCCTCCCTTGTACACACAGACACAGCAATTAGGCAGTCCTTCTTCCTCCAGGCCTTCCATGGTCTCTCCAGCAAGAATTCTCTCTTCTCAGCCTCTGTGCACCATCCAGTATCCCAAGCTCACTCAAAGTGTGTCTGTGTGGTGAACCTTTTATACTTCCTGGGAGAGTTAAAAGGTTTCAGGTCGAAATTATTGTAAAGGGAGGCCTGACCTTACCTGGCCTCATTACCAGGACGAAATGGTGACTGCCTATAGGAATCCCTGGTGCATTGGTTTCTGTGGTTAATCTTCATAGCTCCCTCTCACCTCTTCTTCGTCCCAGTGGTTTGGTAAATGGGATTTCTGAAGTGGAAGTAGGAATTGAGGGAGTAGTAGTTTTTTCAAGAGGTGGTACGCATATCAGAAGAAGGGGAACGATTTTGTTGTTGTGAGATATAGGGGGTTGTGTTTGTTCTCCTTAATCCTCCCCACATTGCGGGTACCTGTTGGAATTGGGAAGGGGGCACAGGACAAGACTTACAACAACCTATAAAGGTGGAGGAAGTGTTGGGCAGGGGTGTGTTGTGAAGAGGGTGATACCGCATCTTGCCATCGGATGTCTCACTCCGCTCCTAGAGGAACCCTCACCCAGGTGATCCTCCCATACTTGTCCACCCCCAGGGACTGGATCCAAAAGTGATGGCCATGCTCTGGCCACCTGAGCAAGAGATCCTGAGGTCTAGATAGTGAGACACCCTTTAGTTTCTCACAGTGGCGAGATGGAAACCAATAGATTAAGACTGCTTTCATGGAGTATCACAATCATCCTATGCCTGTCGCTGTGTCTTACTACACTTCCCACTTCCATGAATGTGGCAGATGTGTTACATCATACCACACATACCACTAAACCGTCACAATGCTCTAGCTTCTCAAGAGTCTCAATCCTTGAGGTTGAAAAAATCATCCTCTCACTAAAAACTTCAAACTGTCAGGGAGACATATGCCCAGCCAAAATCATCAAAGATGCGGCAAGAGACCTCTCACCGTTCATAACAAAACTAATGAATGCCTCTTATTTATCAAGTACTATCAACAGCAACTTAAAAGAATCCTGGGTCCTGCCACTTCTGAAAAAACCATCACTAGACCCATCCAGACCTACCAACTACAGGCCCATCACAACGGTGCCTTTCTTACTTACAATATCAGACCGGTTGGTCTACTTGCAGATACAGAAGTACTTAGAGTCTAATCAGCTCTTGGGTATCCGACAATCTGGTTTCAGGCCCCAACACAGCACTGAAACCACACTAATAGATCTTAAAACCCAGATCGACGACCTTAAGGACAAGGCGAAAACAGCCCTGCTGCTCCTCCTTGACCTGTCGGCCGCCTTCGATCTGGTGGACCATAAAGTACTATGCAATCACCTTGACAGTCTTCTCGCCATCTGCGGCAGCTGATCCTATTCCTATTGCATGTGGGGTGCCACTGGGTTCCTGCATTTCACCCACAATGTACAATATATTTACTAAGCCCCTATTCGATGATCTGGACCGTCTAGGTATCACCTACACTAACTATGCAGATGATACCCAGATCCTTATACCACTTACCGGTTATTATGACAAGGATGTTGGCTTAGTAAATAAATATAGCTCATCATCCAAGCATGGATGGCCGCCCACGGTCTATGCTTGATGACAAAACTGAGCTCCTCATTCTAGGGACTGCTTTCAACCTCCACAAACCTGGCCCAAAATATGCCTCCTTCAACTTCGATGGCAACCTTATCGAAATAGCTAGGTTTTTACCTAGACTCCACTCTCACCTTTGCTAAACAGGTCAATGTCATGGCTTCGGTCTCAGCATACACCTGTAAGCTGCTCAGAGCAGGTAAATTCTTTCTATCCAAAGACAGCTGTACCATACTTGCCAGAGCCCTAATTCTTTCCAAGTTGGACTACTGTAACTCACTGTACTTGGGCGCCAGTAAACATACTATTAATAAGATCCAAATACTACAGAACAATGCTGTGAGAATGGCACAGGGCATAGCAAGAAGAGAACACATTTCTGAGGCACGAAGGCAGAACAAATGGTTGTCCATCAGTGACAAAATCCTGCTCAAAACTGCATCGTTGACTCACAAATGCCTTAGCTATGCTGCCCCACGCTATGTCGTGGAGAGAATTAACAGAAAAACGCCCCACCAGGACTGCTAACTCAGATTGTTTAGTAGTACCTATGTTTAAACTGACTAAAGCAGGGGGGTTCAGCTTCCTGGTCAAAGCAGCGTAATTATGGAACTCTCTTCCCCCCTCCTTGAGGTTGTGCCAAACCTTTCTCAACTTCAGATTTAACACCATTAAATGGCTCAGAGAAAATGACCACTAACCTATCACTCTGATTGCCTCATCAGCATGCATAATAACTTTACCTAGTAGCTCTCACTGTATAATGCATTTGCCAATGTTTGAATATGTTGTATATTAATACTGTACATTTTGTATACATAGACTGTCTTGATCTATTGTATGTATATAATCTATTAACTCTAACTGTATAAAGTATCTGCGAACGTTTCAACAAGTTGTATATTAATACTGTACATTTTGTATTCATAGACCGCTTGATCTATTGTTTGTATATATTTGTTTCCAGTTCTCTAGTTGCATCTCACCGGGGAACCATTGTACACTTATTCTTGTAACCCATGTAACACTAAGTTGAAAGTATTCTTGCATCTTCCTGTTCGGGACTGGTGCGCATTACAACTTAATAAACAAACAAAGAAACAAACAAACCTCAGATGTCAATATTAAAGAGCTCTTGACTGTTTGTTGCATTTCCACCCAGCACAGAAACTCCAGTTTGGTCTGTGGCATCTGGAGGGTTAAACAGATTAACCCACAAGAAAGATGGCCTCCCTCGGTTGGTGGGTATTGCAAATCTGTTGAACTGCCCTTATCCCAAATGGTCTCCCCAGCCCTTCACCAAAAGTAGGTCAAATCCCTCCAATCAGCTGAGCCATCAGACGCTGCCGTTGGAGAGAACTTTACTGTGGGGAGGTCAGTGAGGAAACCAAAAGCTTCCACATGCATGCTGAGTCCCCTGAAACCTCTCCCTCAAGTATGCAGCATCTACCGAGCATCCCGGTTGGAGACACCCTGCACGTGCCCCCTGTAGAAATGGGGATGCACTATCAACACGTCAAACATAACAGGAAGTATAAGCTCTGAGAATTTTATCCACATGAAGAGCTCTGACAAGCTGACTAATGTTAGACCATTTTACTGAACCAGGCTATTCTTGCATGTCACTATCATTTTAACACCACCAAGTATACCATTCTGTCACATTAGGCATAATGTCTAACACTAAGATGGCAGGGATTGCTGTCTGCTACATTAGAGGTAGTTAGCAGCATTAAATTGATAGGTTTTGCCATTCACAACACTAGGCCTATATCTGAATGTTCGACTAAAATCAAACTGCATTCCTGCTTCCCTTCAGAGGAAACCATGATGCCAGAGCCTGGGGTTGAGGGGCCGTACACGCACTAGCTATTGTTTAGAGGATTAGACCCTTGCTGTCCCTTCTCATGCAGCTATTCCCAGGACATTGAGCATTCCATAAAGTAATAGTTTCTGTCCTTGGCGGAGAGCAGACAAACACAAGAGTTACTAAAAGGGCATGTTTTCAATATGTAAGACATTGTGTAGAGATGATGCTAGAACACAAAACCAGGCAAGTGGTTCTACTGCCCTCTATCAAGTCTTGGGTCTGCTGGGCACATGTTAGGGTGGTTTAGAAACACACATAAATATGAAGAATTAGTTCTCCAAGAGCGGTGCTCTGGGTACACTTCTCATGAGGCCGCCTCCTTCCCAAGAGATATGGAGTATTGGTTAGAAGACTGTGTGCAGGAGATAGTAACATATTACACTAAGATAGTTGCAACAAGTATGTTACAGTTTGAGGGGCTGCAAGGCCTGTGAACAAAGGGGTTGCCAAGATGACAGGTTCCATGGGAGAGATGCTTGCTGTTTTATGTTTATTGCCACATGGGGCTGGTTTCAATTTTTCTGCTGATTATGTAATTAGGATGTCTGCAGGGGGATGCACTCACTACATAACTAGGATTTTACTAACCAATAAAATGTGATAATGCATGTTGTGTTTAGGTACTCATATAGGTCAGAGCCAATCGGTATGAAGGAATTATTATACACCTTATATTTTGTATTGTATGTTAATCCTGTGGTTTTTGTCTTTAAATTCTGTAACCCAATGTGGGGGTGTTGAGTTTTCTGTTTTTCAGTTCCACAGAGCTGATTGACTTTCCCAGCCATTTAATTGTATGCATTAAAGGTGTTTTCCTTGCAACCCGTAACTCTCTGTCATGATGCCTACCTCCAAGGAGCCAGGTCCGACCCAGCAACCCCAGAGGCAGGCATCATTCCCCCCAGGGAAGTGCCAGCGGGCCCAAGCTGGGGCCTTTTGGACACAGTCCTGGCGCCTTAGGCGCCAGGCTCATGTTGGACCCCTTTCCTGGCGCCTTAGGCGCCAGGCTCATAAAGCTAGACATGTGTTCAAGTGTTTTAATGTGCACTTACCTGATGCAGACCATGCTGCTACATCCAGGCCCTCTTGAGGCCTGAATGGAACGACTTTACCTGTGGGACTACTTTCCACCTGGGTGTGGTCGGGGAAGGATACATACCTGATCGGTGGAAGGATACATGCCTGGAACTTCTTCCAAAGCTATTTAAACCACGCCCGATCAGCAACTCACGCTTCGCGTTGTTCTGCTCCTCGCAGCTGGACGCTCACCGTGTCAGCTCCTGCATCTGGACTTCAGCCACGCCTGTTAGCATCCTGGGTCGCCTGCAAAGGGAGATAAGAGAGAATTGGAAAGAAAGAAGACCTTACCTGCTAAAGCTGCATCACGGAGACATCACACCGACGATCCTGAAAGGGAAGACATCATTTTAAAAGCATTTCGCTTCGATCGCTGCAGCGCTGCATTTCACTCACCTTTCCTGGGCGCCTCCATCTTCAGCAGCGATCATCCGGATCCGCACCCACTTCCCAGAGCCTAGAGACAAAAGACAAGAAAACAAGGTGAGAGAAGGAAGGGAAATAGGAAAAGCTCAGTTTCCTTCTAAGACTTACCTGTTGGGTCATTCCCATTTCATTTCGGGTCCTGCCGCTTCCTGGCATTCCGGACCCCGGCCCCTATGGGGAAAAAAGACAAAGACATTGGGCCTCATTCCGAGTATGGCGGTAAGGGATAGCGGCCACCGGTAACGAGACCGGTGGCGGTATTCCCTTACCGCCATACACCGAGTTCCCTCTGCGCCCTCGCCCTTAACGCCTGCTTTGAGCAGGTGTTAAAGTCGAGGGCGCAAAGGGGCCTCCAAGCCAATAACGGTGACCGTAATGAACGGTCACCGTTATTTGCATCTTCCCCATTCCCATTGAGCCCTATGGGGGCTCATTTGGGAATGGGGAAGAGCCTTGGTGAATGGGGAATCACCGCCCCGCCAACCTTGGAATGGGGCGGTGATTCCGCCATCCACCAAGGCGCTGCCGGTCCGGGTACGGCGTCAACCAAGGCGTTAATAGCCCCATTGGTTAGCGCCGTACTCGGAATGAGGCCCATTGAATGAGCGAATGCAAAGACATTACCTGAACACTCATCCAGAACTTACACTTCGGGTCGGCGCCATATCTCCGGCATTCCGAACCCCGGCCCCTAAGGGGAAAAAGACATAAGCATTAGCGCTTGCTGCAATAAAACAATGAACAATATTATTAAGCTTGAACTTTTGAACTTGCAACAGAACTCTTACAGCGCCTCACCTGAATAGTCAAGCTTATTTTGAACTTCCATCAAACCTCAATCCAGTGAAGTAACTGGGTTTCAACGCGTCCCTGCATCAGAAGCAGGATGGAGAACTCATCCTTCCAGACCCTAAGGTGAGACTTCACAGGGAATCGTGAAAGGGTATCGTGGAGGGTTGGAAGGGAGTGGGAGGCTTGAGCATTATTCCGTCAGTAGATAATACTCCCTTTTCACGCACAGGGGAATATTCCTGCGAGCCAGAAAAGCCAGAGTAGAGGGGCCCTTCTTGTCCATCATCAGAGTCCTGCGCTTCACCATTGAAGAAGCATCAGCACTCGAAGCCAGACCTGCGCCTCCGTGGGAATCAGGTGAGCGTGACAGAACGCGAAGCCTACCCACAATTTCCCACCCGGGCGCTATGGAGACTTCCGAGACAGATCAGCTGGCCCAGCTTTTGGGGGAATTACGGGCAGATGTGCACTCAGCCCGCCAGGAGACTAACGCTCTCAAAAGAGAACTGATCCTATCCAAGGAAAGAACTGATGACCTGGCCAAAAGGTTATTGCAGGCCCAGGCAGGGCACACTCCTTTACCTAATTCCGGAGGTACTTCCACATCAATGGGTTTGAATAACCCGGTACAAATCAATCTACCTGGACACATGACTTTGGCCCCGCCTGAACGTTTTGCGGGGGATCCCAAGAAATATGCCGTCTTTATGAACCAATGTCGTTTACACTTTCTATGCAGACCCGGGGCCTTCCCTAACGACCAGACCAAGGTAGCCTTTATACTATCTTACCTCAGTGGCAGTGCTGCCGATTGGTCTATTCCATTGGTAAATCAGGATGATCCCATTCTCCAGGATTTTCAGGGCTTCCAGGCCAGCATGGAAAGATTGTTTGCTCGACACTCTCAAGGACAGGCCCTTGATAACGAACTGCTGTCCTTACGACAAGGTAATCAGGATCTCTTGTCCTACGTTGCCACCTTTAATAGACTGGTTGTGGAAACTGGATGGCCAGAAAACAAAAGGATCACATTGTTTCATCGAGGCCTGCGCGGAGAGCTTAAGGATGTTCTAGCTCAGATAGTAGATCCACCCCAGGTCTGCGCAGACTACATAGACTTGGTGGTTCAACTTGATCACAGACTTCAAAATAGAAAAGCAGATCGGTTCAAGTACGAAACCCGAGTACCGATCAAAACCCACGCTAACTCCAAGAGTACCGACGTATCCGAACCTATGCAAATCGGCGGTGTTAAAGGACCATTAACGCAGAAGGAACAAGAGAGAAGGCGGCAAATGCAACTTTGTCTGTATTGCGGGACTTCCGGTCACTTTCTTCGAAATTGTCCGGTTAAACCACCTAAGAAGGTGGTTGGAGCCACTGATAACGATTTAATGACACCTTATTCGGGAAACGACCTAGCCCGACAAGTGTAGGGGTCCGCTTGCCGAGCTTGAAAACAAACTCTTTGACCTCGCATTTTGTCATGCCAATGGTGCTCGTGGACCCAAAACAGCCTCAGCGAGTTGCATGCTGTAAAAGCATACATCGACAGTGGAGCTATTGGAAACTACATAGACCGTGAATTGGCTTCCAGGATTAAGCTCCCTCTCCGCCCGAAAGTAACCCAAGATGTCATTACTACAGTAGATGGAACCGAAATAGCCTCAGGGCCTGTAACGCATTCCACTGTTGAAATGACACTGGTGGGTCAGGATGGACATCGGGAAGCAATCGTGTTTGATGTGATCAAGGCCCCACAATTTCAAGTAATTCTTGGAATTCCTTGGTTAGAAACACATAATCCCAGAATCGACTGGCGAGCAAAGAAGATAGGTTTTCCTGATTGTGAACCAACTTGTTATCCAAGAAATCCAGTTATGGGTCTAGCCTCAGCAACTTCCACCCCTGTACAGCTACCGTCAGAATACCAAGAATTCCAAGACGTTTTTCAGAAGGAACAGGGTAACACGTTACCTCCCCATCGGTCTGATGATTGCCAAATCGATCTGGTACCCAATGCTCAACTACCTTGTAGTAGGATTTATGCTCTTACGGAACCTGAGAACCTGCATTTGCGTCAGTATTTAGATCAGTACCTAGCCAATGGTTTTATTCGCCCGTCCAAGTCTCCTGTCTCCTCAGCTCTGTTCTTCATGCCGAAAAAAGAGGGCGACCTTAGAACATGTATAGACTATCGCGCCCTAAATCAAATAACGATTAAGAATCGTTATCCTCTGCCCCTGATCCCTGAGCTTATCGACCAGGTGAAAGTCGCTTATGTGTACACCAAGTTAGATCTCCGAGGAGCTTATCACCTGGTGCGTATAAAAGAAGGCGACGAATGGAAGACTGCATTCCGCACCAAATTTGGGCTCTTCGAATATCAGGTGATGCCCTTCGGTTTGTGCAATGCACCTGCCACCTTTCAGTACTTTATGAATGATGTTCTTCGGGAACTTATCGATGTCTGTGTCATTGTTTATATTGACGACATCCTGGTGTACTCTTCTTCAGAATCCGATCACAGAAAATGTTAGGGCAGTTCTTGAGAAATTGCGCCAGCACAGACTATTTGCAAAGCTCGAAAAATGCGTTTTTCATACCACAGAAGTTGAGTTTCTCGGATTCATCCTGACACCTCAAGGAGTCCGAATGGACTTGCGAAAGGTGGACGCCATCCTCAAATGGCCATCTCCTAGCTCGGTGAAGGGAGTTCAGAGCATGCTCGGCTTCGCCAATTTCTATCGAAGATTCATTCCGGAATTTTCCCGAACAGTCCAACCCATCACAGCTCTCCTAAAGAAAAACAAACGCTTTGAATGGACTCTTGAGGCCGAACAAGCCTTTCAGGACCTGAAAACCAAATTCACCTCTGCACCTGTATTGAAGCACCCGCACCCAGATCTCCCTTACATTGTGGAAACCGACGCATCCAGTTCGGCCATGGGAGCTGTCCTGTCGCAAAGAGACCCAGAAACTAACCAACTACACCCTGTGGCCTTTTGGTCCAGGAAATGTTCTCCTCCTGAAATCAACTACGCAATTACCGACAAGGAGTTACTGGCTATTAAATCTGCTTTCAAGGCTTGGCGTCACTACCTTCTCGGGGCAAGACACACCATTACCGTAATTACGGACCACAGAAATTTACAATATTTAAAGACGGCCAAAGCTCAATCTTCACGACAACTCCGATGGGCTCTATTCTTTGCGGAATTTGATTTCGTAATTACCTATCGCCCTGGCTGCAAGAATGGTAAAGCGGACGCCTTATCCCGGATTGGCATGGAAGAACCCAATTCGAGTTTAGAACCTGTGCCAATCATACCTGAACAAAGAATCTTAGGCCTAACTTCATTGCAAACTATTGAGGACATCCAAACGCAAGTGAAACAACTTCTAGACTCTTCAGCCTTACTGGAATGGAGTCAAAAGGGTCCTCATTACACCGTTAAGGATGATTTACCCTACTTCCAGGAGCGGTTGTTTCTGCCAAGTAAAGAATTGCAAGAACTTGTTATTGCCCATCATCATGAATCATTAATGGAAGGACACCCTGGTATCGCTAAAACAGAGGAAAAAATCAAACGCCACTTCTGGTGGCCTTCTTGGAGAAAAGACATAAAGTCTTTTGTATTGTCTGGCGGAATTTGCGCCCAAAACAAGGGTCAAAAGAAAAGGCCAGGCGGCCTACTTCAACCCTTGGATATTCCACCGGCACCATGGCACACCTTGTCAATGGACTTTATAACTGACCTGCCTCCTTGTGCTGGTTACAACACCATCCTTGTAATTGTGGATCTATTCTCCAAAATGGCCCACTTTATCCCTTTAAAGGGTTTGCCTTCAGCTTCCACCTTGGCCAAGGAATTTCTGGAGAATATAGTTTGCATACATGGTTTTCCTTCCATATTAGTCTCGGATCGTGGAAGTCAATTTATCTCCCATTTTTGGAAGAAGTGTTGCCAACTAGCACAAATAGATGTGCGGTTATCCACCAGCCACCACCCCCAGACCGACAGACAAACCAAGAGAACCAATCAGACTCTCGAGCAATATCTTCGGTGCATGTTACACCAATCCGAGTTAAATTGGAAAGACATACTTTGGATCGCAGAATATGCATACAACAATTCAGTGCATTCTGGAACCGGACAAACTCCTTTTTATACTTTGTATGGTCACCATCCTCGGACCTCTGACCTAGATCCACCTCTGACCCTGGAAATGCCCGCAGTAAATCATCTGCATTCCACAATAACCCGAGCCTTCAAAGAAGCTGCAACTCATTTACAGCAAGCCAAGAAAAAGTATAAAGAAAACGCTGATTTGCACCGAAGTAAAACTCCTCCTTACCAAGTAGGAGACCAGGTATGGCTAGCAACGAAACATTTACCCCTCAAGGGCCCGCAAACCTTCAATCCCAGATTCATAGGACCTTATCCCATCAAGGCTATAATCAATCCCGTGGCCTTTAAACTGGATTTACCGTCTAACATGCGTATTCATCCAGTTTTTCATGCATCACTTTTGAAGCCAGTACAACCAGGGACCCGACTGTCCAAGCCTCCAGACCCAGTTCAAATTGAAGGGGAATTAGAATTCGAAGTTAAAGACATTTTAGACTCCAAGGTGTTAAAGTCAAAACTCTTCTATCTTGTTGACTGGAAGGGATATGGACCTCAGGAGAGATCGTGGGAGCCTAGTAACCATGTTCACGCACCTCGATTAATACAAAGGTTCCACCGGAGATTTCCGAACAAGCCAAAACCCCCGGAGGGAACAACCTTGGGAGGGGCCTTGAGGGGGGGTACTGTCATGATGCCTACCTCCAAGGAGCCAGGTCCGACCCAGCAACCCCAGAGGCAGGCATCATTCCCCCCAGGGAAGTGCCAGCGGGCCCAAGCTGGGGCCTTTTGGACACAGTCCTGGCACCTTAGGCGCCAGGCTCATGTTGGACCCCTGTCCTGGCGCCTTAGGCGCCAGGCTCATAAAGCTAGACATGTGTTCAAGTGTTTTAATGTGCACTTACCTGATGCAGACCATGCTGCTACATCCAGGCCCTCTTGAGGCCTGAATGGAACTACTTTACCTGTGGGACTACTTTCCACCTGGGTGTGGTCGGGGAAGGATACATACCTGATCGGTGGAAGGATACATGCCTGGAACTTCTTACAAAGCTATTTAAACCACGCCCGATCAGCAACTCACGCTTCGCGTTGTTCTGCTCCTCGCAGCTGGACGCTCACCGTGTCAACTCCGGCATCTGGACTTCAGCCACGCCTGTCAGCATCCTGGGTCGCCTGCAAAGGGAGATAAGAGAGAATTGGGGAGAAAGAAGACCTTACCTGCTAAAGCTGCATCACGGAGACATCACACCGACGATCCTGAAAGGGAAGACATCATTTTAAAAGCATTTCGCTTCGATCGCTGCAGCGCTGCATTTCACTCACCTTTCCTGGGCGCCTCCATCTTCAGCAGCGATCATCCGGATCCGCACCCACTTCCCAGAGCCTAGAGACAAAAGACAAGAAAACAAGGTGAGAGAAGGAAGGGAAATAGGAAAAGCTCAGTTTCCTTCTAAGACTTACCTGTTAGGTCATTCCCATTTCATTTCGGGTCCTGCCGCTTCCTGGCATTCCGGACCCCGGCCCCTATGGGGAAAAAAGACAAAGACATTGAATGAGCGAATGCAAAGACATTACCTGAACGCTCATCCAGAACTTACACTTCGGGTCGGCGCCATATCTCCGGCATTCCGAACCCCGGCCCCTAAGGGGAAAAAGACATAAGCATTAGCGCTTGCTGCAATAAAACAATGAACAATATTATTAAGCTTGAACTTTTGAACTTGCAACAGAACTCTTACAGCGCCTCACCTGAATAGTCAAGCTTATTTTGAACTTCCATCAAACCTCAATCCAGTGAAGTAACTGGGTTTCAACGCGCCCCTGCATCAGAAGCAGGATGGAGAACTCATCCTTCCAGACCCTAAGGTGAGACTTCACAGGGAATCGTGGAAGGGTATCGTGGAGGGTTGGAAGGGAGTGGGAGGCTTGAGCATTATTCCGTCAGTAGGTAATACTCCCTTTTCACGCACAGGGGAATATTCCTGCGAGCCAGAAAAGCCAGAGTAGAGGGGCCCTTCCTGTCCATCATCAGAGTCCTGCGCTTCACCATTGAAGAAGCATCAGCACTCGAAGCCAGACCTGCGCCTCCGTGGGAATCAGGTGAGCGTGACACTCTCATTATTGTTTACTTGGATTGATTTTTTGGGTCTAAACCCCATTTCTGGTGACCCCGACGTGATCTCCAGTCCTCCCGAGGGAAGCCAGGCCTCCTACAGTCGCACTCCTTAGATAGACCCGTTTCTGTGCACAACTAACAGAGAGGTGAGCACATGTAGTGTTTGTCTAAACATCTGTCTAATCCCTGGAGGGGGGCTGCCAGGCTGGGCAGTGCAGGCAGTTCGAGAGGGACACCGCATTGAGGGGACTCAGAGCACACAGTAAGTTGAGAGCACGTTTTTGTGGAAATACACTATTTGTTTGTTTGCTGTTTTGCGGTTTTTCTTTTGCCATTCTCTTGGTTGCTAAGCCATATGGTGATTTTCATATTTTAATGAATTAATGAGCAGGATGGAAATGCTCCTCTGAGAGAGGAAAGACAACGTTGAGTAACTGATAACAGTGGTAGCCATCAGTTCTAGAGAGAAGGGAACTTGAGGAGGTTTTGGGTAGCCTCGTCCCAAAGTAAGGGGACAGAGGAAGAATCTACATCACAAGATGGTGCCGGTGTTTCATGGTCCTCATTCCCATTGAGTCCTGTGAGACTCAATGGGAATGGGGATTTACCGAATTCCACCTCCGGAATTCCCGGGTCACCGGGGTTGTAATGCCCCGGTAATTCCGGGAATCACGGAGGCGGTATGGTAATATGAGTCCGGCGGTAACCAAGCCGGAAAAAATGGCAGGTTACCGCCAGACTAGTAATGAGGCCCTTTGTCACCTTTCTTATGCAATGGGATGATAATTGCTTTACGCCATGATTGATAAATAGATATGATAAAAAGGCTCTGAAATCAGGTTTTCAGTGCAAGGCTATGTGTAGCTGGTTCCAGTCGATGTTGCACAGGTCAGTACCCCATATATTGTATTATCCACATGCTTGACCCATCATTTGCTCTGCAAGAAGTTGTTCAGAGGTTTCATAAATCAAAAAGGTCACAATGGCAAAGGAAAGTCATAGCTTGAGACTAAGTGTGTAGTATGGTGTTGCGGCAGGCAGGGTACTTGTCAACTTCAGGTGGACAAGATGGCCCTTGCCTGTCATTGATATGATTTTCAATATAGTATTAAATACCAACTCCCGGGGGCAGGGCTACTAATAACTCAACCTCGAGCCAAGAAGGCCAAAGAGCATACTTCCAGCCTTGTGCACCCATGAAAGTGAGTGATATTTATAACCATTAGTTGTCAGAGCCACCATCTGTGGTACTGCTACCTTTGTTATGCTATTTGGCACTTTAAAAAAAGATTTCTTTTTTATTGAATTGTAATACAAAACAAAGTAACAACAATAAAAACCTAGGTGCGACAAAATAGCCAGAATAGTCATTAGTAACCTACATCCTGGACAAAATTGCATCCAATTCCTAAAGAATAAACAGAGGCACAAAACCCAATCTAGAAGCTCCCACGATTTAACCGTTAGCAACCCACTTGTTCCATATTTTCCCATATTTCTGGAGATAACCCTGGGATCTATATGCCCGCTCCACCATTAGCATGCATTTATCCATATCAATTGCCTATTTGGACAGTGTCGGGGTGTACGTGCTCCCCATAACATTGCGATATTGCGCTTTGCCAGGGATAGTGCAGTAGACAGGAGTAGTTTGACGTAACAAGAGTGATTAAATCTCTCCACATACCCAACAAGGACTTTTTCGGATCAAGGAACGACTCCTGAATGAAGATCAATTACAAATTATTAAAAACAGCACTGCAGAAGTTATGGACAAACATGCACTGCCAAAGTATATGGTAAAAAGTGCCCTTGAAGGCTCAATAGCATAAGCAGTCCAGCATCACATCCTGAAGACACTTAAATAGGAAATCACGTGCATAGTAAACCCTGTGAAGAATGTTCAATTAGACTAGCCTAATTTGAGCTGGGACGGCTATCTCATGCAGGCACATCAAGGCTTTCTGCCAATCTTCCAGTTCCAGTGTACCCACATCTTCTTCCCATTTTTGCTTACGTTTTAAGAAAGAACAAGGCTGGAATTTGATGATAACCTAATAAGAGTTTCCGCAGGAAAGGAAGGGGAAGCCGCCATGCAGTCAGCAATCTTAGCCATTGGGAGAAAGGTGCATAGGCAGTGTGAGAGAGGCATGATATCAAGAGAGACACAGACTCAAAAGTATCCATTTTAGAACCTTTCTTTACTAAGGTTCCTGGGTTGGTAGAATGCCTGACTGGCCCTAACTTTAAAGGGATGGTTCCCTCACTGATGTTTCTTATGGCTGTCATTGTCTAATAGTCCAAAATAAATGTTTGTCTGTGCCTAAACCTATGCTTGCCCTCAAGCTTTACAAAAATGTGATAGGAAGTGTTTTGAAAAGAGAAAATAGTGGTTCAACAAAAATGGCAAAAACAAAGTTGGTTTCAGGTGGTCTTCTCACCAGGTGCAATTTAGTCAATGTCACAAAGATGGTTTTACTCAACAGGACTGTTCGTAAGACTTTCTCCACAGGTTCCTTACAGTGATTTCAAATACCGTCAGTGTCTTTGAGTTCCTTGGGATTCCCTTCCCAAGCTACAACTTGTTCACTTTAGTTTCCTCAATAGGCATCTCAGGGTTCCCTTCTCCAAGCTCAGGCCTCTTCCAGGTTTCAATACACAAAGTCAGTTTCCTCAATTAGCCTCTCAGGGTTCCCTTCCCCAAGCTCAGGCCTCTTCCAGCTTTCAAAACACAAAGTCGGTTTCCTCAATTAGCCTCTCAGGGTTCCCTTCCCCAAGCTCAGGCCTCTTCCAGCTTTCAACACAAAAACAAAATGTGTCACAGTTCCTTTTTGGTTCCTCAGGGCGCCCCTCCTCAAGCTTAAGCCCCTCTATTTCCAAACACCAATTCAGCTGGTCATGACATGCCTCATCCTTTTATATATTCTCTCTTACATTACATACCATCCTCTAAGGCTCTTTACTTTTCTTCAGCACAACCACTTTGACCCTTTGCCCCTCTCTTTGTTTCTTACTATTGCTTTCCTTGTGTCGTGCACACTTGCACTGTCCTTTGTTCCTTCTCTTTGTTGTGCCTCTTGCATGCTTATTTTACTCTTCTGTGCACTCCAGCACCTGTTTCTATGTTTCCGGGTTGCTCGCACCCTTTTCTTTTTGTTGCTCGCACCCTTTCCACAGGTTTTAGGTCCTTGTATTACTTAAATGTCTGACTTTATTCCATTTATTATTTCACACACACGCGTCTCTCTAGTGTTGCCCTTACACTGTCACTTATATCTTTACTTCGTTCAAATCTTCCTGTTAGCTTCAATCTAACACTCACACAAATGCGGTCCTCTTCCACATGCGTTGCTAGTGTTACTTTGTGTCACACTCTTCACAATCCGGCTCCGCAATGCTTTCAGACTCACCAGGCTGACTTCTGCGCTTCAGCTCTGCAATGGTTTTTCATTCTGAGATCAGGGGTCACACCGCATGGCCCTTGGAGACTCGTGGGCTGTCCCGCCAGCCCAGGGGAACAAGCCTTTGCATTCACAGGTTCTGGAGAGGACCAGCACTCTTCTCGTCTCCCATACACAGACCCTTCTTGGGACAACTTGAGTTCTTTCTACGCTACGTTTGCTTTGTTTTCCCCATACTATTCCTATGTGCAATCTTTACTGATGTTAGTCCCCTCTTCCTCATCTCAGTATTTGTTGTAAATGGGGAGGGGGGAGATGGGGTGAGATGGGAATTTACATCTACAGGCTATGTTACTACAGGGTGATTGCCAGATAAAAGGTGATTCCTTTTGTATTAAATTACTCCCTGTGTTACACACCTGAGTATGTGAACACAGTTATGTATAACCCTTCTCATGATCTGAACTGGGGAAAGACAAAGAAGCGTTGAAATTGAGATTATGTCTGTATCTCACCTTGCTTGCTCCTTTCCCTGGGGCTGCTCTGGGATAACTGGTTTGTCTCGTTCTTGGGTTAGGGATAATGGGGCCTAAATAACTCACAAAGGCTTCAGGGATTTCTCCACCTATCGTCTCATTGGAATACTGCATCTCTCCTAGGTATTCTCCTGAGGGCAACCCCGGTTCCCCCATCCCAGGTGTTCTTCCCTCACTTGTCCACCCCCAGGGTTGGGATCCAAAAGCGATGGCCCTCCCCTGGCCACCTGAATAGAGGATTCTCTGGGTCTACATGGGAGAATACCCCTAGGTTTCTCTAAGCAGGTAGAGGAAGCATTACAGGAAGCAGAACAAGGATTTAGGAAAACATTGCAAAATGAGAGTAACAACCAACCGCACAAAACACCCAAAGGGACCAGAGCACAATAAACCCCTAGGGACCGACAAGTGGAGAGTGGGGAAGATATTCTTTAAAATAGATGGCCACACCGTCCAAGTACCCTTCATAGGGACAGGGGAGAGTGAGGATGAGAAACATGCAAACTAGGACAGAGGGGGGTGGATGAGATGACGATGGCAGTGAGTGAGAGTCAGATGGCTCGGAGGAGCAAACCTCTTGGAGCAACAGGCTTCAACCAAGGTTCGGCTGACTAGTCTTAGCTAAGACCAGGAAATGAAGGAAAGCATTACAATCTAGAAAGCGAGGAACACAGTTCCTGCTGTTGCAGAAGGGAGGGTGGGGCATTGCAGTATGTTCCCTGGGCCCAAATGGATCAGGACAATTTTATGGGTACCGTGCCCTCCCTAACAGTGGGACCTGGAAAGTGGATTTATGCCCTAGAAAAACCCACAGCAGGAGTCACGTTAGTGGTTTGGGATATGAAGAGCTTCATCGCCTCCCTGCCCAGGGAGCAGGCAGACAAGATTTGGAGAAAGGCAGGGTTTAAGGGAGTGACGCTGCATGGCACAACACATGATGGTGCTCCCTTTAACAACTGTCGAAAACAGATGTGGAAGGTTTTGAGGGATATATACCCTGTTAGGGCAGATATGAACTACATTATGGCCCGTACGATGAAGGCGGAGGGAGGACCCCGCAGCTTACATACAACATATGAAAGATGTGTGGCCATCAGAGCCTGGGGAAGCATGGGACAAAAACATTCCCATTTTTTATCACCTATTAAGTAAGGGCCTCCCCACAGAAGTTCAGGTGGAGGTGAGTAGAGTGGTTGGGATAGAAGAAAAACCATGGCCTGAGATAAAGGCACACATTTATTTATTTATTTTATTTATTTTATTTATTTTATTTACTTATTTATTTATAGCGCGCGCCAGACCCAAAGGTATCCGGGCGCGTGTGCAAGAATACGTTAAGCTTACAAGTGACAGATACACATTCCAAGTAGTTACAGGATACAATGACAACAAGGATAATGCTTACCACACAAGTTTGTACATGGAGTTATATACAGAGTTATATACACAAGTATTTGTACACAGAGGTTAATGCACAGTATACATTGAAAGTCAAAAAGCAAGGTGGAGTAAGCAGGGGAGATGAGCATGTAAGTATGCGTTCAGCTACAGATTAACAGATGGGTCAGACGTGAGTAGTCCTGGCGTCGGTCAGTTATAGGTCGTTTTCTTTGAGTCATTTAATACAGTTAAGTCTCCCATAGTACACTATTGTCAACAGAAGCAGGAGAAGGATAGGGATTGGGCAGAATAGATGCAGACAGAAGAAGCAAAGTTAGTGCAGAAGAAATTATCAAAGATGAACATGGAGGGTGCAGTAATAACCAGCACCACGGATGGACAACCGGAGCCCAGCCCCCTACATGGAGGGACTCCAGAGAGGATAAGGATTTTTTCAGAGGTGTAGAGGGTGAAGGTTTGCAGGGACAAGATCACAAGTGGGGCAGCAAAGTTGGTCATGTGGGAAGATGGATAGTTTTGTGCGAGAATGCAGGAGCAGGCCAACCATGTCCCCTAACTCTAACGCCCGATGTATTACATCTGGCACACCCCCAATAAGCACAGGCCCAGCAAATTCAACTCCAGGTGCAGACTTTCACCCAGGCATCTGCTCCAGTGTGGGACACGAACACCATGCCACAGAGCATGGTGACGCATTACACAGGGGCAAGTGTGTGGGGGGAAATCCTTTCCTGCTCCCAGGGTCCACCACCACTTCTCAATATGACAGCCCAAACAGAGCTTTAGCGTACCCAGTGCTATCAGTAACTGCTAACCCGGAATAGGAACCCTGAGTGGGAGTGAAGATAGGGAATAGAACATTGCGTTTTCTGGTTGACACAGTGCCACCAAATCCTGCTTTAGGGAGGGGTCTAAAAACAAATCTAAATTAATTTAAATCTAAAAAGGAACCTAAAACCTAAAAAAATCTAAAACCCTATCATCGATAAGAGGCACGTAAACAGATAGTGATCAAGGAAGTCAAAATGTTGAAGGCCAATATCATTGAGCCCTACTCAAGTCGATGGTCCTCTTCTATCGTGTTGGTCACAAATTTGACCGTTGCTGGAAATTCTGCATAGACTTCCGTCAAGTTAATGTTGTATCAGATTTTGATGCCTATCCCATGCCATGCATCGATGACCTAATTCATAAACTCGGTACAGCCATCTTTCTATCCAACTTAGATTTAACCAAGGGGTACTTGCCAGTCCCTGTATATGGGCCAGATAAGGAAAAACCTTGTTTTTGACGCCTTTAGGATTATTCCAGTTTAAAGTCCTCCCTTTCGGCCTACACTGTGCACCAGCAACGTTCCAGTGCCTCATGGATAACATCCTGCAGCCCTATTCTGATTTCTGTGGAGCTTACACTGACGATATCATCATTTATAGTAAAACCTAAGAGGACCCTCTCTTCCATCTTTATACTATCATGAAAGTCCTCAGGAATACTGGCCTAACTTCTAATCCAGCTAAGTGCAGATTGGCCCAATCAGCCGTGAAGTCCCTTGGCTTTTTCGTAGGGAATGGGAATGTACAGCCCGAACATGAAAAGGTAAAAGCCTTCTTGGATACTCCAACTCCCAAGACCAAAAGAGATCTTAGGCCTTTCCTTCGTCTAATAGGATATTACCAGAGGTTTATCCCTAACTTTTCAGACAAAACGGCCCGGCTGACAAATAAACTTAAAAATGCCAAACCCCAGAAACATAATAGGAATGATGAGGACGAGATATGCTACAAGCAGATGTTATGCCAAAACCTAATCCTAAAGGTAGTGGACTTCTCAAAAGAGTTTGTGTTACAGACAGACACATCTCTTATAGTATTAGGAGACGTCCTGTCCCAAATTTGCGACGGACTAGAACACCCCATTCTATACAACAGCCACAAGTTGTTCCCATGTGAAATAAATTACTCTGAGATAGAACTAGAAACTCTAGCCATCTTAGGTACTACCTATTGGGACGAAAGTTCACACTGGTTACAGACCACTCACCCTTAGTTTGGATAAGCCAACGCAAAGAGTCCAACCCTCGGGTCATGCAATGGTTTCTGGACCTACAACCCTATTGTTTCACAGTGGAACACCGGAAGGGAAAAGTCCAGGGAACCATGGATTTTCTTTCCCGTTTCCCCTGTGAAGTAAATGTGGCTACATCATATGGAGGAAGGGCATGTGATAAACCTGAAGGTGTCTCCCTAGCTAGTCCCCGCGGATCTGTCATCCAGGTGGCAGTGACATGGCCATTGCTATTGGATCCAGTTCCTGGGGGTGGACCAGTTAGGGAGGATCACCTGGATGGGGAGTCGTCGGGGAGTGGGACATTGACGGGTGAGGCGGGGGAAACCCCTTTTCCTTCAATACATCGTCCCCATCCTACCACGTAGGACATTCAAAAAATCTTCCCCCCCTTCCCAACATGAACACTTTCGCACAACGGTCTAACACCTGAGCCGTTTACCTGACATTTCCCAATACAAGGGTCAGGCAAAGTCAGGCAATTGACAATAATCACACACCCCTGATGGCCCGTTCCCTTACCCACAGGGAAAAAAGGTGGAGCAAGAGAGCACAGTACGAGGAAGGCAGACCACACGATGAGACAGCTATCCAGAACCGGCAGTTCAAGGGGAGGAGAAAAACTGCAAATATCAAGAGGCTGACAAGAAGAGACACAACCTTGCCCTTTTCAACAAAACCCTGCGAACCCTCTGCAGAAGAGATCGTAAGACTGAGGACAATAGGTCAAGTGTGCTGCAGCAGATGTCAACAGTACACAGAGCACATTGGTCCTGATAAACCAGAGCGAGGGAGACTCCTGCTTCTGTGGTACCACCCTTGACTTCAGTTAAGAGGATAACCAAACGGTTCATCACAGCCGGTGAGCCAAGGGGAGAGCCGATAAGAACTGGAGTGTGGTGAATGAAAGTCGCAAAGAGGCAAAGTGAGAGAATTTCAAAGAACTGTAACATTGTAAAAGGGAGACCAGTTGCAAAAGGGGACCGGTACCACATGGGTGGTGCTCCGAGAAACTTTGGTCAATCCCTATTTGAGTGAGAACAGATACCAGAAGGCCATAGGAGCGCCACCAGGATGGGTCAAAGTGGTTCACAAAGTGGTCATACAGGAGGTCAAGCAAAATCCCTGTACAGTCGAAAGCCTTTGACCTAAGAACTATACCTAAGAACTATACCATTCTACCTGCATCTAAAATACTGTATCAAGTGAATATTCTGTAACAGCGCCTCGATGCCCGGGGGCAGTTTGTGTGCTTTATAAATGGAAATAAATAAATATATAGAAAGCAAGGGAAGTGAATCCCGCCACATGAGAAAGCAAGGGAAGTGAATCCCGTGAACATTGAAATTAAATGAATGTGAAGTTGGCAAGAGTAAACCCGAAAGAGGGATGCTGATGAGAAGGGGACAAAGTCTGAAGTCCCAAGAACCCGCCAGAGGGATGTGCACTGGAACTGTTTAAAAAGACGTTAAGATTTGTGAATGAAGGAAAATCCATGGTGAACCTGGTGGAGAGAGGCTGAAAGTAAAGACAGATCAGCGCCCAGAAGAAGGGGACCCAGGAGTGTAGAATCCTCACCCTAAGTGAAATCAGGAAACAAACTTTACTTTTGTTGAAGAAACTTTTGTGTTTTTACTTGAATACATCAGGCCCTCAAAGGCAAGAGACTTTCAAGAGAAACAAGAATTGGCCATCGACTGCCCTGAAAGCTGCAAGTGGAACTGTCGTCTCGTGCTGGGGAAGCTCGAGAGAGTGCTGTGCTCCAAGATCCCACCTTACCCTGTGCTCAAAATGTGGGGAAGGGTGACCCAAGCTACTGCATCCTGACATATTATTCGTGAACACTTCTTTCTTTTCTTTAAAACTATCCCATACCCTTTTTGTATTAGTTGTAAGGTTTGGCAAAAGGTTTCTTATTAAATGCCCTTTTTATTTGACACAACGCTACTAGGAGTGCCTTATTTTCATTTGATGGTTGACACGTGCTCTCATCTTAGATTTAGGTTTGCAGTAAGCATTTTTCCAACCTGCATACAGTTTACTAAACACCCTTGAACTGTGATCACTTGTGTCTGTCTTAACTGTCAACACCATGAGTTCCTCACACATGCAAGGGCAAAGGTTACATGTGTCAGTCACAGTGAGGATATGTGGCATTTTCTGTGGCATGTCAATGGACACTCTTTTGATGCAGTTGTGGCTCCTTTTGTTACAACATGATTCTCAATCCCAGTAATTGAATGAAGTCTTATGTCATATGGAGTACATATGTATTGTCACAGAGAAACACTGTGCACACAGCTCACAGCCACCAGTTGTTACACGCATGGCCTGTGCTAGGATTTGTAATGTCCATTGTGAGGGTCATTAATATAAGGCTGAACACTTGATTTAGATTTATCAGAATAAATATTCTATTGTGCACACAATTATAAAATAAAGCCTAACTAAACCTACTCTACCAGGTGATTCCCTACCTAGTCTAGAATCTATTGAAAAACCTCCTAGCATTCACAAAACAAACCCTTACACTAATCAACATAAACATTCAAAACAACATGAAACAACATAAATACAAGGTTTATCAAACTCCCAGTGTCTTGGAGGACTTCTAGTGATCATGGACAGGTCTAGCTCCCCCAGGAATGTCCCAGAGTCAATTACCTCCAAGAAACAAAAGTTCACACAAATAAAATCCACTGGAAAGACAAGCCTCTTCTATGCTTGGTGAAAATAATAGTACCAATGTGGTTTCCTGGACGACTCCTTTTCCAGCAAAGATAGATCAAGTTGAAGACAAATCTACCACTTCCATTTTGATGACAACTTCTCTGCTTTCAACTTCTGCAGCACCTTATTTATACAGTTTGCTCTCTTCTCAGAAACGTCCTTCTTAGTATAACACTGCAGTAGCAGACTCCCTTGCCCCAGAGTTGGTTCCAGCTTTTACTTCTTCTAGCTTTTATACTTCTGACAATCATATGGACTGCCACAGCATTAATAATGCTACTACTATTTCTGAGATGAGGACACAGTTCTGTTTCTGTTAATACAACTTCTGAAATTAAGTAATATGTGCTGCTACAACTATACCTTCAGAGATGGGCAACTTAACAAGACTTCTTCTACCTCAACAGGCTGGCAAGGCACTCTTCTTTCAATACAATAAGAAAGGGCAGCTTCTGTGCCTGTCTTCCAGCTACCATAAAATCTGCTATTAGCTTTTAGACTACCTCCTTCATATAGTCTTCACCATGCATATTTGAAAACAACTTCTGTTAACAAGTACCTAGCAGCCTTTGCCAGCTTCATATTAACCCTTCCTTTAATGGTTACTCCAAAGCTATTGTGCCACTATTCCAGCTTTGGATGTTCTTGTCCCATTCAATTTAGAGAAATCTTGAGGAACAATATTTTTAACAACTTCCGAACAATGGTGTATAGTTTTTGAGAGAGAAGGTTTTACTTTCATAGAGTTCTCTCTATAGGCTTGGGTAATACTTGTTCTGGCTTCAGCTTCAACTTCTTCTACAACTGCTGCTTCAGCCTTAATGTGTTGCAAGCTGTATATTTTCTACTAGAACCAAAATAAGGCACACGCAATTTTGTTTTGCACTCAAACTGCCACTTCAAAGGTGAGACGGGTTCCCACCTTTCAGTCAGCACTCATCCTCCAAGGTATCGGGAAACATTGTCTCACATGGGGCTTTGAAAACGTTGTTTGCAACACTTCGGGAAAGTCTGTTTTATTTCCATTAGGCTGCAGGTAATGTTCTCCATATTACCTGGATACAGGCGAACGCTTGGCAAAAAAGTAATACTGATGTTAGGGAAAGAAAGGCTTTCATTGCTCGCAAGCGTTTTATATCAGCGCGTGTTGCTTTCCCCTTAAAAAACAGACTTTCCACTTCTGCAGTTAACATTTACTCGCTTAGATGACATTGCAAGTGCAATTAAAGTTGGTTACTGCTACTGGCAAGGACATTCTGCTGTTCAGGAGTACAGCACTTCTCTTTCCAACTCCTAATTACAACGATTGCGGGCTGCTGCTGCTTCCCATTTTAGTTCCTTCTCCTGCAACTACTGCGGGCACTCTTGGGATCGACATTCCTCTGTTGCACAGGCGTCTCCGATCTAGCCTCATCAAGGGAGATACTCCTACTCTCCAGTTTCCCTCATCTTGCTTCTGCTCACGGCCCTTGGAAACAACAGCAACTTCAGCCCTGCACCCTGGAAAGACTACCTGTTGCATACACTCCGTTCCAGTGCTGCCACAGCTCTACAGTGTCTGTGAGCACGGGACCAACTCAGAGTCTGCAGGTGAAATCCTACTCCTCTCTACTCAGGCATCCCTTTTGTGGTCACACTTCGTTGTGAACTGTTGGCTACGTGGTCTGCTTCTTCTACTTCTGCCAACCTTCGAGCTCCTGCCCCAGCTTCTTTGTACTGCTCCTTCCTGCTTCAGTATTTTATGCCCCTCAGATGGGCTGGGCTAATCGGTTTATGGTACAGGTCCTTAAAACTAATTGCCTGACCTTGTTAGAAAGCATTAGGCTTGCCTGCCTGACTTAGACTCCTGTCTGCCTCTTCAGCCCTCTTCTTCTTCACAGTCCCTAAGGGATTCTGGGCATTGTAGTTTCTTTTGGGAACATTTGACTTCTCTAATTCTTTACAAGGTTGTAAAATGTTTTTTTTTCTCCAGATATTATTAAGAGAATAATTGTAAGATGTGGCCCTTTTTGCAAAAGAAAGTTGTTGTAATACCTTGGATATTGTGGAAGAAATGGGAGCATAGAGATACAAAAGATTGTTTTTTTTGGTTCAACACGAAGTGGAGTTACTCCTTCGGATTTTACCGTTTCATCCTTAACAGAGGATCAAGATGTATAAAAATGGCAGTAGAACAATTCCTCCTCAATGTCTGGATAAACAGTATCCCTCTCAAAGCAAACATACTGTGTTAGACCCTGCGCATGCTCCCCACTTTCCTGGGCCTGGTGTCCATGCAGGTGATCCTCCAACAGTACACCACCCCCAGGAGGATTGGGATTAGGAAGCGTCTGCCCCTCTACTGGCCACCTTGGAGGATACTCTAGGTAGGGTTTTAGTGGGGGATCCGCAGGATTTTCCACACCATGTTGTCTGTGTTGGCCCTGTGTAGTGCTGTCATGCCTGTGCCCTGTTGGATGGTTGGTCATTGTTGGGAATGTTTGAGGTTTCTGTGCTCCTGCTGGAATGGATTCACATACATGGTTTGCAAATTACATGCAACAATGTCTCCAAGTGTTGTATTATCATTTTGCATTGTTGAACTGCGCTATTTGCTGTGTAGGTGGTTGCATGTGATTTTATCGAATAAATAAACAAAGAATAAATTTTTAAAGATCGCAAAACATCTTGAAAAAAATATTGTTTTTTTGTTATTTTTGGGCCCCCCTTAAGCCTCCCCTTTTAAAAAATACTTTTCCCCCACCCCTTAAACCACTTATCCCATTCCCAACCACATTTGATTACCCTATCATAATTGGTTATTTTTTTCCCATTGTTTTGTGTTCGTCCAAAATTGCATTCTTTGTTATCTATTCGATAACATCACTGCATATTGTGTAGGTATGTGTTCCTTATGCGTTGTGGTTCCTGTGGGTCTCTGTGTGTATGTTTTACCTGTTGGAGCAATATGTGTTACTGACATGCTACTGCATTATGCTGCAAGGCATGGTCCTGTGGGTTGGTGGATGCCATGTGTGGAGTGAGATGGCAGGTTCGGCAGGGCATGCATTGATTAGGAGTTGTAATAGTCCCACCCTTCACATAGCATTTCTCTTGTGATGCAAGATAATTATGAAACACGCATGCCGACCGCATCCTGAGGCGATGCCTAACAGGACATCTCTCTTCGGAATATTCCAATGAGGGTTACAATCATTGTTTCCAAAAGCAGGTAATAACCTGTTGAGAACTGTTATGAACCAATCAAGACAACACACCAAGGATAAGAAACAGAATGCATTAGCCTTGAGAAAGACTCATTGTCGAAACACGTGTTGGCTGTTTTCATGCTAAAGATACTACTGGTGATTAAAACTCACATTTACTTTACTAGATTTTGGAGCATTTACTCTAAAGACATTTCACCAAAATGTTTTGCAACTGTACTTAGGGTACGTAAGGGTTCACCACAGACTACTAGCCACACTGCTGGCACAATCTTTATCGAACCACTGCCGCAGCGCAATAAGACGCACTTTACAATCACTCACCTTTTCAAGATAATTATGTATGATGGCACTTGCACTTGCCCAGTATCCATGTTCTTTGGCCTCTGCAGCTCGCTATGTACGCAGGCAGTGTGCTGTTCTGGACCATGGCATTGTGGGTGCAACCCGGCAAGCAGGCCAAGCAGTATGTGATTGTGAGATCAGCATAGCAGGTCACCGAATGATACTGCTTCTTGTTGCAATATACCTCTTCTGATGCTGGGATGGAAATTATCCTATCCCACCCCTCTAGGGCACTTCCAAGCTAGGCGAACCCCATATGAAACGATATAAGAGGGGAGCTGCCCCCACCCACAATGCCCATATAAAGGCTTGGTAGCACATAGATGTAGGCGAATAGCGCTAGCCCTGTCCCTGCCCCGCGACTCCATTTTGTATTAGGCCAAGCAAAGACGTTGATGGACTGCGATGCATGCGCCACCAGTTTACAAAGAGGTGCCAAGCTCTCTGCACAAAGGCCTGCTCCACACGAACCCTGTTCCCAGGGACGTCCATTTCCCTCCTGTCCCTTCAGTGTTGCGAATATCTAGCATCACTTCCAGGAATGTGCACTTCGAAGAGCGTGAGACAGTACCAGGATCCAACGCTGTGTCCACCCATCTCCACTAAACTGCCACTGGGCTTCTGACACCCACACAGCCAGGCCGGAGCCGGCTACGCTTCACCACCCCGACCCCCAGGCCCTAACCTCCCTAAAGGTGCCCACCACAGATCTAAAGCATGAACAATTGTATATCTCTCCAATAGCAACACATGTCTTTTGTATCATGAGGTACCGGGAAGGGTAAATCATAAATCAAACCCCTGGGGGGTGACCCTGGGTGCAGGAACTGCGGTATGAATGAATCCCTGAATGTAGGGGTCAGTGTGACTGTATTTTATCCTCCCCTCTCCATGGCACCCCTTTCCTGTGCCACCCAGGTGCCTGCCATAACGAATGAATGGTCCATCTTAGTTGTTTAGTTTAGCTAAGAAACATTGTGTTTTATGCATGTCCTGACCTTCATTGTGAGGTTGAGCCCAGCTGACCCACGTGGAGCCAGATAGAGGAAGACGAGCCAGCCAATTAGCGACTGGTATCCCCTATGGAGCAGGCCCTTGCATAGGGTGCCTCCAATCAGGAGCAATAAAATGTCATATAGCTGTGACGTGTTTTCTGTTTATAACCTCATCTTTTCTGATGTAAAACCAGAGCGCTCTCGGGCAGCAGAGTTCTTCATACGAGTAAAACCTTATTATCCTTGCAAAACTATCTCTTGGCTTTTTTCCCTAGTGGGTTGTATTTACTCTGAAGTGTGTGCACAGAGGTACATGCCTTCATTTGGTGACCTGTGACGTGATTCCTTAGCCCCCGTACTTGCAGCAATGTCATGGGCCTCTCAGAAAAGGCTGTGCCCACCTAGAGCTGACCAGTCCCCCAGAAAACGTGTACGCAACAGAAGTGGACCTTGTGAGTGCTAGCTTTGCAAAAATCCTGCCTGCTCTTTGGAGCCGGGTATGGCCCCAGGTAGAGGCCCAGACGTGTTGTGGATTAACAGCGAACTGAGGCTTTCGGAAGAACACAGACACGTGAGTATAGACTGCAAAGGATAACAATGTCTGGGTTTGAGAATGGAGCAGTATGATAGAGGGGAACACGCAGTGAATGGATATGACTAGATAGATTGATTAGATGAATGTGGGAGTTTTTCATGGCCATTTTTTATTCTTTTTTCTTTGGTTATTAAGTTATATGGAGAATATAGTGGGAGAAGGAAAGGGAGCCTATCCGAGAAGGTGGAGGCCTCAGCGCACAATCCCGACCAGTGCAGGAAAATATAAATACGGAGAATATTAGGAGCCTTATATAACTAGAGGGCTTGGGAAAAAGTAGTAGTCATTGTTTTAGCTTAATATTTTCCATTTTTTCTTTCATATGTAGGGAGCAGGTCCAGGAGGGGCAGGTAAGGTGTGAATGAAAAGTAAAGTGAGTAGGAGAGGTGTGGGGATGCTCCAAGGGGAAGATTTATTTTTGCAAAGTATACGTTTTGTTTTTGTTTTAAAAAGTGATTGTGTGTATGTTGCCTGATTGTACAAAGACAGATATAACATACATGTGACAAATATAAAGTAACTGACTCTGTGTGCCCTGATGATATAGACGGGATGGAAAAAGATATTACACAAGTGTTTTTGTTACAGGCATTGTGGACAGATGACAACCATGGGGACATGCACACCCCTAACTCATATATGTAAAAGCCTGCCCCTAAATAGTGACAAAATTAAGAAATACCACAGCCAGTGGGTGACGGAAACAAAGGGGGAAGAAATGCCCTACTCCTGGCCAGAGGAAGGGTCCTTCGATAAGGGTGCCCTAGACCACATGTCCACATACCTGGCTGCTAAATATAAGGGGAAGCACCTGCAAAAACAAAGAGAAATACTGGATTTGTGGCGGATGTTTGAAGACACACCCGTTTTAGAGAAAAGAGAAATAACTTCGGAGAATTTGATAATGGGTAATATGGGAGAGAGTGAAAAGGAAGAAGGTCAACCCAAGAAAATGTACCCATTACTAACAAGACCAGCAGAAGGGTATTCAAACCTGGCCTACGTGTCTGAGCGAAGTACTCTAGCGAACACAAGCACTGCACCACCATATGATCCACCACCAACAACACCCACCCACACAGGAGTGGGTGCTAGGGACATCGAAGTAGCGTTATCCTCCACCTGTACAGAATTAGCTAGATTACGAGCGGCATGTGAAGCAGCAAGAGGAACAGAGAGTACAGCACGACCTCCAGCCACCGCTCCTCCTCCACAGGAGGAAGAGTGGAAATCAGGAGATTTTCTGTTCAGGATTGACAGCGCCCCATACAGAAAATGTGGGGTCAGTGAGGGACGAGGAGTACTGGAGTGACTTTGATGATGGGGAAGAAGGAGCAGTGGGAGGGGTCCAGCAAGTACACCTGACAACACCCAGGGTGGAAGGGATATGGGAAGGGAGGTTGCAAGAAAGGTTTGGGAGAATGGCCCTAGCAAAAAAGAAAGGGGGTGGAGTAAAAAGTGGGAAAGTAAAATCAAAACTGCAAGTGCACCTGATCGATAAGGGAGTAGGTCAGACTCATTATGTTCCATGGGCACAAATGGATAAAAACAACCTCCTCAAGTCCCTCCCCCACTCACGGCGGGTGCAGGTAAATGGATCTATGCCTTTGAGAAACACACAGCAGGGGTGCCCCTAACTATAGGAGGCATCAAGAGCTTGCTAGTGTCTGCGGTAGGAGATCAAGCAGAATCAGTGTGGGTGAAATCTGGGTACCCGGGAGTAATCATAAGTAATGACTCCCATGATGGAGCTTCATTTAAAAATATCAGAGCACGGTGTGGGATGCACTGCGGAGAGCCTCCCCAGATTCTCCTGACTTACACACCATAATGCAAGGCACTATGGGAGATGAGGAAGACCCTGCGCAGTTCATTCTCCGGGTCCAAGAGATGTGGAGAGCAGTAACGGGCACCGCTTGGGACCAATCAACGTCCTTGTTCTATTTTATTCTTGAGAAGGGACTCCCAAAGGAAGTGCAGAAGGCCCTAGATAAGATAGCGGGGACAGAAGCGAAAGGTTGCACCGAGATTCAAAGCATCATAGTATATCATTGTAGGAGGATCAAAGAGAGAGAAAAGGAAACTATTCAAAGAAGGCAGGCCGAGGAAGTGAAACTAGTGCAAATGAAACTAGTGAAACTGGCCGTGGAATCAGCAGTATCGCCCCAAATCAGATGGGAGAAAAGTGATGTGCCTCTGTCGCCACAAAGGCGAGGACGCTGCTGTGTGGGCAGACAACGGGCAAGAACAGTGGGGAAAGAAATCAACAATATGCAGGACCCCAATGGCAAGGAAGGCCACCAAGAGGACGAGGTGGGTCCCGAGGGCAAAAAGGAGGGGGATTTGCTAGACAGGGACCAAGAAGAGGTGGACAAGGGCAATGTTGGTCATGCGGGACATGGGGGCACTTTGCCAGGGAATGCTGCAGAAGGCTGGGAGGGAACTACCCATATACCCAACCACACTATAATCAACAACAATATGGGAACCTCCACCCTGGTAGCCCACATGGGCCAGCCCAAGGATCAATGATGAACCCATACGATATACACCAAGGGTACAACCAGCTACCTCCCCTGATGCCCGGTCCCACCACCTATCGCCACCCACCACATACAATGCAAAAACAACAGAACCACCCTGCTTCTCAGGTCGGGGGGAACAGACAACCTTTTGCTACTGCTCCGAACAGCGCAGCGGCCCCTTACCAAGGGGCCTGTGTGTTGGGAGGGGACCCTTTTGCTTGCCCAGGGACAGTACCTATCCCGAATAGGACAGACAACAGAGAGTACTTGCATGTCCAGTACTATCAACCACCTTGCATCCAGAAGAAGAACCACTGGTGGGGGCAGATATAGGAAATAAACAGTTCCTCTTCATGGTGGACTCGGGGGTAGAAAAGTCATGCATTTGTGAAGGTGACTTCCCTTTATCAGGACAAACTCTCCACACGCAGGGATTCTCTGGAGCTGTGGTAACGGTTACATATATAGAAGATTTAGATGTCAAGATGGGGGAAAGGTAGTACGAGCCCCTCTCCTCTACTATAGTTCACCTGTCAACCTACTGGGAAGGGACCTGCTCAGTAAATTAAACATGACCATATCCTTTACAGACAGGGCGTTTGTTTGTTCCACCCTCGGCATGTGCTAACTAACAGCAATGTTGGTGATTCACATAATGGCAAATGAAATGGTAGTGAGAGGGATACCAGTGAACCCTGATATGTTAATTTATGGGATTTGAGTATTAGCCAGAGCAGTACCCCAGCTGACCAAGAAAGAATGGAGAGTACCTGCAGATTTTATTTTCTGCCCCGTAGCAACACCCGAAGTGGTAGTTGGCACCATTCTGTCCCTAGACTTGGGGGGGGGGGCTGTAAGTGTCTGCAAAGAGAATTGGTGTACTAGGCACTGACATGGGTGTGAGTGGCGCTCAGTGTTATGCATTGACCCCAATATCCCATTGCGAGAATTGATCGATGAAGAGTTGTTTGAGGATAACAATGATGGGGAGATAGTGTTATAGATTTGCATTCCTTGTGACATCATGGTGCAGTATAGGAAAGTACCGAGCCCTCTCATGGCTATTGTCAGTGGGCCCCCATCTTTCTGCCCCACCTGTGGACCACCAACCCGCATGATGTGGGAATGCTGAAATAAGTGACCCCCGTAAAAATAACGCTCAAAACAGGAGCCATACTACCAAGAGTAAAATAATACCCCCGGTCCAGGGAAGCAGAGGAGGGGATAGAGGAAACACTATGGGCCCTCTTGCAGCAGGGAATAATTGGCCTCTCAACATCACCATGCAATACTGCCATCTATCCGATCAAAAGGACACAGGGGGGAGTTGGAGGATGATCCAGGGCCTTCGCCCCCTTAATGATATTGTACAGAAAGGATTTCTTCTCATTCCTAACCCTGCCTCCATCCTGTGCAGTATTTTCCGAAACAGGCCACCCACTTCACTGTGGTGGATCTGCAAAACACATTTTTCTCAGTAACCCTCAACCCATAATCACACTACCTTACAGCATTTACCCTGGGAGGTAAACAATATGAACAGAGTTGTTTATCCCAGGGGTACTGTAAAAGCCCCAGCATCTTCAATAGAATATTGCACAAAGATCTTGGTAATATTCAGGTCCCCAGCACGATCATTCAGTATGCAGCTGAGCTCCTGGTCTGCAGCAGCAGCGAGCAGAGCTATTGAAGGGACTCCATCACTTTACTCCAACTGCTAGCGCAAAAAGGCTACAAGGTAGACAAGAAAAAAATCCAGTACTGTTTGGCAGAGGTCCTGCATTTGGCCCAGCTCATTTCCAAAGATGGTAAGAGAATAATTCCAGATAGATTGGCAACAGTGTGGGCCACTGCCAAACCAAAAACAGTTAAGGAAATACAGAAGTTCTTGGGACTGTGTAATTATTGCAGAGCTAGGAATTTAGACTATGCAGCATACACTAGGCCGCTCCTGCAAGTGCTCAAGGAAGCCCAAAAAGAAAGAATGTCCATTAAATGGACAGCAGAAATGATACAGGGGTTTAATGACCTAAAGAATTTGATCTCAACAGCACCAGTATTAGCGACCCCAGACTATGCCCAAGAATTCTATCTGTTCTCACATTCAAATGGTACCCTCATGACTGCAGTATTAACACAGAAGAGCTCTGTGGGACACAAACCACTGGCCGATTCCAGTGGCACACTCGACTCAGTCATGCAATGTCAGTTCGCTTGTGAACAGGTGCTCGCAGCTGCCGCCTTCGCCATTGAAAAAAGATCCACCATTGTCATGGGGTGCTGCGTAACTATACGTCGAGCACTCACTGTTCACAATATTAGAATGATCGAAATCCACCATGACTACATAAAGAGCACCAGCTTATAAAATTATCCTCTCCAGACCAAATATCCATGTGGTTAGATGCAAAACAGTAAATCCTACCACATTCCTTACAGAACTATGCACTGTTGAGGACATGCAAGAGCATGACTGTGCTACGTACAAGGGAGAAGGAGATGACACACAAAAGGCAAAGGAGTATGCCCTAGGAAGGGGAAGTTTTTTTCATCGATGGATCAGCATCCATCGATCCAGAGACAGGAGAAAAACATGTAGGAGCAGCTGTAGCGAGAGTGGAAGATGGGGAATATGAAACATTGATCATAAAAAGATTAACAATGCATTATTCCGCACAGGCGGCAGAACTTGAAGCTCTAATTGAAGCTCTTCGAGCATCCAAGGGATGCTGTGTGACAATTTATTCTGATTCTGCTTACGTCACCATGACGGTACATGCAGGACTATCCAGATGGAGAAGGAGAGGGTTTAGGAGAGCAGACGGTTCCCCAGTGCAACATGCAGAGTTATTAAATAAATTAATTTTGGATGAAATATCTTTGCGGAAAGCAGATGCAGCAGCCAAACAAGCAGCGTATCTCTTGGTACACATGGGTGCAGAATGCATTTCAGCAAGTGAAGAGTCAACACAAAAAACAAATGCTTACATGGCACTCCCCATAACACATAAGCTGCCAATCTCAAGGAAGATTGGTTCATTCCAAATTTACAGGAGTACCTGACCCAAATGGTGATCCAATGTAGCACCTGTCAGTTTTTCAGCACAGGGATGACTTTGAGGACATTACCGTGAACGTTACCCCGCACTGTGGGCCCCTTCTGTGAACTTCACACTGAATATGCAGACATGAGAGAAAGATGCAGTGGGGACCGATACTTGATTGTGGTGGTGTGTCCATTCTTCCGATGGGTGGAAGCAGGGCCCTGTGCCCACCTGGATGCAAAGTGTGCAGTGAAATTCCTCATCACAGAAGTATTCCCCCGATGAGGTCATATGGTCAGATAATGGAACAAACTTCTTTAATGAATTGTTCAAAGAGGTAACGTCACACTTAGGGATAAAACACAAGATGTGCTCGCTTTATCACCCACAAGCAAATGGAATGGTGGAGAAAATAAATGGCCTCCTCAAGAGTAGGTTATCCGAAATAGGTAACACCCTAAAGAAAAATTGGGAGTCCTGCCGGCCCCTGGCACTGTTCCAATTATGCACACAGCCTAGCAAGGACCACTACCTGTGTCCCCACGAAATAGTAACTGGTCAACGCATGCACATGCCACTGTAGCCAGTAATGAGAGCATCAGATGCACACAGAACAGTTAATGTCCGAGGAGAGGAATGCAAAGAGTATCTCACCCAATTTACATGTGCAATAAGGTGTATAGCAATACAAATTGCGCTGCCGCACACAGAGGACAGAGAAACAACCACAGGGACTCCAGCAGATAGCACCCCCACCCAGCCCTTACTGCCAGGAGAGTGGATCTAGGTAGTTTTGTTTGGAAGTGGAACGCCCCAAGATTCCACAACGTACGAAGTTGTGTACTGCGTCCCATTTGCTGTAAAAGTAAAGGGGTTGTGATACTGGGCCCATCTTTCAGATGTTCGGAAAGCACAGGGCTATGCCCTCCTGAATACACAGACGGGGAAGCTAGCTAACAACTACCGCAACATCAGTATAAGTAGTTCTAGGCCATTTTGTATTTATGCATGTGAAAGTGTAAGAAAGAACATGCATTGCTGCTAGAGCATGAGCTACAATGAGTAACTCTCCCTCTCCCTCTCCCTCTCTCTCTCTCTCTCTCTCTCTCCCTCCCACCTCCATTTACCCATCCAGTTCTCTCCCTCTCTACAGGTGCTACAACTATGGAAAGGCACCACTGAATGAAAATGCAAATGTAGACAGCAGTAGGAATAGGATTAGTTTTACAAGAGCATATATTTTTTATTGTGGAATGAAGTTCACAATAATGTTGTTTATATTGTTGATGTTTATATTAGGTATTTATTGGGGAGCATCTTTTATCTGGGGACCCATCTAAAAGAAGGGGCGAGGGGGGAAAGTGGGTATGGGACAGACACAAATGGAGCTGGAATGACAATACATCCTTAAACCTCACCACTGTGAACAAAAATACGAGAAGAGTGCCAGGAATTCTTGTATCCATTGAAAATGTAACAGATGAGTCACCAGATATCCTGAATGCCACTTTTCTACCCTCTATTGTATTTAATGTACAACCATCTACCTCAGTATTTAACATGTTGTCCACTCCAGCCCCTAACATGCGTATAGCTTACTCCCATTTCCCAACCCCGAATGAAAGCATGAATGAAAATAATGATGTCTCAATAACAAGCACCAAGCAGTATGTACTACGGATAAATCACACCATGTTAAATACAACAAATACTACCTATAGCAGTTCCCAACCCACATTGTGTGATAGTGTAATGTTTCAACTGCTGACATTAGTGTAATGTTTCAACTGCTGACACCACGTGTGCTAAAGTCACTATGTAACAGAAGTAGATCACATAGAACAATGTTAGAAGGAAGACCATTTCCCCTGTGCAGTGACAGAAGAAAATGGAAAACACACCAAAATAAATATGATGCATATCATGGCCTAGGATTAGGTAAGGTGGAAGACCTTCGCCATGCCGGCCACTCAAATAGTTGGTTCTCTGACATGAGTGCAATGGGAATGCGAATGACTAATGGGAGTTGCTACGTGTGTTCCTTAATACTGCATGCATCTGGGGCACCCAAGGTTTCAGTGCCGCAAGAGGTACCCTTAGAAGAAACAATGGGCCTCATTACAAATCGCCCGGTATGGAAACAACGGTGGCGGTAAAGCCGCCGCCACCGTTGTTTCCATGCCGGGCGATCACAACTCCTGAAAGACGGGAGGTGATGTTCCCGCCAGGTCTGACCTGGCGGGTTTAACACCTCCCGCCTGCAGGCGGACGAGGAAACACCGGCAGCATTATGAGATGCTGCCGGTGTTTCCATGATCCCCATTCCCATCGAGTCCCATAGGACTCAATGGGAATGGGGATTAACACCATACCGCCTCCGTGATTCCCGGAAAACCAGGGTTGTAATGCCCCGGTAATTTCGGGAATCACGGAGGCGGAATGGTAATACGAGTCTGGCGGTAACCAGGTGGTTTTACCGCCTCGGTTACCGCTGGACTCGTAATGAGGCCCAATGTCTCATCCACCTTGCACTATGTAGGATAAAGGGCACTTTTCAGACACGCAGTGTCTAGCTAGATCTCCTTGATCCAGACATTCACAAATGCAAGGTGGGCACGACCTGTCCCAAATACTTCAAGGAGCCCTTCCTGGCCATACAAGGACAGGTTTCACAGAAAACAAGTGGCAAGAAGCAACTTTCATGTGTAAAGCAGAAGGGCTCCGTGGTTATTCTGAAGAAATGCTAGCCTTTGCAGACAAAACATGTGCACGAATATGGACAGAACATGTTACAAAATTGACATGGGTTATCGCAATCGAGAAGCCAGTGAAAATACAACAAGAAGAACATTATGAACTGTGTTTCTACAGTGAAGGGACTGTTTCTGTGGGGTCCATCAAACAATGCAACAGAACATTGCTCATTCCAGGCCATTGAAAAGGAACTGCAGCGCTTATGGACTACTACTGTGTCTGTGGCAAAAAGGTGTCTTGCACCTCCTGTCATCATGGAGGGGCTATTGTTCGCTTGTAATGCTGCATTCAGCCCTGTTGGTAGTGCCCAAGGAGCACCTAAGGGGGGGAATTGCATGGCGATGTACAAGCAACACCCGAGACAACAGAAGTAATGCCTACTGTGTAACCCCCTGGCTTCTATGTCCATCCAAAAGAAGAGCGCCATGATCGCCTGATCAGGAAAAAACAATCCTCCAATTACCTGTCCCAAGATTCCTCTGATCTGCTTGCACAAATACTCAATGAATATAAGCTTTTCAGCTCAGCAGAGACATTTTATGCATCTCTCATGCTCAGCATCCAAACCAGGGCTAACGTCAAGTCGCTCCATATCGTTCTCTTGGAGCTGATCCAGTTAGCAAATGACACTGAAGGAGGGTTCAACGTAATCAAAGTGGAAATGAGAGCACTTCGGTTGATGACAATGCAAAACCGCTATGTCCTCGACCTCCTTACGGCAATGGAGGGCAGGGTCTGCAAAAAGATCGGGAGTTCATGTTGCACATTCATACCTTCTACAGACGCTGAAAATGGGACACTATCGCATGTGAAAGCAGCAGTGCATGAACTAGGAGAAAAAATGAAAAAGGAAGCAGGAATACAAGAAGATGACTTGGTGAACGTGGCATTCGGCAGGGTACCGTCATGACTTGGAATGACTATAAAGATGCTGATCCCAACCATTGTGTTCATCTTGCTGATTTTTTGTGTGTGGCAGTTGGGCTCGTTGTTGTGCCAAAGCAGTACTTAATAGTGCAATGATTATGGTGACAATTGGGAATAGTAATAATAAGGAGGGACCTCGTGATACACAGTAGAAATACAAACAGAACAAATGATGACCCTAAATATCGTATGGTTGCAATATATCATGGTTATGGGGATGAGGTGGACACACTATATCACATGAGTATTGCACCACCGCCAGACCCTGAGAATTACAAAGTAGTGTGGGTAGATTTAGCAGGGGATGGGGGTTGCATATACATTACATGTACACCTGAACAGTATGCACCGTGCGCAGAAAGTGTGAGAAGCGTATGTAGATCATGGATGGCCATGGGAAGAAGCAAAGAGACAAGCAAATGAACGTAAAAATAGGAGGGGTGAATGTGTTACTGTAGAAGTAACGAAAGGGGGGAATGTTGGGATGGAGATGAGCCTGTCCCACCCCCCTAGGCACTTCCAAGTTAGGTGAACCCCATATGAAGCGATATAACCCACAAGGGGGAGCTGCCCCAACCCACAAGGCACATATAAAGGCTCTGTAGCAGATAGATGTAGGCGAATAGTGCTAGCCCTGTCCCTGCCCTCCGACTCCATTTTGTATTAGCCAAGAAAAGACACGCTGATAGCCTACGATGTGCGCATCCCCAGTTCACACAGAGGTGCCACACAAAGTCTACTCTGCATGAACCCTGTTCCCACAGAAGTCTATTTCCCTCCTGTCCCTTCATTGTTGTGAATATCTAGTATCACTTCCAGGAATGCACCCTGCAAAGAGCGTGAGACAGTACCAGGCTCCAACAATGCATCCATCCATCTCCACTAAACTGTCATTGGGCTTCTGTTCTGGGCCACAGCAGGCTCACTTCACTGCCCTGAGCCCCAGGCCCTAACCTTCGTAAAGGTGCCCACCGCAGATCCAAAACCTGCACGATTGTATATCTCTCCAATAGCAACACATGTCTTTTGTATCATGAGGTACTGGGAAGGGTAAATCATAGATCAAACCCCCAGGGCAGACCTTGGATGCGGGAACTGCGGTATCAATGAAGCCCTGAATGTAGGGGTCAGTGTGACTGTATTTTATCCTCCCCCCTCCATGGCACCCTTTTCCTGTGCCGCCCAGGTGCCTGCCATAATGAATGAATAGTCTGTCTTAGTTGTTTAGTTTAACTAAGAAACATTGGGCCTGATCACGACTTTGGCGGTAACGCCGGCAGTATTACCGCTGGCGGTATTAGCCCTACCGCCGAACTCCCCGTCGCTAATAGCGCCAGAACACAAGTTCGGCGGTAATGTATTCCCATTCCCCATTGAGCCCATTCGGGAATACCCCATTCCCCACTGGGCTCAATGGGGAAAATTCACGCTCTTACCGCCGGCGGATATTCCGCCGGCGGTAATAGTGCACATTTTCGGTGGATTTCCCCCTAGCCAAGAGCTGGGACGAAATCCGCCGAAGTCCTGATTTGGCGGACCCTTAAATCCGGCGTTAATAGCGCAACCGCCGGATTTAAGGGTTACTGCCAAAGTCGTGATGAGGCATATTGTGTTTTATGTAGAGTTTTATGTAGAGGTATTTGCTGACACTTGTATTTTGTACGAGTAAAACCTTGTTATCCTTGCAAAACTAACTCTTGGCTTTATTCCCTAGTGGGTTGTTTTCACTCTGGAGTGTGTGCACAGAGGTACATGCCTTCAGGGACAACCAACACCATATGGGTGCAGTCCAGAGCAGCAATTACGTTGGGCAGGTGGGCTGCAGAGTAAAATCATGCCTTAGTGTCATTTATCTGTGCCGGTGTGGTGGGTACGGATGTGCCGGGTTGCATGAGGCAGCAGTGCTTCCAGCACATTGCAAGCACAACTGAAAATGTGGGCTGAGACATGCCATGCAGCATGCCGACAGTGTGCTGGTAGGTGCCAAAGGAAATGAGGCACTGACACAAGCTTTGGCAGCAGAGGTAAGGCAGTTTTAATTTTGATCCTGCTCTTGATGTCATTAGGGATGGTAGCTCTACAATGGTCTCCGTGTTCAGCTGGTACATGGTTATTAGCTGGACATCAGTCAATGCCCAGTGCATGGTGTCTCCTCCTCCTCTATGCTCCATGTACTCTGTGGTGCTGTTCCAGCCTTTGCACCTGAATGTAGAGCAGGAGGTGCTGCATATCCCAATTTGCAACTGCTAGTGGTAGCATGGTGTTGGAAAGTGTGTTTAGGTCCGATGTGGGCCTTATGTACCCTTTCTGAGTGGTTTGGGTGCACCTGCGACTTGATTTTCATAACTTTTATGCATTTACCTCCATGTTTTAGGTGGCGGTAACTGCACTGTGTTTTTGGCAGAATTACAACTCAATTTTGCCGTATTTCGTGCTATTTCTATAGGTAATATGGCCAAAATACCATTTTGCATCTTGGCAGTAATTCTGTCAGTGGAATTAGAACCAGAGCTAATTATGCCATATGCTGGCACTAATTACACTGGCACTAATTCTGCCATTTCCATTCAGGTTCCTCTAATTCGGAAGTGTGGTAAAAGTGGTGGTAATTCCATTACTGCCACTTTTACCGCAAACCGCCCACCTTGTAATGATCCCTATAGTATTGTTTGTGACTTCCCCCTGTCGAATCAACAATTGTAAGACCATCACATTGGAGATCATTGAAAAGCCCTTACGAAATCCTTTTCGATAGGGCAATACAATCCTGCCTTTTTGGTGACCATTTATTCAGCTCCTCCAGAAAGTTATAGGAGAAATCTTACTGCTGATATCCAGCATCTCCAAAAGGCAATAGTTTGCTGGGTCAGTCCGATGTCCTTTTTTGTATACCGGTACCAATATTGAGTTCCACCAAGATATCGGTACATAACTATACTGAGGGAGTTTTATGAAAAACAGATGTAACAAGTTTCGCCATAACTCAGGATTATGTTTAAGGACAATAGTGCATAATCCGTGAAGGCCAAAGGTGTGTGAAGGGTTCATCTTCTTGATGACATTCGTAAGATCTTCAAAATCCCAACTATAGTAATACTGTTTACTCAATCTATAATCGAAAGTTTGCGATCTATTAAATATAGCAGTCGTATTTCAATGTATGTTTGCACAACACTCTGCCTCAGAGAATGGATTAAGCAGGCTAACAGACCCAGGTTTGAATTTCTTCACCCTGTATCAAAAGATTTTACTGTCACCATCCTGATGGTGCCTAACAAGAGGCGCTACTGAGCAGCAGTAGAAGTGTACTTATATTGTCTAAGCCAATTATTATATTGGGTTTTGGCTTTAGTTATCAATGCCATCGCTTCCTCTGATCCTGGGTGAAACACTCCACGTATAATCCTGCATTTATGCCTTTTGAATTCTGCAATTTTAGCATCTCATACCACCCTGTTGTCATCACCTGAAGATCTCCCGATAACTCGATTGCCCATGCTTCAAAATCAGTACTCACATTTTTAAACCAATCTGTAATGTCATCTGGGGAGCTCCTCTCTTTAGGATCTAAGATGTAACAACCGTTCTCCTGGATGTAATTATTAATCCCTTTAATACTCCATCCATAGCACCTAATGCCATTACCTGACCTAGTACTCTCCAAACGGCCACTCGTGGTATTGTTGACATTAGGAGTATAATTCCATTTCACATAGATCAGGGAATGATCACTTAAAGGTGTGTCAACCACCACAAATTCACTCGTCATCTGATAGAAATGAACACTCAAAAAGGCATAGTTCTACTCTTGATACCCATACACCATGTATTTTTTGCTGGAATATCCCCCCTGGCGAGGCCATTCAACATTGTCAAATCCAGGGAAAACATACAATTGAGCCACTTCTTAACTTGCTCATTATGTTGAGGACAAATGAAAGATGTTGGTGGAATACCCATATCCATTAACCATTGCATATCAGTCGGTTCATCAAACATGTCACAGTGGGGATTAAAGTCACCTCCCATTATTGTTAAAAAGGAGGGCATTTCTTAAGACCAATTACTAACCATGTCTCTCAAAATAGTCATGATCAGCCTAGTGTGCACCCCACCACCCCCCTGGATCATATATGTTAATGATTAATATCTATTACTAATGGAGGCCCACTTTAAGCTTTAATTTCCCAGCCAGAAGATAGGGGCAGGGTAGATGCTTCCCCCATTCAGACAATATTAACATATTTCCAGTTTCAATGATCGGACCACTTATGTGACGTCCGCGAGCCTGTTTTAATCCTGCTTTACAAAGAAAGGAATAGCCATCAACAGCAATTTTTTCCATTTACCATGTTTCCTGCAGCATAAAACCAAAATTCCTGCACAATAAATCTAAACCCACATTATTACATGAATTTATTTTATGACTACAGCTATTGTTCTTTTATTGATGTAGCTGAATAAATCAACTTTACAATCTTTGTTAACATAATTGATAACTCAAATTACAAATATTTAATACAGTGCAAATCTAAAAGTACACTTCAATTTTCAAAATACATTTGATCTAAAACAAGGATTAAAATGTATACAAGGAAGAAAAATACTTTTGAATACACAAGTTAAAAAAATGAATAAAGCTAAACTAAACAACATTATAAATAAAACCGAAGTGTTAGCACTTGAAATCAGAAGCCACACAATGTTAATACTAAGAATCAATGGTGGCAGTGTCAGCAAATTTACAAAGATTTTATAATTCGTCACTTTGAAGTCAGTCTGAGTGGATTCATTAAGTAATAAAATGTAAGTAAAACATCACATTAACAATGATTAAATCATTATCTGTTGATAACAAATTTCGTGGTATAGTCGTTGAGCTCTGATACATTTATGTCAATGTTATATTGATCAGAATAATCTCTTGAACTGAACCATCTAATGGTAATTCCTAACAGAATTACGTTTCCACCAGTAAGGCAGACAGGTAATTCATAGTAGCTATTCTGAGCGTAATAATTGATGTACATAAAATGGTGTGCCACACGGATTCAGGAGCAGTGTTTCTGAAATACTCAAGGTGTTTCGAGAAGTATTTCACTCTAAATTGTATAACTGCTGGACATTGTGTGATTAAATGTCGCAGAGCCTCTTCTTGATCTTTAATAAGGCAGAAGCGACAACATTTATCTCCTTTAGGTATTGTGGAGCATCTGGACATAAGATCTCTGGTGGCCACAGGTTGAGCCTTAAATGCAATATAGATGACCTGAGCAAGGGGGAGGGATGTTGCAGCAATTACGGTTCCACTGGCGTAATTTTATTTCTTCAAATGGATTCTCTCTAAAGTCCTAGTACTGAATGCATAATCTCCTCGTGTCTATCCAATCCGCCAAATAGACTTTAGTTTTTGCCGTATTGGGATCTGAAATGAGAACCTCAATCATGACATCGGCCGCAGTTGAAGAAGTTGAAGGCTGCTATTCTCCATTGTTTGGCAAGTTTGTGATCTGAGTAGAGCATGTATTCAGAAAGTGTTTTAATCAGTGTGATGGAATTCGTAGCTAGGAGATACTTCCTAAGCAATGGACAGTGACACCATTTATACATTCCATGAAGCGATGTTAATCCTAACACATACATAATCCACAAAACCGGTATACACTGCGGGACTTTTAATTTTTGCCTCCAGTATTTGCCCTCCACCTTGTTGAAGACTCTAACTGGCATTATTTATTGTGTTTCTTGGCCATACATTGGGACCAGGGAGGTTTTCTGTGTGTAGTAGGCAATGGCCGACTTTAAAGAAATGTTGCCGTATTTGGCCAAAATGATTTTGGTTTGTGATACAGATGTGATCAAATTAGTTTCTAACATTAACATATGTGTTTTGTTTTGTGGATGGCTGTCCATGATCATACCCAAATAGGTATAGTGGGTAACTACTTCTATGAGTGTGTTATGTAGGGACCAAGAAAGTTTATTCCATACAGGGCGCTTGCTCACGCATGGCAAGATCTTAGTTTTTTGTAAATTAATTACGAGCTCATTGGTGGTTATGTAGTGTGATAGAGCATCTAGTAATTTCTGGAGTCCCATCTGGGTTTTAGAGAAAAGAACTAAGTCGTCTGCATACAGTAATGCAGACACTACCTTGGAGACGAGTTTTGGGGTGTCAGTGATAATGTCACGGAATGCGTATTTGATGTCATGAATGAAATAATTGAAAATGGTTGAAGCAAGTATGCAGCCTTGCTTGAGGCCTCTAGTTGTCTGAATCGGAGTTGATAATAAGCCTTCATTGGTCAAACGAATCTGTATCGTGGTGTCCGAATGCAGTGCACCAATTATTTCTATCAAAGTGAAAGGACAAGCTGCTTTGCGTAATGTGCTCATAAGAGGACACCTTGATACAGAGTCAAAGGTGGTGTGGAAATCAATAAACGCAAAGCAGACAGGCTGTTTTGTTATTGCAGCTTGGGTTTTGATGGCATTGAGGACTGTCAGATTTATGGCCTGCCTATAGATGGTGGGAAGGGAGCGATCTCCCTTTTTATAAATTGGCATAATAACAGATCGTTTCCATGTCAGGGGTATTGTGCGTGTCTTAATAACCTCTTTATATATGTTATTCCAAATGGATGACCAAACTTTAGGATGGGTTTTTAGCATGAAAATTGCTTAATCCATCCGGCCCAGTGGCTCTGGAGCAACTGGATTCTATTATGAGCTGTTCAATATCAGCTTCAGAGGTTTCTAATTGCCATTGTTGGAATGAAGACAGCTATTCAGTGCAGGTTGAAATGAAGGGTCATTGTATAGTCATTTAAAATGTTCCCTCCATTGTAATTCACTGACCCCTTTAATTTGTATCGTAGATTGAGTGGCATGAGTAGCCGAATTTAGAAGGGTCCAAATTTGGGCAGAGTTTTTACCTATCATGGACTGCAACATGATTTCTCCATCACGTTGAAACATTACAGCCTGTCTACTGCATGTCCAATTTCTGTACATGCACTTCACTTTTTTTTTTAGAGCCATCAGCCTTTCTGTGGTTGGGAGTTGTTGTATCAGTCTTCTGACTCTACAGAGGGTATTCTCTTTTGTTTGACCTCAGGATCAAAGATGTGTCGGTTTCTGTGAGCTACAGAGATTGGAGAAGTCGCAGGAATGATAAAAGAAATCAAAGCTGCTGTGTATTCAGAACTAAGATGAATTTGTTGATTCTGCAAGATCAGTTGATTCAGTTGCAGAAGATTATTTTCATTCCAGCTGAACCGATTTTTAGTATTATTAACCAACAGCAATGTTTTAAGCCATTGGTTTGCTACTTTCAAGCATTGTGTGGCCCAATTTCACCGTACAGTTAACATATGATGATCACTGTGGTCTTGTTTGATCACAGTAAACGATTTGGCGTTGGCATACAATTCTTTGTCTACAAAAGTATAAACAATGATGCTATGGGTGGTTCCCCTAGACCCGGTGCTGTGGCAAGGAAGGTCTCCTGGTAAGGATCCATTAGCAATATAAAGTTGTTTTTCGTTCATCAAGGTCAGCCATCTGATTATTGTGGGGTGTCTAGGATGGCATGCTAGCTCGTCAGAAGGGTTAATGTTATAGGAAAAAATGCAGTGATTTTCCCATACGTGCCACGAATCACAGGTTTTTTCAAAGAAGGTGTTTCCAGAACAGCAAGCATTCTGTTATCTTCAACTGCACTTCCCATACCCTTAAGGCGGCATACAGTATAAGGCATATATGCTGACACAATCTTGGGTAAAATAACCAAGCTGTTGAAGCTAACTTATTCCCAGAAGGTCAGCCAATGTAGCCACCAATGTAAGGGCAATTGTTGGGGCAGTGTTGCAACAAACGCAGTCAAAAGACTCTTACTTGGGACTGTGTAATTATTGCAGAGCTAGGATTTTAGACTATGCAGCATACACTAGGCCGCTCCTGCAAGTGCTCAAGGAAGCCTAATAAGAAAGAATGTCCATTAAATGGACAGCAGAAATGATACAGGGGTTTAATGACCTAAAGAATTTGATCTCAACAGCTCCAGTATTAGCGACCCCAGCCTATGCCCAAGAATTCTATCTGTTCTCACATTCAAATGGTACCCTCATGACTGCAGTATTAACACAGAAGAGCTCTATGGGACACAAACCACTGGCCTATTCCAGTGGCACACTCGACTCAGTCATGCAATGTCAGTTCGCTTTTGAACAGGCGCTCGCAGCTGCCGCCTTCGCCATTGAAAAAAGATCCACCATTGTCATGGAGTGCTGTGTAACTATACGTCGAACACTCACTGTTCACAATATTAGAATGATCGAAATCCACCATGACTACATAAAGAGCACCAGCTTATAAAATTATCCTGTCCAGTCCAAATATCCATGTGGTTAGATGCAGAACCATGCACTGTTGAGGACATGCAAGAGCATGACTGTGCTACGTACGCGGGAGAAGGAGATGACACACAAAAGGCAAAGGAGTATGCCCTAGGAAGGGGAAGTTTTTTTCATCGATGGATCAGCATCCATCGATCCAGAGACAGGAGAAAAACATGTAGGAGCAGCTGTAGCGAGAGTGGAAGATGGGGAATATGAAAGATTGATCATGAAACGATTAACAATGCATTATTCCGCACATGCGGCAGAACTTGAAGCTCTAATTGAAGCTCTTCGAGCATCCAAAGGATGCTGTGTGACAATTTACTCTGAATCTGCGTACGTCACCATGACGATACATGCAGGACTATCCACATGGAGAAGGAGAGGGTTTAGGAGAGCAGACAGTTCCCCAGTGCAACATGCAGAGTTATTAAATAAATTAATTTTGGATGAAATATCTTTGGGGAAAGCAGATGAAGCAGCCAAACAAGCAGCGTATCTCTTGGTACACATGGGTGCAGAATGCATTTCAGCAAGTGAAGAGTCAACACAAAAAACAGACGCATACATGGCACTCCCCATAACACAAATAATAGAATTACGGAGTAGGGCACCAACTGTAGAGCAAGATCTGTGGCTTAAACGCAGATGTATCCAATCCCCAACTGATCTGCTATGGAGACAACAAGCCACAGGAAAGGTTGCCATGCCCGTTGAGCTACTATGCATAGCATTCAAGCAACTACATTTTCCAGCACACAGTTCAAAGCAACATAAGCTGCCAATCTCAAGGAAGATTGGTTCATTCCAAATTTACAGGAGTACCTGAACCAAATGGTGATCCAATGTAGCACCTGTCAGTTTTTCAGCACAGGGATGACTTTGAGGACATTACCGGGAACGTTACCCTGCACTGTGGGCCCCTTCCGTGAACTGCACACTGAATATGCAGACATGAGAGAAAGATGCAGTGGGGACCGATACTTGATTGTGGTGGTGTGTCTATTCTTCCGATGGGTGGAAGCAGGGCCCTGTGCCCACCTGGATGCAAAGTGTGAAGTGAAATTCCTCATCACAGAAGTATTCCCCCGATGAGGTCATATGGTCAGATAATGGAACAAACTTCTTTAATGAATTGTTCAAAGAGGTAACGTCCCACTTAGGTATAAAACACAAGATGTGCTCGATTTATCACCCACAAGCAAATGGAATGGTGGAGAAAATAAATGGCCTCCTCAAGAGTAGGTTATCCGAACTAGGCAAACCCTAAAGAAAAATTGGGAGTCCTGCCGGCCCCTGGCACTGTTCCAATTATGCACACAGCCTAGCAAGGACCACTACCTGTGTCCCCATGAAATAGTAACTGGTCAACGCATGCACATGCCACTGTTACCAGTAATGAGAGCATCAGATGCACACAGAACAGTTACTGTCCGAGGAGAAGAATGCAAAGAGTATCTCACCCAATTTACATGTGCAATAAGGTGTATAGCAATACAAATTGTGCTGCTGCACACACAGGACAGAGAAACAACCACAGGGGCTCCGGCAGATAGCACCCCCACCCAGCCTTTACTGCCAGGAGAGTGGATCTACGTAGTTTTGTTTGGAAGTGGCACGCCCCAAGATTCCACAATGTACGAAGTTGTGTACTGCACCCCATTTGCTGTAAAAGTAAAGGGGTTGTGATACTGGGCCCATCTTTCAGATGTTCGGAAAGCACAGGGCTATGCCCTCCTGAATACACAGACGGGGAAGCTAGCTAACAACTACCGCAACATCAGTATAAGTAGTTCTAGACCATTTTGTATTTATGCATGTGAAAGTGTAAGAAAGAACATGCATTGCTGCTAGAGCATGAGCTACAACGAGTAACTCTCTCTCTCCCTCTCCCTCTCCCTTTCTCTCTCTCTCTCCCTCTCTCTCTCTCTCTCTCTCTCTTTCTCTCTCTCTCTCTCTCTCTCCCTCCCACCTCCATTAACCCATCCAGTTCTCTCCCTCTCCACAGGTGCTACAACTATGGAAAGGCACCACTGAATGAAAATGCAAATGTAGATAGCAGTAGGAATAGGATTAGTTTTACAAGAGCATATATTTTTTATTGTGGAATGAAGTTTGCAGTAATGTTGTTTATATTGTTGATGTTTATATTAGGTATTTATTGGGGAGCATCTTTTATCTGGGGATCCATCTAAGAAGGGGCGAGGGGGGAAAGTGGGTATGGGACGGACACAAATGGAGCTGGAATGACAATACATCCTTAAACCTTACCACTGTGCACAAAAATACAACGAGAAGAGTCCCAGGAATTCTTGTATCTATCGAAAATGTAACAGATGAGTCACCAGATATCCTGAATGCCACTTTTCTACCCTCTATTGTATTTAATGTACAACCATCTACCTCAGTATTTAACATGTTGTCCACTCCAGCCCCTAACATGCGTATAGGTTACTCCCATTTCCCAACCCCGAATGAAAGCATGAATGAAAATAATGATGTCTCAATAACAAGCACCAAGCAGTATGTACTACGGATAAATCACACCATGTTAAATACAACAAATACTACCTATAGCAGCTCTCAACCCACATTGTGTGATAGTGTAATGTTTCAACTGCTGACATTAGTGTAATGTTTCAACTGCTGACACCACGTGTGCTAAAGTCACTATGTAACAGAAGTAGATCACATAGAACAATGTTAGAAGGAAGACCATTTCCCCTGTGCAGTGACAGAAGAAAATGGAAAACACACCAAAATAAATATGATGCATATCATGGCCTAGGATTAGGTAAGGTGGAAGACCTTCGCCATGCCGGCCACTCAAATAGTTGGTACTCTGACATGAGTGCAAGGGGAATGCGAATAACTAATGGGAGTTGCTACGTGTGTTCGTTAATACTGCATGCATCTGGGGCACCCAAGGTTTTCGTGCCGCAAGAGGTACCCTTAGAAGAAACAATAGGCCTCATTACAAATCGCCCGGTATGGAAACAACGGTGGTGGTAAACCCGCCGCCACCGTTGTTTCCATGCCGGGCGATCACAACTCCTGCAGACGGGAGGTGATGTTCCCGCCAGGTCTTACCTGGCGGGTTTAACACCTCCCACCTGCAGGCGGACGAGGAAACACCGGCATCATTACGAGATGCTGCCGGTGTTTCCATGATCCCCATTCCCATCGAGTCCCATAGGACTCGATGGGAATGGGGATTAACACCATACCGCCTCCGTGATTCCCGGAAAACCGGGGTTGTAATGCCCCGGTAATTCCGGGAATCACGGAGGCGGAATGGTAATACGAGTCTGGCGGTAACCATGCGGTTTTACCACCGCGGTTACCGCCGGACTCGTAATGAGGCCCAATGTCTCATCCACCTTGCACTATGTAGGATAAAGGGCACTTTTCAGACACGCAGTGTCTAGCTAGATCTCCTTGATCCAGACATTCACAAATGCAAGGTGGGCACGACCTGTCCCAAATACTTCAAGGAGCCCTTCCTGGTCATACAAGGACAGGTTTCACAGAAAACAAGTGGCAAGAAGCAACTTTCATGTGTAAAGCAGAAGGGCTCTGTGGTTATTCTGAAGAAATGCTAGCCTTTGCAGACAAAACATGTGCACGAATATGGACAGAACATGTTACAAAATTGACATGGGTTATCGCAATCGAGAAGCCAGTGAAAGTACAACAAGAAGAACATTATGAACTGTGTTTCTACAGTGAAGGGACTGTTTCTGTGGGGTCCATCAAACAGTGCAACAGAACATTGCTCATTACAGGCCTCTGAAAAGGAACTGCAGCGCTGATGGACTACTACTGTGTCTGTGGCAAAAAGGTGTACTTGCACCTCCTGTCATCATGGAGGGGCTATTGTTTGCTTGCAACGCTGCATTCAGCCCTGTTGGTAGTGCCCAAGGAGCACCTAAGGGGGGGGAATTGCCTGGCGATGTACAAGCAACACCCGAGACAACAGAAGTAATGCCTACTGTGTAACCCCCTGGCTTCTATGTCCATCCAAAAGAAGAGCGCCATGATCGCCTGATCAGGAAAAAACAATCCTCCAATTACCTGTCCCAAGATTCCTCTGATCTGCTTGCACAAATACTCGATGAATATAAGCTTTTCAGCTCCGCAGAGACATTTTATGCATCTCTCATGCTCAGCATCCAAACCAGGGCTAACGCCAAGTGGCTCCATATCGTTCTCTTGGAGCTGATCCAGTTAGCAAATGACACTGAAGAAGGGTTCAACTTAATCAAAGTGGAAATGAGAGCACTTCGGTTGATGACAATGCAAAACCCCTATGTCCTCGACCTCCTTACGGCAATGGAGGGCAGGGTCTGCAAAAAGATCGGGAGTTCATGTTGCACATTCATACCTTCTACAGACGCTGAAAATGGGACACTATCGCATGTGAAAGCAGCAGTGCATGAACTAGGAGTAAAAATGAAAAAGGAAGCAAGAATACAAGAAGATGACTTGGTGAACGTGGCATTCGGTATGGTACCGTCATGACTTGGAATGACTGTAAAGATGCTGATCCCAACCATTGTGTTCATCTTGCTGATTTTTTGTGTGTGGCAGTTGGGCTCATTGTTGTGCCAAAGCAGTACTTAATAGTGCAATGATTATGGTGACAATTGGGAATAGTAATAATAAGGAGGGACCTCGTGATACACAGTAGAAATACAAACAGAACAAATGATGACCCTAAATATCGTATGGTTGCAATATATCATGGTTATGGGGATGAGGTGGACACACTATATCACATGAGTATTGCACCACCGCCAGACCCCGAGAATTACAAAGTAGTGTGGGTAGATTTAGCAGGGGATGGGGGTTGCATATACATTACATGTACACCTGAACAGTATGCACCGTGCGCAGAAAGTGTGAGAAGCGTATGTAGATCATGGATGGCCATGGGAAGAAGCAAAGAGACAAGCAAATGAACGTAAAAATAGGAGGGGTGAATGTGTTACTGTAGAAGTAACGAAAGGGGGGAATGTTGGGATGGAGATGAGCCTGTCCCACCCCCCTAGGCACTTCCAATTTAGGTGAACCCATATGAAGCGATATAACCCACAAGGGGGAGCTGCCCCCTTGTGGGTTATAAACACAATATGCAAGGCACATATAAAGGCTCTGTAGCAGATAGATGTAGGCGAATAGTGCTAGCCCTGTCCCTGCCCTCCGACTCCATTTTGTATTAGCCAAGAAAAGACACACTGATAGCCTACGATGTGCGCATCCCCAGTTCACACAGAGGTGCCACACAAAGTCTACTCTGCATGAACCTTGTTCCCACAGAAGTCTATTTCCCTCCTGTCCCTTCATTGTTGTGAATATCTAGTATCACTTCCAGTAATGCACCCTGCAAAGAGCGTGAGACAGTACCAGGCTCCAACAATGCATCCATTCATCTCCACTAAACTGTCATTGGGCTTCTGACCCCCACCTAGCCAGGCCAGAGCAGGCTCACTTCACTGCCCTGAGCCCCAGACCCTAACCTTCCTAAAGGTGCCCACCGCAGATCCAAAACCTGCACGATTGTATATCTCTCCAATAGCAACACATGTCTTTTGTATCATGAGGTACTGGGAAGGGTAAATCATAGATCAAACCCCCAGGGCAGACCTTGGATGCGGGAACTGCGGTATCAACGAAGCCCTGAATGTAGGGGTCAGTGTGACTGTATTTTATCCTCCCCTCTCCATGGCACCCCTTTCCTGTGCCGCCCAGGTGCCTGCCATAATGAATGAATAGTCTGTCTTAGTTGTTTAGTTTAGCTAAGAAACATTGGGCCTGACCACGACTTTGGCAGTAACGCCGGCGGTATTACCGCTGGCGGTATAAGCCCTACCGCCGAACTCCCCGGCGCTAATAGCGCCAGATCACAAGATCAGCGGTAATGTAATTCCCATTCCCCATTGAGCCCATTCGGGAATGCCCCATTCCCCACTGGGCTCAATGGGGAAAATTCACGCTCTTACCGTGGGTGGATTTTCCACCGGCGGTAATAGTGCACATTTTCGGCGGATTTCCCCCTAGCCAAGAGCTGGGGCGAAATCCGCCGAAGTCCTGATTTGGCGGACCCTTAAATCCGGCGTTAATAGCGCAACCGCCGGATTTAAGGGTTACTGCCAAAGTCGTGATGAGGCATATTGTGTTTTATGTAGAGTTTTATGTAGAAGTATTTGCTGAAACTTGTATTTTGTACGAGTAAAACCTTGTTATCCTTGCAAAACTAACTCTTGGCTTTATTCCCTAGTGGGTTGTTTTCACTCTGGAGTGTGTGCACAGAGATACATGCCTTCAGGGACAACCAACACCATATGGGTGCAGTCCAGAGCAGCAATTACGTTGGGCAGGTGGGCTGCAGAGTAAAATCATGCCTTAGTGTCATTTATCTGTGCCGGTGTGGTGGGTACGGATGTGCCGGGTTGCATGAGGCAGCAGTGCTTCCAGCACATTGCAAGCACAACTGAAAATGTGGGCTGAGACATGCCATGCAGCATGCCGACAGTGTGCTGGTAGGTGCCAAAGGAAATGAGGCACTGACACAAGCGTTGGCAGCAGAGGTAAGGCAGTTCTAATTTTGATCCTGCTCTTGATGTCATCAGGGATGGTAGCTCTACAATGGTCTCCGTGTTCAGCTGGAACATGGTTATTAGCTGGACATCAGTCAATGCCCAGTGCATGGTGTCTCCTCCTCCTCTATGCTCCATGTACTCTGTGGTGCTGTTCCAGCCTTTGCACCTGAATGTAGAGCAGGAGGTGCTGCATATCCCAATTTGCAACTGCTAGTGGTAGCATGGTGTTGGAAAGTGTGTTTAGGTCCGATGTGGGCCTTATGTACCCTTTCTGAGTGGTTTGGGTGCACCTGCGACTTGATTTTCATAACCTTTATGCATTTACCTCCATGTTTTAGGTGGCGGTAACTGCACTGTGTTTTTGGCAGAATTACAACTCAATTTTGCAGTATTTCGGGCTATTTCTACATGTAATATGGCCAAAATACCATTTTGCATCTTGGCAGTAATTCTGTCAGTGGAATTAGAACCAGAGCTAATTATGCCATATGCTGGCACTAATTACACTGGCACTAATTCTGCCATTTCCATTCAGGTTCCTCTAATTCGGAAGTGTGGTAAAAGTGGTGGTAATTCCATTACTGCCACTTTTACCGCAAACCGCCCACCTTGTAATGATCCGTATAGTATTGTTTGTGACTTCCCCATGTCGAATCAACAATTGTAAGACCATCACATTGGAGATCATTGAAAAGCCCTTACGAAATCCTTTTCGATAGGGCAATACAATCCTGCCTTTTTGCTGACCATTTATTCAGCTCCTCCAGAAAGTTATAGGAGAAACCTTACTGCTGATATCCAGCATCTCCAAAAGGCAATAGTTTGCTGGGTCAGCCCGATGTCCTTTTTTATATACCGGTACCAATATTGAGTTCCACCAAGATATCGGTACATAACTATACTGGGGGAGTTTTATGAAAAACAGATGTAACAAGTTTCGCCATAACTCAGGATTATGTTTAAGGACAATAGTGCATAATCCGTGAAGGCCAAAGGTGTGTGAAGGGTTCATCTTCTTGATGACATTCGTAAGATCTTCAAAATCCCAACTATAGTAATACTGTTTACTCAATCTATAATCAAAGGTTTGCGATCTATTAAATATAGCAGTCGTATTTCAATGTATATTTGCACAACGCTCTGCCTCAGAGAATGGATTAAGCAGGCTAACAGACCCAGGTTTGAATTTCTTCACCCTGTATCAAAAGATTTTACTGTCACCATCCTGATGGTGCCTAACAAGAGGCGCTACTGAGCAGTAGTAGTAGTGTACCTATATTGTCTAAGCCAATTATTATATTGGGTTATGGCTTTAGTTATCAATGCCATCGCTTCCTCTGATCCTGGGTGAAAAACTCCACGTATAATCCTGCATTTATGCCATTTGAATTCTGCAATTTTAGCATCTCATACCACCCTGTTGTCATCACCTGAAGATCTCCCGATAACTCGATTGCCCATGCTTCAAAATCAGTACTCACATTTTTAAACCAATCTGTAATGTCATCTGGGGAGCTCCTCTCTTTAGGATCTAAGATGTAACAACCATTCTCCTGGATGTAATTATTAATCCCTTTAATACTCCATCCATAGCACCTAATGCCATTACCTGACCTAGTACTCTCCAAACGGCCACTCGTGGTATTGTTGACATTAGGAGTATAATTCCATTTCACATAGATCAGGGAATGATCACTTAAAGGTGTGTCAACCACCACAAATTCACTCGTCCTCTGATAGAAATGAACACTCACAAATGCATAGTGCTACTCTTGATACCCATACACCATGTATTTTTTCCTGGAATATCCCCCCTGGCGAGGCCATTCAACATTGTCAAATCCAGGGAAAACATACAATTGAGCCACTTCTTAACTTGCTCATTATGTTGAGGACAAATGAAAGATGTTGGTGGAATATCCATATCCATTAACCATTGCATATCAGTTGGTTCATCAAACATGTCACAGTGGGGATTAAAGTCACCTCCCATTATTGTTAAAAAGGAGGGCATTTCTTAAGACCAATTACTAACCATGTCTCTCAAAATAGTCATGATCAGCCTAGTGTGCACCCCACCACCCCCCTGGATCATATATGTTAATGATTAATATCTATTACTAATGGAGGCCCACTTTAAGCTTTAATTTCCCAGCCAGAAGATAGGGGCAGGGTAGATGCTTCCCCCATTCAGACAATATTAACATATTTCCAGTTTCAATGATCGGACCACTTATGTGACGTCCGCGAGCCTGTTTTAATCCTGCTTTACAAAGAAAGGAATAGCCATCAACAGCAATTCTTTCCATTTACCATGTTTCCTGCAGCATAAAACCAAAATTCCTGCACAATAAATCTAAACCCACATTATTATATGAATTTATTTTATGGCTACAGCTATTTTTCTTTTATTGATGTAGCTGAATAAATCAACTTTACAATCTTTGTTAACATAATTGATAACTCAAATTACAAATAATTAATACAGTGCAAATCTAAAAGTACACTTCAATTTTCAAAATACATTTGATCGAAAACAAGGATTAAAATGTATACAAGGAAGAAAAATGCTTTCGAATACACAAGTTAAAAAAATGAATAAAGCTAAACTAACCAACATTATAAATAAAACCGAAGTGTTAGCACTTGAAATCAGAAGCCACACAATGTTAATACTAAGAATCAATGGTGGCAGTGTCAGCAAATTTACAAAGATTTCATAATTTGTCACTTTGAAGTCAGTCTGAGTGGATTCATTAAGTAATAGAATGTAAGTAAAACATCACATTAACAATGATTAAATCATTATCTGTTGATAACAAATTTCGTGGTATAGTCGTTGAGCTCTGATACATTTACGTCTATGTTATATTGATCAGAATAATCTCTTGAACTGAACCATCTAATGGTAATTCATAACAGAATTACGTTTCCAACAGTAAGGCAGACAGGTAATTCATAGTAGCTATTCTGAGCGTAATAATTGATGTACATAAAATGGTGTGCCACACGGATTCAGGAGCAGTGTTTCTGAAATACTCAAGGTGCTTCGAGAAGTATTTCACTCTAAATTGTATAACTGCTGGACATTGTGTGATTAAATGTCGCAGAGCCTCTTCTTGATCTTTAATAAGGCAGAAGCGACAACAGTTATCTCCTTTAGGAATTGTGGAGCATCTGGACATAAGATCTCTGGTGGCCACAGGTTGAGCCTTAAACGCAATATAGATGACCTGAGCAAGGGGGATGGATGTTGCTGCAAGTACGGTTCCACTGGCGTAATTTTATTTCTTCAAATGGATTCTCTCTAAAGTCCTAGTACTGAATGCATAATCTCCTCGTCTCTATCCAATCCGCCAAATAGACTTTAGTTTTTGCCCTATTGGGATCTGAAATGAGAACCTCAATCATGACATCGGCCGCAGCTAAGAAGTTGAAGGCTGCTATTCTCCATTGTTTGGCAAGTTTGTGATCTGAGAAGAGCATGTATTCAGAAAGTGTTTTAATCAGTGTGATGGAATTCGTAGCTAGGAGATACTTCCTAAGCAATGGACAGTGACACCATTTATACATTCCATGAAGCGATGTTAATCCTAGCACATACCTAATCCACGAAACCGGTATACACTGCGGGACTTTTAATTCTTGCCTCCAGTATTTGCCCTCCACCTTGTTGAAGACTCTAACTGGCATTATTTATTGTGTTTCTTGGCCATACATTGGCACCGGGGAGGTTTTCTGTGTGTAGTAGGCAATGGCCGACTTTAAAGAAATGTTGCCGTATTTGGCAAAAATGATTTTGGTTTGTGATACAGATGTGATCAAATTAGTTTCTAACATTAACATATGTGTTTTGTTATGTAGATGGCTGTCCATGATCATACCCAAATAGGTATAGTGGGTAACTACTTCTATGAGTGTGTTATGTAGGGACCAAGAAAGTTTATTCCATACAGGGCGCTTGCTCACGCATGGCAAGATCTTAGTTTTTTGTAAATTAATTACGAACTCATTGGTGGTTATGTAGTGTCATAGAGCATCTAGTAATTTCTGGAGTCCCATCTGGGTTTTAGAGAAAAGAACTAAGTCGTCTGCATACAGTAATGCAGACACTACCTTGGAGACGAGTTTTGGGGTGTCAGTGATAATGTCACGGAATGCGTATTTGATGTCATGAATGAAATAATTGAAAATGGTTGAAGCAAGTATGCAGCCTTGCTTGAGGCCTCTAGTTGTCTGAATCGGAGTTGATAATAAGCCTTCATTGGTCAAACAAATCTGTATCGTGGTGTCCGAATGCAGTGCACCAATTATTTCTATCAAAGTGAAAGGACAAGCTGCTTTGCGTAATGTGCTCATAAGAAGACACCTTGATACAGAGTCAAAGGTGGTGTGGAAATCAATAAACGCAAAGCAGACAGGCTGTTTTGTTATTGCAGCTTGGGTTTTGATGGCATTGAAGACTGTCAGATTTATGGCCTGCCTATAGTTGGTGGGAAGGGAGCGATCTCCCTTTTTATAAATTGGCACAATAACAGATCGTTTCCATGTCAGGGGTATTGTGTGTGTCTTAATAACCTCTTTATATATGTTACTCGAAATGGATGACCAAACTTTAGGATGGGTTTTTAGCATACAAATTGCTTAATCCATCGGGCCCAGGGGCTCTGGACCAACTGGATTCTATTATGAGCTGTCCAATATCAGCTTCAGAGGTTTCTAATTGCCATTGTTGGGATGAAGACAGCTATTCGGTGCAGGTTGAAATTAAGGGTCATTGTATAGTCATTTAAAATGTTCCCTCCATTATAATTCACTGACCCCTTTAATTTGTATTGTAGATTGGGTGGCATGAGTAGCCAAATTTAGAAGGGTCCAAATTTGGGCAGAGTTTTTACCTATCATGGACTGCAACATGATTTCTCCATCACGTTGAAACATTACAGCCTGTCTACTACATGTCCAATTTCTGTACATGCACTTCACTTTTTTTTAGAGCCATCAGCCTTTCTGTGGTTGGGAGTTGTTGTATCAGTCTTCTGACTCTACGGGGGGTATTCTCTTTTGTTTGACCTCAGGATCAAAGATGTGTCGGTTTCTGTGAGCTACAGAGATTGGAGAATTCGCAGGAATGATAAAAGAAATCAAAGCTGCTGTGTATTCAGAACTAAGATGAATTTGTTGATTCTGCAAGATCAGTTGATTCAGTTGCAGAAGTTTATTTTCATTCCAGCTGAACCGATTTTTAGTATTATTAACCAACAGCAATGTTTTAAGCCATTGGTTTGCTACTTTCAAGCATTGTGTGGCCCAATTCCACTGTACAGTTAACATATGATGATCGCTGTGGTCTTGTTTGATCACAGTAAACGATTTGGCGTTGGCATACAATTTTTTGTCTACAAAAGTATAAACAATGATGCTATGGGTGGTTCCCCTAGACCCGGTGCTGTGGCAAGGAAGGTCTCCTGGTAAGGATCCATTAGCAATATAAAGTTGTTTTTCGTTCATCAAGGTCAGCCATCTGATTATTGCAGGGTGTCTAGGATGGCATCCTAGCTCGTTAGAAGGGTAAATGTTATAGGAAAAAATGCAGTGATTTTCCCATACGTGCCACGAATCACATGTTTTTTCAAAGAAGGTGTTTCCAGAACAGCAAGCATTCTGCTATCTTCAACTGCACTTCCCATACCCTTAAGGCGGCATACAGTATAAGGCATATATGATGACACAATCTTGGGGAAAATAACCAAGCTGTTGAAGCTAACTTATTCCCAGAAGGTCGGCCAATGTAGCCACCAATGTAAGGGCAATTGTTGGGGCAGTGTTGCAACAAAAGCAGTCAAAAGACTCTAACTTGGGACTGTGTAATTATTGCAGAGCTAGGATTTTAGACTATGCAGCATACACTAGGCCGCTCCTGCAAGTGCTCAAGGAAGCCCAAAAAGAAAGAATGTCCATTAAATGGACAGCAGAAATCATACAGGGGTTTAATGACCTAAAGAATTTGATCTCAACAGCTCCAGTATTAGCGACCCCAGACTATGCCCAAGAATTCTATCTGTTCTCACATTCAAATGGTGCCCTCATGACTGCAGTATTAACACAGAAGAGCTCTATGGGACACAAACCACTGGCCTATTCCAGTGGACCACTCAACTCAGTCATGCAATGTCAGTTCGCTTTTGAACAGGCGCTCGCAGCTGCCGCTTTCGCCATTGAAATAAGATCCACCATTGTCATGGGGTGCTGTGTAACTATACGTCGAGCACTCACTGTTCACAATATTAGAATGATCGAAATCCACCATGACTACATAAAGAGCACCAGCTTATAAAATTATCCTGTCCAGTCCAATTATCCATGTGGTTAGATGCAAAACAGTAAATCCTACCACATTCCTTACAGAACCATGCACTGTTGAGGACATGCAAGAGCATGACTGTGCTACGTACGAGGGAGAAAGAGATGACACACAAAAGGCAAAGGAGTATGCCCTAGGAAGGGGAAGTTTTTTTCATCGATGGATCAGCATCCATCGATCCAGAGATAGGAGAAAAACATGAAGGAGCAGCTGTAGCGAGAGTGGAAGATGGGGAATATGAAACATTGATCATGAAACGATTAACAATGCATTATTCTGCACAGGTGGCAGAACTTGAAGCTCTAATTGAAGCTCTTAGAGCATCGAAAGGATGCTGTGTGACAATTTACTCTGATTCTGCGTACTTCACCATGACGGTACATGCAGGACTATCCAGATGGAGAAGGAGAGAGTTTAGGAGAGCAGACGGTTCCCCACTGCAACATGCAGAGTTATTGAATAAATTAATTTTGGATGAAATATCTTTGGGGAAAGCAGATGCAGCAGCCAAACAAGCAGCGTATCTCTTGGTACACATGGGTGAAGAATGCATTTCAGCAAGTGAAGAGTCAACACAAAAAACAGACGCATACATGGCACTCCCCATAACACAAATAATAGAATTACGGAGTAGGGCACCAACTGTAGAGCAAGATCTGTGGCTTAAACGCAGATGTATCCAATCCCCAACTGATCTGCTATGGAGACAACAAGCCACAGGAAAGGTTGCCATGCCCGTTGAGCTACTATGCATAGCATTCAAGCAACTACATTTTCCAGCACACAGTTCAAAGCACCATACGCTGCCAATCTCAAGGAAGATTGGTTAATTCCAAATTTACAGGAGTACCTGAACCAAATGGTGATCCAATGTAGCACCTGTCAGTTTTTCAGCACAGGGATGACTTTGAGGACATTACCGGTAACGTTACCCCACACTGTTTGCCCCTTCCGTGAACTGCACACTGAATATGCAGACATGAGAGAAAGATGCAGTGGGGACCGATACTTGATTGTGGTGGTGTGTCTATTCTTCCGATGGGTGGAAGCAGGGCCCTGTGCCCAACTGGATGCAAAGTGTGAAGTGAAATTCCTCATCACAGAAGTATTCCCCCGATGAGGTCATATGGTCAGATAATGGAACAAACTTCTTTAATGAATTGTTCAAAGAGGTAACGTCCCACTTAGGGATAAAACACAAGATGTGCTCGCTTTATCACCCACAAGCAAATGGATTGGTGCAGAAAATAAATGGCCTCCTCAAGAGTAGGTTATCCGAACTAGGCAACACCCTAAAGAAAAATTGGGAGTCCTGCCGGCCCCTGGCACTGTTCCAATTATGCACACAGCCTAGCAAGGACCACTACCTGTGTCCCCATGAAATAGTAACTGGTCAACGCATGCACATGCCACTGTAACCAGTAATGAGAGCATCAGATGCACACAGAACAGTTACTGTCCGAGGAGAGGAATGCAAAGAGTATCTCACCCAATTTACATGTGCAATAAGGTGTATAGCAATACAAATTGCGCTGCCGCACACAGAGGACAGAGAAAAAACCACAGGGACTCCAGCAGATATCACCCCCACCCAGCCCTTACTGCCAGGAGAGTGGATCTACGTAGTTTTGTTTGGAAGTGGAACGCCCCAAGATTCCACAACGTACGAAGTTGTGTACTGCACCCCATTTGCTGTAAAAGTAAAGGGGTTGTGATACTGGGCCCATCTTTCAGATGTTCGGAAAGCACAGGGCTATGCCCTCCTGAATACAAAGACGGGGAAGCTAGCTAACAACTACAGCAACATCAGTATAAGTAGTTCTAGGCCATTTTGTATTTATGCATGTGAAAGTGTAAGAAAGAACATGCATTGCTGCTAGAGCATGAGCTACAACGAGTAACTCTCCCTCTCCCTCTCCCTCTCTCTCTCTCTCTCTCTCTCTCTCTCTCTCCCTCCCTCCCTCCCACCTCCATTGACCCATCCAGTTCTCTCCCTCTCAACAGGTGCTACAACTATGGAAAGGCACCACTGAATGAAAATGCAAATGTAGGTAGCAGTAGGAATAGGATTAGTTTTACAAGAGCATATATTTTTTATTGTGGAATGAAGTTTGCAGTAATATTGTTTATATTGTTGATGTTTATATTAGGTATTTATTGGGGAGCATCTTTTATCTGGGGACCCATCTAAAAGAAGGGGCGAGGGGGGAAAGTGGGTATGGGACAGACACAAATGGAGCTGGAATGACAATACCTCCTTAAACCTCACCACTGTGCACAAAAATACAACGAGAAGAGTCCCAGGAATTCTTGTATCCATCGAAAATGTAACAGATGAGTCACCAGATATCCTGAATGCCACTTTTCTACCCTCTATTGTATTTAATGTACAACCATCTACCTCAGTATTTAACATGTTGTCCACTCCAGCCCCTAACATGCGTATAGGTTACTCCCATTTCCCAACCCCGAATGAAAGCATGAATGAAAATAATGATGTCTCAATAACAAGCACCAAGCAGTATGTACTACGGATAAATCACACCATGTTAAATACAACAAATACTACCTATAGCAGCTCCCAACCCACATTGTGTGATAGTGTAATGTTTCAACTGCTGACATTAGTGTAATGTTTCAACTGCTGACACCACGTGTGCTAAAGTCACTATGTAACAGAAGTAGATCACATAGAACAATGTTAGAAGGAAGACCATTTCCCCTGTGCAGTTACAGAAGAAAATGGAAAACACACCAAAATAAATATGATGCATATCATGGCCTAGGATTAGGTAAGGTGGAAGACCTTCGCCATGCCGGCCACTCAAATAGTTGGTAGTCTGACATGAGTGCAATGGGAATGCGAATGACTAATGGGAGTTGCTACGTGTGTTCCTTAATACTGCATGCATCTGGGGCACCCAAGGTTTTAGTGCCGCAAGAGGTAACCTTAGAAGAAACAATGGGCCTCATTACAAATCGCCCGGTATGGAAACAACGGTGGCGGTAAACCCGCCGCCACCGTTGTTTCCATGCCGGGCGATCACAACTCCTGCAGGCGGGAGGTGATGTTCCCGCCAGGTCTGACCTGGCGGGTTTAACACCTCCCGCCTGCAGGCGGACGAGGAAACACCGGCAGCATTACGAGATGCTGCCGGTGTTTCCATGATCCCCATTCCCATCGAGTCCCATAGGACTCGATGGAAATGGGGATTAACACCATACCGCCTCCGTGATTCCCGGAAAACCGGGGTTGTAATGCCCCGGTAATTCCGGGAATCACGGAGGCAGAATGGTAATATGAGTCTGGCTGTAACCAGGCGGTTTTACCGCCGCGGTTACCGCCGGACTTGTAATGAGGCCCAATGTCTCATCCACCTTGCACTATGTAGGATAAAGGGCACTTTTCAGACACGCAGTGTCTAGCTAGATCTCCTTGATCCAGACATTCACAAATGCAAGGTGGGCACGACCTGTCCCAAATACTCCAAGGAGCCCTTCCTGGCCATACAAGGACAGGTTCCACAGAAAACAAGTGGCAAGAAGCAACTTTCATGTGTAAAGCAGAAGGGCTCCGTGGTTATTCTGAAGAAATGCTAGCCTTTGCAGACAAAACATGTGCACGAATATGGACAGAACATGTTACAAAATTGACATGGGTTATCGCAATCGAGAAGCCAGTGAAAATACAACAAGAAGAACATTATGAACTGTGTTTCTACAGTGAAGGGACTGTTTCTGTGGGGTCCATCAAACAATGCAACAGAACATTGCTCATTCCAGGCCTCTGAAAAGGAACTGCAGCGCTGATGGACTACTACTGTGTCTGTGGCAAAAAGGTGTACTTGCACCTCCTGTCATCATGGAGGGGCTATTGTTCGCTTGTAACGCTGCATTCAGCCCTGTTGGTAGTGCCCAAGGAGCACCTAAGGGGGGGGAATTGCCTGGCGATGTACAAGCAACACCCGAGACAACAGAAGTAATGCCTACTGTGTAACCCCCTGGCTTCTATGTCCATCCAAAAGAAGAGCGCCATGATCGCCTGATCAGAAAAAAACAATCCTCCAATTACCTGTCCCAAGATTCCTCTGATCTGCTTGCACAAATACTCGATGAATATAAGCTTTTCAGCTCAGCAGAGACATTTTATGCATCTCTCATGCTCAGCATCCAAACCAGGGCTAACGCCAAGTGGCTCCATATCGTTCTCTTGGAGCTGATCCAGTTAGCAAATGACACTGAAGAAGAGTTCAATGTAATCAAAGTGGAAATGAGAGCACTTCGGTTGATGACAATGCAAAACCGCTATGTCCTCGACCTCCTTACGGCAATGGAGGGCAGGGTCTGCAAAAAGATCGGGAGTTCATGTTGCACATTAATACCTTCTACAGACGCTGAAAATGGGACACTATCGTATGTGAAAGCAGCAGTGCATGTATCTAGGAGTAAAAATGAAAAAGGAAGCAGGAATACAAGATGACTTGGTGAACGTGGCATTCGGCAGGGTACCGTCATGACTTGCAATGACTGTAAAGATGCTGATCCCAACCATTGTGTTCATCTTGCTGATTTTTTGTGTGTGGCAGTTGGGCTCATTGTTGTGCCAAAGCAGTACTTAATAGTGCAATGATTATGGTGACAATTGGGAATAGTAATAATAAGGAGGGACCTCGTGATACACAGTAGAAATACAAACAGAACAAATGATGACCCTAAATATCGTATGGTTGCAAGATATCATGGTTATGGGGATGAGGTGGACACACTATATCACATGAGTATTGCACCACCGCCAGACCCCGAGAATTACAAAGTAGTGTGGGTAGATTTAGCAGGGGATGGGGGTTGCATATACATTACATGTACACCTGAACAGTATGCACCGTGCGCAGAAAGTCTGAGAAGCGTATGTAGATCATGGATGGCCATGGGAAGAAGCAAAGAGAAACGCAAAAGAACGTAAAAATAGGAGGGGTGAATGTGTTACTGTAGAAGTAACGAAAGGGGGGAATGTTGGGATGGAGATGAGCCTGTCCCACCCCCCTAGGCACTTCCAAGTTAGGTGAACCCCATATGAAGCGATATAACCCACAAGGGGGAGCTGCCCCAACCCACAAGGCACATATAAAGGCTCTGTAGCAGATAGATGTAGGCGAATAGTGATAGCCCTGTCCCTGCCCTCCGACTCCATTTTGTATTAGCCAAGAAAAGACACGCTGATAGCCTACGATGTGCGCATCCCCAGTTCACACAGAGGTGCCACACAAAGTCTTCTCTGTATGAACCCTGTTCCCACAGAAGTCTATTTCCCTCCTGTCCCTTCATTGTTGTGAAAATCTAGTATCACTTCCAGGAATGCACCCTGCAAAGAGCGTGAGACAGTACCAGGCTCCAACAATGCATCCATCCATCTACACTAAACTGTCATTGGGCTTCTGACCCCCACCTAGCCAGGCCAGAGCAGGCTCACTTCACTGCCCCGAGCCCCAGGCCCTAACCTTCCTAAAGGTGCCCACCGCAGATCCAAAACCTGCACGATTGTATATCTCTCCAATAGCAAGACATGTCTTTTGTATCATGAGGTACTGGGAAGCGTAAATCATAGATCAAACCCCCAGGGCAGACCTTGGATGCGGGAACTGCGGTATCAACGAAGCCCTGAATGTAGGGGTCAGTGTGACTGTATTTTATCCTCCCCTCTCCATGGCACCCCTTTCCTGTGCCGCCCAGTTGCCTGCCATAATGAATAAATAGTCTGTCTTAGTTGTTTAGTTTAGCTAAGAAACATTGGGCCTGATCACGACTTTGGCAGTAACGCCGGTGGTATTACCGCTGGCGGTATTAGCCCTACCGCCAAACTCCCCGGCGCTAATAGCGCCAGATCACAAGTTCGGCGGTAATATAATTCCCATTCCCCATTGAGCCCATTCGGGAATGCCCCATTCCCCACTGGGCTCAATGGGGAAAATTCACGCTCTTACCGCCGGTGGATTTTCCGCCGGCGGTAATAGTGCACATTTTCGGTGGATTTCCCCCTAGCCAAGAGCTGGGGCGAAATCCGCCGAAGTCCTGATTTGGCGGACCCTTAAATCCGGCGTTAGTAGCGCAACCGCCGGATTTAAGGGTTACTGCCAAAGTCGTGATGAGGCATATTGTGTTTTACGTAGAGTTTTATGTAGAGGTATTTGCTGACACTTGTATTTTGTACGAGTAAAACCTTGTTATCCTTGAAAAACTAACTCTTGGCTTTATTCCCTAGTGGTTTGTTTTCACTCTGGAGTGTGTGCACAGAGATACATGCCTTCAGGGACAACCAACACCATATGGGTGCAGTCCAGAGCAGCAATTACGTTGGGCAGGTGGCCTGCAGAGTAAAATCATGCCTTAGTGTCATTTATCTGTGCCGGTGTGGTGGGTACGGATGTGCCGGGTTGCATGAGGCAGCAGTGCTTCCAGCACATTGCAAGCACAACTGAAAATGTGGGCTGAGACATGCCATGCAGCATGCCGATAGTGTGCTGGTAGGTGCCAAAGGAAATGAGGCACTGACACAAGCTTTGGCAGCAGAGGTAAGGCAGTTCTAATTTTGATCCTGCTCTTGATGTCATCAGGGATGGTAGCTCTACAATGGTCTCTGTGTTCAGCTGGTACATGGTTATTAGCTGGACATCAGTCAATGCCCAGTGCATGGTGTCTCCTCCTCCTCTATGCTCCATGTACTCTGTGGTGCTGTTCCAGCCTTTGCACCTGAATGTAGAGCAGGAGGTGCTGCATATCCCAATTTGCAACTGCTAGTGGTAGCATGGTGTTGGAAAGTGTGTTTAGGTCCGATGTGGGCCTTATGTACCCTTTCTGAGTGGTTTGGGTGACCCTGCGACTTGATTTTCATAACTTTTATGCATTTACCTCCATGTTTTAGGTGGCGGTAACTGCACTGTGTTTTTGGCAGAATTACAACTCAATTTTGCCGTATTTCGGGCTATTTCTACATGTAATATGGCCAAAATACCATTTTGCATCTTGGCAGTCATTCTGTCAGTGGAATTAGAACCAGAGCTAATTATGCCATATGCTGGCACTAATTACACTGGCACTAATTCTGCCATTTCCATTCAGGTTCCTCTAATTCGGAAGTGTGGTAAAAGTGGTGGTAATTCCATTACTGCCACTTTTACCGCAAACCGCCCACCTTGTAATGATCCCTATAGTATTGTTTGTGACTTCCCCATGTCGAATCAACAATTGTAAGACCATCACATTGGAAATCATTGAAAAGCCCTCACGAAATCCTTTTCGATAGGGCAATACAATCCTGCCTTTTTGCTGACCATTTATTCAGCTCCTCCAGAAAGTTATAGGAGAAACCTTACTGCTGATATCCAGCATCTCCAAAAGGCAATAGTTTGCTGGGTCAGCCCAATGTCCTTTTTTATATACCGGTACCAATATTGAGTTCCACCAAGATATCGGTACATAACTATATTGGGGTAGTTTTATGAAAAACAGATGTAACAAGTTTCGCCATAACTCAGGATTATGTTTAAGGACAATAGTGCATAATCCGTGAAGGCCAAAGGTGTGTGAAGGGTTCATCTTCTTGATGACATTCGTAAGATCTTCAAAATCCCAACTATAGTAATACTGTTTACTCAATCTATAATCGAAAGTTTGCGATCTATTAAATATAGCAGTCGTATTTCAATGTATGTTTGCACAACACTCTGCCTCAGAGAATGGATTAAGCAGGCTAACAGACCCCGGTTTGAATTTCTTCACCCTGTATCAAAAGATTTTACTGTCACCATCCTGATGGTGCCTAACAAGAGGCGCTACTGAGCAGTAGTAGTAGTGTACTTATATTGTCTAAGCCAATTATTATATTAGGTTTTGGCTTTAGTTATCAATGTCATCACTTCCTCTGATCCTGGGTGAAACACTCCACGTATAATCCTGCATTTATGCCTTTTGAATTCTGCAATTTTAGCATCCCATACCACCCTGTTGTCATCACCTGAAGATCTCCCGATAACTCGATTGCCCATGCTTCAAAATCAGTACTCACATTTTTAAACCAATCTGTAATGTCATCTGGGGAGCTCCTCTCTTTAGGATCTAAGATGTAACAACTGTTCTCCTGGATGTAATTATTAATCCCTTTAATACTCCATCCATAGCACCTAATGCCATTACCTGACCTAGTACTCTCCAAACGGCCACTCGTGGTATTGTTGACATTAGGAGTATAATTCCATTTCACATAGATCAGGGAATGATCACTTAAAGGTGTGTCAACCACCACAAATTCACTCGTCATCTGATAGAAATGAACACTCACAAATGCATAGTGCTACTCTTGATACCCATACACCATGTATTTTTTCCTGGAATATCCCCCCTGGCGAGGCCATTCAACATTGTCAAATCCAGGGAAAACATACAATTGAGCCACTTCTTAACTTGCTCATTATGTTGAGGACAAATGAAAGATGTTGGTGGAATACCCATATCCATTAACCATTGCATATCAGTCGGTTCATCAAACATGTCACAGTGGGGATTAAAGTCACCTCCCATTATTGTTAAAAAGGAGGGCATTTCTTAAGACCAATTACTAACCATGTCTCTCAAAATAGTCATGATCAGCCTAGTGTGCACCCCACCACCCCCCTGGGTCATTTATGTTAATGATTAATATCTATTACTAATGGAGGCCCACTTTAAGCTTTAATTTCCCAGCCAGAAGATAGGGGCAGGGTAGATGCTTCCCCCATTCAGACAATATTAACATATTTCCAGTTTCAATGATCGGACCACTTATGTGACGTCCGCGAGCCTGTTTTAATCCTGCTTTACAAAGAAAGGAATAGCCATCAACAGCAATTTTTTCCATTTACCATGTTTCCTGCAGCATAAAACCAAAATTCCTGCACAATAAATCTAAACCCACATTATTATATGAATTTATTTTATGGCTACAGCTATTTTTCTTTTATTGATGTAGCTGAATAAATCAACTTTACAATCTTTGTTAACATAATTGATAACTTAAATTACAAATAATTAATACAGTGCAAATCTAAAAGTACACTTCAATTTTCAAAATACATTTTATCTAAAACAAGGATTAAAATGTATACAAGGAAGAAAAATGCTTTCGAATACACAAGTTAAAAAATGAATAAAGCTAAACTAAACAACATTATAAATAAAACCGAAGTGTTAGCCCTTGAAATCAGAAGCCACACAATGTTAATACTAAGAATCAATGGTGGCAGTGTCAGCAAATTTACAAAGATTTTATAATTCGTCACTTTGAAGTCAGTCTGAGTGGATTCATTAAGTAATAAAATGTAAGTAAAACATCACATTAACAATGATTAAATCATTATCTGTTGATAACAAATTTCGTGGTATAGTCGTTGAGCTCTGATACATTTACGTCTATGTTATATTGATCAGAATAATCTCTTGAACTGAACCATCTAATGGTAATTCATAACAGAATTACGTTTCCACCAGTAAGGCAGACAGGTAATTCATAGTAGCTATTCTGAGCGTAATAATTGATGTACATAAAATGGTGTGCCACACGGATTCAGGAGCAGTGTTTCTGAAATACTCAAGGTGTTTCGAGAAGTATTTCACTCTAAATTGTATTACTGCTGGACATTGTGTGATTAAATGTCGCAGAGCCTCTTCTTGATCTTTAATAAGGCAGAAGCAACAACAGTTATCTCCTTTAGGAATTGTGGAGCATCTGGACATAAGATCTCTGGTGGCCACAGGTTGAGCCTTAAACGCAATATAGATGACCTGAGCAAGGGGGAGGGATGTTGCAGCAATTACGGTTCCACTGGCGTAATTTTATTTCTTCAAATGGATTCTCTCTAAAGTCCTAGTACTGAATGCATAATCTCCTCGTCTCTATCCAATCCGCCAAATAGACTTTAGTTTTTGCCCTATTGGGATCTGAAATGAGAACCTCAATCATGACATCGGCCGCAGTTGAAGAAGTTGAAGGCTGCTATTCTCCATTCTTTGGCAAGTTTGTGATCGGAGTAGAGCATGTATTCAGAAAGTGTTTTAATCAGTGTGATGGAATTCGTAGCTAGGAGATACTTCCTAAGCAATGGACAGTGACACCATTTATACATTCCATGAAGCGATGTTAATCCTAGCACATACATAATCCACGAAACCGGTATACACTGCGGGTCTTTTAATTTTTGCCTCCAGTATTTGCCCTCCACCTTGTTGAAGACTCTAACTGGCATTATTTATTGTGTTTCTTGGCCATACATTGGGACCGGGGAGATTTTCTGTGTGTAGTAGGCAATGGCCGACTTTAAAGAAATGTTGCCGTATTTGGCCAAAATGATTTTGGTTTGTGATACAGATGTGATCAAATTAGTTTCTAACATTAACATATGTGTTTTGTTATGTGGATGGTTGTCCATGATCATACCCAAATAGGTATAGTGGGTAACTACTTCTATGAGTGTGTTATGTAGGGACCAAGAAAGTTTATTCCATACAGGGCGCTTGCTCACGCATGGCAAGATCTTAGTTTTTTGTAAATTAATTACGAGCTCATTGGTGGTTATGTAGTGTGATAGAGCTTCTAGTAATTTCTGGAGTCCCATCTGGGTTTTAGAGAAAAGAACTAAGTCGTCTGCATGCAGTAATGCAGACACTACCTTGGAGACGAGTTTTGGGGTGTCAGTGATAATGTCACGGAATGCGTATTTGATGTCATGAATGAAATAATTGAAAATGGTTGAAGCAAGTATGCAGCCTTGCTTGAGGCCTCTAGTTGTCTGAATCGGAGTTGATAATAAGCCTTCATTGGTCAAACGAATCTGTATCGTGGTGTCCGAATGCAGTGCACCAATTATTTCTATCAAAGTGAAAGGACAAGCTGCTTTGCGTAATTTGCTCATAAGAAGACACCTTGATACAGAGTCAAAGGTGGTGTGGAAATCAATAAACGCAAAGCAGACAGGCTGTTTTGTTATTGCAGCTTGGGTTTTGATGGCATTGAGGACTGTCAGATTTATGGCCTGCCTATAGTTGGTGGGAAGGGAGCAATCTCCCTTTTTATAAATTGGCACAATAACAGATCGTTTCCATGTCAGGGGTATTGTGCGTGTCTTAATAACCTCTTTATATATGTTATTCCAAATGGATGACCAAACTTTAGGATGGGTTTTTAGCATAAAAATTGCTTAATCCATCCGGCCCAGGGGCTCTGGAGCAACTGGATTCTATTATGAGCTGTTCAATATCAGCTTCAGAGGTTTCTAATTGCCATTGTTGGGATGAAGACAGCTATTCAGTGCAGGTTGAAATGAAGGGTCATTGTATAGTCATTTAAAATGTTCCCTCCATTGTAATTCACTGACCCCTTTAATTTGTATTGTAGATTGTGTGGCATGAGTAGCCAAATTTAGAAGGGTCCAAATTTGGGCAGAGTTTTTACCTATCATGGACTGCAACATGATTTCTCCATCACGTTGAAACATTACAGCCTGTCTACTACATGTCCAATTTCTGTACATGCACTTCACTTTTTTTTTTTAGAGCCATCAGCCTTTCTGTGGTTGGGAGTTGTTGTATCAGTCTTCTGACTCTACGGAGGGTATTCTCTTTTGTTTGACCTCAGGATCAAAGATGTGTCGGTTTCTGTGAGCTACAGAGATTGGAGAAGTCGCAGGAATGATAAAAGAGATCAAAGCTGCTGTGTATTCAGAACTAAGATGAATTTGTTGATTCTGCAAGATCAGTTGATTCAGTTGCAGAAGATTATTTTCATTCCAGCTGAACCGATTTTTAGTATTATTAACCAACAGCAATGTTTTAAGCCATTGGTTTGCTACTTTCAAGCATTGTGTGGCCCAATTCCACCGTACAGTTAACATATGATGATCACTGTGGTCTTGTTTGATCACAGTAAACGATTTGGCGTTGGCATACAATTCTTTGTCTACAAAAGTATAAACAATGATGCTATGGGTGGTTCCCCTAGACCCGGTGCTGTGGCAAGGAAGGTCTCCTGGTAAGGATCCATTAGCAATATAAAGTTGTTTTTCGTTCATCAAGGTCAGCCATCTGATTATTGCAGGGTGTCTAGGATGGCATCCTAGCTCGTTAGAAGGGTTAATGTTATAGGAAAAAATGCAGTGATTTTCCCATACGTGCCACGAATCACAGGTTTTTTCAAAGAAGGTGTTTCCAGAACAGCAAGCATTCTGTTATCTTCAACTGCACTTCCCATACCCTTAAGGCGGCATACAGTATAAGGCATATATGCTGACACAATCTTGGGGAAAATAACCAAGCTGTTGAAGCTAACTTATTCCCAGAAGGTCAGCCAATGTAGCCACCAATGTAAGGGCAATTGTTGGGGCAGTGTTGCAACAAACGCAGTCAAAAGACTCTTGCTTGGGACTGTGTAATTATTGCAGAGCTAGGATTTTAGACTATGCAGCAGACACTAGGCCGCTCCTGCAAGTGCTCAAGGAAGCCCAAAAAGAAAGAATGTCCATTAAATGGACAGCAGAAATGATACAGGGGTTTAATGACCTAAAGAATTTGATCTCAACAGCTCCAGTATTAGCGACCCCAGCCTATGCCCAAGAATTCTATCTGTTCTCACATTCAAATGGTACCCTCATGACTGCAGTATTAACACAGAAGAGCTCTATGGGACACAAACCACTGGCCTATTCCAGTGGCACACTCGACTCAGTCATGCAATGTCAGTTCGCTTTTGAACAGGCGCTCGCAGCTGCCACCTTCGCCATTGAAAAAAGATCCACCATTGTCATGGGGTGCTGTGTAACTATACGTCGAACACTCACTGTTCACAATATTAGAATGTTCGAAATCCACCATGACTACATAAAGAGCACCAGCTTATAAAATTATCCTGTCCAGTCCAAATATCCATGTGGTTAGATGCAGAACCATGCACTGTTGAGGACATGCAAGAGCATGACTGTGCTACGTACGCGGGAGAAGGAGATGACACACAAAAGGCAAAGGAGTATGCCCTAGGAAGGGGAAGTTTTTTTCATCGATGGATCAGCATCCATCGATCCAGAGACAGGAGAAAAACATATAGGAGCAGCTGTAGCGAGAGTGGAAGATGGGGAATATGAAACAATGATCATGAAACGATTAACAATGCATTATTCCGCAGAGGCGGCAGAACTTGAAGCTCTAATTGAAGCTCTTCGAGCATCCAAAGGATGCTGTGTGACAATTTACTCTGATTCTGCGTACGTCACCATGACGGTACATGCAGGACTATCCAGATGGAGAAGGAGAGGGTTTAGGAGAGCAGACGGTTCCCCAGTACAACATGCAGAGTTATTGAATAAATTAATTTTGGATGAAATATCTTTGGGGAAAGCAGATGCAGCAGCCAAACAAGCTGCGTATCTCTTGGTACACATGGGTGCAGAATGCATTTCAGCAAGTGAAGAGTCAACACAAAAAACAGACGCATACATGGCACTCCCCATAACACAAATAATAGAATTACGGAGTAGGGCACCAACTGTAGAGCAAGATCTGTGGCTTAAACGCAGATGTATCTAATCCCCAACTGATCTGCTATGGAGACAACAAGCCACAGGAAAGGGACGGACACAAATGGAGATGGAATGACAATACATCCTTAAACCTCACCACTGTGCACAAAAATACAACGAGAAGAGTCCCAGGAATTCTTGTATCCATCGAAAATGTAACAGATGAGTCACCAGATATCCTGAATGCCACCTTTCTACCCTCTATTGTATTTAATGTACAACCATCTACCTCAGTATTTAACATGTTGTCCACTCCAGCCCCTAACATGCGTATAGGTTACTCCCATTTCCCAACCCCGAATGAAAGCATGAATGAAAATAATGATGTCTCAATAACAAGCACCAAGCAGTATGTACTACAGATAAATCACACCATGTTAAATACAACAAATACTACCTATAGCAGCTCCCAACCCACATTGTGTGATAGTGTAATGTTTCAACTGCTGACATTAGTGTAATGTTTCAACTGCTGACACCACGTGTGCTAAAGTCACTATGTAACAGAAGTAGATCACATAGAACAATGTTAGAAGGAAGACCATTTCCCCTGTGCAGTGACAGAAGAAAATGGAAAACACACCAAAATAAATATGATGCATATCATGGCCTAGGATTAGGTAAGGTGGAAGACCTTCGCCATGCCGGCCACTCAAATAGTTGGTACTCTGACATGAGTGCAATGGGAATGCGAATGACTAATGGGAGTTGCTACGTGTGTTCCTTAATACTGTATGCATCTGGGGCACCCAAGGTTTTAGTGCCGCAAGAGGTACCCTTAGAAGAAACAATGGGCCTCATTACAAATCGCCCGGTATGGAAACAACGGTGGCGGTAAACCCGCCGCCACCGTTGTTTCCATGCCGGGCGATCACAACTCCTGCAGGCAGGAGGTGATGTTCCCGCCAGGTCTGACCTGGCGGGTTTAACACCTCCCGCCTGCAGGCGGACGAGGAAACACCGGCAGCATTACGAGATGCTGCCGGTGTTTCCATGATCCCCATTCCCATCGAGTCCCATAGGACTCAATGGGAATGGGGATTAACACCATACCGCCTCCGTGATTCCCGGAAAACCAGGGTTGTAATGCCCCGGTAATTCCGGGAATCACGGAGGCAGAATGGTAATACGAGTCTGGCCGTAACCAGGTGGTTTTACCGCTGCGGTTACCGCTGGACTCGTAATGAGGCCCAATGTCTCATCCACCTTGCACTATGTAGGATAAAGGGCACTTTTCAGACACGCAGTGTCTAGCTAGATCTCCTTGATCCAGACATTCACAAATGCAAGGTGGGCACGACCTGTCCCAAATACTTCAAGGAGTCCTTCCTGGCCATACAAGGACAGGTTTCACAGAAAACAAGTGGCAAGAAGCAACTTTCATGTGTAAAGCAGAAGGGCTCCGTGGTTATTCTGAAGAAATGCTAGCCTTTGCAGACAAAACATGTGCACGAATATGGACAGAACATGTTACAAAATTGACATGGGTTATCGCAATCGAGATGCCAGTGAAAGTACAACAAGAAGAACATTATGAACTGTGTTTCTACAGTGAAGGGACTGTTTCTGTGGGGTCCATCAAACAGTGCAACAGAACATTGCTCATTCCAGGCCTCTGAAAAGGAACTGCAGCGCTGATGGACTACTACTGTGTCTGTGGCAAAAAGGTGTACTTGCACCTCCTGTCATCATGGAGGGGCTATTGTTTGCTTGTAACGCTGCATTCAGCCCTGTTGGTAGTGCCCAAGGAGCACCTAAGGGGGGGGAATTGCCTGGCAATGTACAAGCAACACCCGAGACAACAGAAGTAATGCCTACTGTGTAACCCCCTGGCTTCTATGTCCATCCAAAAGAAGAGCGCCATGATCGCCTGATCAGGAAAAAACAATCCTCCAATTACCTGTCCCAAGATTCCTCTGATCTGCTTGCACAAATACGCGATGAATATAAGCTTTTCAGCTCAGCAGAGACATTTTATGCATCTCTCATGCTCAGCATCCAAACCAGGGCTAACGCCAAGTGGCTCCATATCGTTCTCTTGGAGCTGATCCAGTTAGCAAATGACACTGAAGAAGGGTTCAACGTAATCAAAGTGGAAATGAGAGCACTTCGGTTGATGACAATGCAAAACCGCTATGTCCTCGACCTCCTTCCGGCAATGGAGGGCAGGGTCTGCAAAAAGATCGGGAGTTCATGTTGCACATTCATACCTTCTACAGACGCTGAAAATGGGACACTATCGCATGTGAAAGCAGCAGTGCATGAACTAGGAGTAAAAATGAAAAAGGAAGCAAGAATACAAGAAGATGACTTGGTGAACGTGGCATTCGGCAGGATACCGTCATGACTTGGAATGACTGTAAAGATGCTGATCCCAACCATTGTGTTCATCTTGCTGATTTTTTGTGTGTGGCAGTTGGGCTCATTGTTGTGCCAAAGCAGTACTTAATATTGCAATGATTATGGTGACAATTGGGAATAGTAATAATAAGGAGGGACCTCGTGATACACAGTAGAAATACAAACAGAACAAATGATGACCCTAAATATCGTATGGTTGCAATATATCATGGTTATGGGGATGAGGTGGACACACTATATCACATGAGTATTGCACCACCGCCAGACCCCGAGAATTACAAAGTAGTGTGGGTAGATTTAGCAGGGGATGGGTGTTGCATATACATTACATGTACACGTGAACAGTATGCACCGTGCGCAGAAAGTGTGAGAAGCGTATGTAGATCATGGATGGCCATGGGAAGAAGCAAAGAGACAAGCAAATGAACGTAAAAATAGGAGGGGTGAATGTGTTACTGTAGAAGTAACGAAAGGGGGAAATGTTGGGATGGAGATGAGCCTGTCCCACCCCCCTAGGCACTTCCAATTTAGGTGAACCCCATATGAAGCGATATAACCCACAAGGGGGAGCTGCCCCCTTGTGGGTTATAAACACAATATGCAAGGCACATATAAAGGCTCTGTAGCAGATAGATAGGCGAATAGTGATAGCCCTATCCCTGCCCTCCGACTCCATTTTGTATTAGCCAAGAAAAGACACGCTGATAGCCTACGATGTGCGCATCCGCAGTTCACACAGAGGTGCCACACAAAGTCTACTCTGCATGAACCCTGTTCCCACAGAAGTCTATTTTCCTCCTGTCCCTTCATTGTTGTGAATATCTAGTATCACTTCCAGGAATGCACCCTGCAAAGAGCATGAGACAGTACCAGGCTCCAACAATGCATCCATCCATCTCCACTAAACTGTCATTGGGCTTCTGACCCCCACCTAGCCAGGCCAGAGCAGGCTCACTTCACTGCCCTGAGCCCCAGGCCCTAACCTTCCTAAAGGTGCCCACCGCAGATCCAAAACCTGCACGATTGTATATCTCTCCAATAGCAACACATGTCTTTTGTATCATGAGGTACTGGGAAGGGTACATCATAGATCAAACCCCCAGGGCAGACCTTGGATGCGGGAACTGCGGTATCAACGAAGCCCTGAATGTAGGGGTCAGTGTGACTGTATTTTATCCTCCCCTCTCCATGGCACCCCTTTCCTGTGCCGCCCAGGTGCCTGCCATAATGAATGAATAGTCTGTCTTAGTTGTTTAGTTTAGCTAAGAAACATCGGGGCTGATCACGACTTTGGCGGTAACGCCGGCGGTATTACCGCTGGCGGTATTAGCCCTACCGCCGAACTCCCCGGCGCTAATAGCGCCAGATCACAAGTTCGGCAGTCATGTAATTCCCATTCCCCATTGAGCCCATTCGGGAATGCCCCATTCCCCACTGGGCTCAATGGGGAAAATTCACGCTCTTACCGCCGGTGGATTTTCCGCCGGCGGTAATAGTGCACATTTTCGGTGGATTTCCCCCTAGCCAAGAGCTGGGGTGAAATCCGCCGAAGTCCTGATTTGGCGGACCCTTAAATCCGGCGTTAATAGCGCAACCGCCGGATTTAAGGGTTACTGCCAAAGTCGTGATGAGGCATATTGTGTTTTATGTAGAGTTTTATGTAGAGGTATTTGCTGACACTTGTATTTTGTACGAGTAAAACCTTGTTATCCTTGCAAAACTAACTCTTGGCTTTATTCCCTAGTGGGTTGTTTTCACTCTGGAGTGTGTGCACAGAGATACATGCCTTCAGGGACAACCAACACCATATGGGTGCAGTCCAGAGCAGCAATTACGTTGGGCAGGTGGGCTGCAGAGTAAAATCATGCCTTAGTGTCATTTATCTGTGCCGGTGTGGTGGGTACGGATGTGCCGGGTTGCATGAGGCAGCAGTGCTTCCAGCACATTGCAAGCACAACTGAAAATGTGGGCTGAGACATGCCATGCAGCATGCCGACAGTGTGCTGGTAGGTGCCAAAGGAAATGAGGCACTGACACAAGCTTTGGCAGCAGAGGTAAGGCAGTTCTAATTTTGATCCTGCTCTTGATGTCATCAGGGATGGTAGCTCGACAATGGTCTCCGTGTTCAGCTGGTACATGGTTATTAGCTGGACATCAGTCAATGCCCAGTGCATGGTGTCTCCTCCTCCTCTATGCTCCATGTACTCTGTGGTGCTGTTCCAGCCTTTGCACTCGAATGTAGAGCAGGAGGTGCTGCATATCCCAATTTGCAACTGCTAGTGGTAGCATGGTGTTGGAAAGTGTGTTTAGGTCCGATGTGGGCCTTATGTGCCCTTTCTGAGTGGTTTGGGTGCACCTGCGACTTGATTTTCATAACTTTTATGCATTTACCTCCATGTTTTAGGTGGCGGTAACTGCACTGTGTTTTTGGCAGAATTACAACTCAATTTTGCCGTATTTCGGGCTATATCTACATGTAATATGGCCAAAATACCATTTTGCATCTTGGCAGTACTTCTGTCAGTGGAATTAGAACCAGAGCTAATTATGCCATATGCTGGCACTAATTACACTGGCACTAATTCTGCCATTTCCATTCAGGTTCCTCTAATACGGAAGTGTGGTAAAAGTGGTGGTAATTCCATTACTGCCACTTTTACCGCAAACCGCCCACCTTGTAATGATCCCTATAGTATTGTTTGTGACTTCCCCCTGTCGAATCAACAATTGTAAGACCATCACATTGGAAATCATTGAAAAGCCCTCACGAAATCCTTTTCGATAGGGCAATACAATCCTGCCTTTTTGCTGACCATTTATTCAGCTCCTCCAGAAAGTTATAGGAGAAATCTTACTGCTGATATCCAGCATCTCCAAAAGGCAATAGTTTGCTGGGTCAGCCCGATGTCCTTTTTTATATACTGGTACCAATATTGAGTTCCACCAAGATATCGGTACATAACTATACTGGGGGAGTTTTATGAAAAACAGATGTAACAAGTTTCGCCATAAATCAGGATTATGTTTAAGGACAATAGTGCATAATCCGTGAAGGCCAAAGGTGTGTGAAGGGTTCATCTTCTTGATGACATTCGTAAGATCTTCAAAATCCCAACTATAGTAATACTGTTTACTCAATCTATAATCGAAAGTTTGCGATCTATTAAATATAGCAGTCGTATTTCAATGTATGTTTGGACAACATTCTGCCTCAGAGAATGGATTAAGCAGGCTAACAGACCCAGGTTTGAATTTCTTCACCCTGTATCAAAAGATTTTACTGTCACCATCCTGATGGTGCCTAACAAGAGGCGCTACTGAGCAGTAGTAGTAGTGTACTTATATTGTCTAAGCCAATTATTATATTGGGTTATGGCTTTAGTTATCAATGCCATCGCTTCCTCTGATCCTGGGTGAAACACTCCACGTATAATCCTGCATTAATGCCTTTTGAATTCTGTAATTTTAGCATCTCATACCACCCTGTTGTCATCACCTGAAGATCTCCCGATAACTCGATTGCCCATGCTTCAAAATCAGTACTCACATTTTTAAACCAATCTGTAATGTCATCTGGGGAGCTCCTCTCTTTAGGATCTAAGATGTAACAACCGTTCTCCTGGATGTAATTATTAATCCCTTTAATACTCCATCCATAGCACCTAATGCCATTACCTGACCTAGTACTCTCCAAACGGCCACTCGTGGTATTGTTGACATTAGGAGTATAATTCCATTTCACATAGATCAGGGAATGATCACTTAAAGGTGTGTCAACCACCACAAATTCACTCGTCATCTGATAGAAATGAACACTCACAAATGCATAGTGCTACTCTTGATACCCAAACACCATGTGTTTTTTCCTGGAATATCCCCCCTGGCGAGGCCATTCAACATTGTCAAATCCAGGGAAAACATACAATTGAGCCACTTCTTAACTTGCTCATTATGTTGAGGACAAATGAAAGATGTTGGTGGAATACCCATATCCATTAACCATTGCATATCAGTCGGTTCATCAAACATGTCACAGTGGGGATTAAAGTCACCTCCCATTATTGTTAAAAAGGAGGGCATTTCTTAAGACCAATTACTAACCATGTCTCTCAAAATAGTCATGATCAGCCTAGTGTGCACCCCAACACCCCCCTGGATCATATATGTTAATGATTAATATCTATTACTAATGGAGGACCACTTTAAGCTTTAATTTCCCAGCCAGAAGATAGGGGCAGGGTAGATGCTTCCCCCATTCAGACAATATTAACATATTTCCAGTTTCAATGATCGGACCACTTATGTGACGTCCGCGAGTCTGTTTTAATCCTGCTTTACAAAGAAAGGAATAGCCATCAAAAGCAATTTTTTCCATTTACCATGTTTCCTGCAGCATAAAATCAAAATTCCTGCACAATAAATCTAAACCCACATTATTATATGAATTTATTTTATGGCTACAGCTATTTTTCTTTTATTGATGTAGCTGAATAAATCATCTTTACAATCTTTGTTAACATAATTGATAACTCAAATTACAAATAATTATTACAGTGCAAATCTAAAAGTACACTTCAATTTTCAAAATACATTTTATCTAAAACAAGGATTAAAATGTATACAAGGAAGAAAAATGCTTTCGAATACACAAGTTAAAAAAATGAATAAAGCTAAACTAAACAACATTATAAATAAAACCGAAGTGTTAGCACTTGAAATTAGAAGCCACACAATGTTAATAATAAGAATCAATGGTGGAAGTGTCAGCAAATTTACAAAGATTTTATAATTCGTCACTTTGAAGTCAGTCTGAGTGGATTCATTAAGTAATAAAATGTAAGTAAAACATCACATTAACAATGATTAAATGATTATCTGTTGATAACAAATTTCGTGGTATAGCCGTTGAGCTCTGATACATTTACGTCTATGTTATATTGATCAGAATAATCTCTTGAACTGAACCATCTAATGGTAATTCATAACAGAATTACGTTTCCACCAGTAAGGCAGACAGGTAATTCATAGTAGCTATTCTGAGCGTAATAATTGATGTACATAAAATGGTGTGCCACACGGATTCAGGAGCAGTGTTTCTGAAATACTCAAGGTGTTTCGAGAAGTATTTCACTCTAAATTGTATAACTGCTGGACATTGTGTGATTAAATGTCGCAGAGCCTCTTCTTGATCTTTAATAAGACAGAAGCGATAACAGTTATCTCCTTTAGGAATTGTGGAGCATCTGGACATAAGATCTCTGGTGGCCACAGGTTGAGCCTTAAACGCAATATAGATGACCTGAGCAAGGGGGAGGGATGTTGCAGCAATTACGGTTCCACTGGCGTAATTTTATTTCTTCAAATGGATTCTCTCTAAAGTCCTAGTACTGAATGCATAATCTCCTCGTCTCTATCAAATCCGCCAAATAGACTTTAGTTTTTGCCCTATTGGGATGGGAAATGAGAACCTCAATCATGACATCGGACGCAGTTGAAGAAGTTGAAGGCTGCGATTCTCCATTGTTTGGCAAGTTTGTGATCTGAGTAGAGCATGTATTCAGAAAGTGTTTTAATCAGTGTGATGGAATTCGTAGCTAGGAGATACTTCCTAAGCAATGGACAGTGACACCATTTATACATTCCATGAAGCGATGTTAATCCTAGCACATACATAATCCACGAAACCGGTATACACTGCGGGACTTTTAATTTTTGCCTCCAGTATTTTCCCTCCACCTTGTTGAAGACTCTAACTGGCATTATTTATTGTGTTTCTTGGCCATACATTGGGACCGGGGAGGTTTTCTTTGTGTAGTAGGCAATGGCCGACTTTAAAGAAATGTTGCCGTATTTGGCCAAAATGATTTTGGTTTGTGATACAGATGTGATCAAATTAGTTTCTAACATTAACATATGTGTTTTGTTATGTGGATGGCTGTCCATGATCATACCCAAATAGGTATAGTGGGTAACTACTTCTATGAGTGTGTTATGTAGGGACCAAGAAAGTTTATTCCATACAGGGCGCTTGCTCACGCATGGCAAGATCTTAGTTTTTTGTAAATTAATTACGAGCTCATTGGTGGTTATGTAGTGTGATAGAGCATCTAGTAATTTCTGGAGTCCCATCTGGGTTTTAGAGAAAAGAACTAAGTCGTCTGCATACAGTAATGCAGACACTACCTTGGAGATGAGTTTTGGGGTGTCAGTGATAATGTCACGGAATGCGTATTTGATGTCATGAATGAAATAATTGAAAATGGTTGACGCAAGTATGCAGCCTTGCTTGAGGCCTCTAGTTGTCTGAATCGGAGTTGATAATAAGCCTTCATTGGTCAAATGAATCTGTATCGTGGTGTCCGAATGCAGTGCACCAATTATTTCTATGAAAGTGAAAGGACAAGCTGCTTTGCGTAATTTGCTCATAAGAAGACACCTTGATACATAGTCAAAGGTGGTGTGGAAATCAATAAACGAAAAGCAGACAGGCTGTTTTGTTATTGCAGCTTGGGTTTTGATGGCATTGAGGACTGTCAGATTTATGGCCTGTCTATAGTTGGTGGGAAGGGAGCAATCTCCCTTTTTATAAATTGGCACAATAACAGATCGTTTCCATGTCAGGGGTATTGTGCGTGTCTTAATAACCTCTTTATATATGTCATTCCAAATGGATGACCAAACTTTAGGATGGGTTTTTAGCATAAAAATTGCTTAATCCATCCGGCCCAGGGGCTCCTGAGCAACTGGATTCTATTATGAGCTGTTCAATATCAGCTTCAGAGGTTTCTAATTGCCATTGTTGGGATGAAGACAGCTATTCAGTGCAGGTTGAAATGAAGGGTCATTGTATAGTCATTTAAAATGTTCCCTCCATTGTAATTCACTGACCCCTTTAATTTGTATTGTAGATTGAGTGGCATGAGTAGCCGAATTTAGAAGGGTCCAAATTTGGGCAGAGTTTTTACCTATCATGGACTGCAACATGATTTCTCCATCACATTGAAACATTACAGCCTGTCTACTACGTGTCCAATTTCTGTACATGCACTTCACTTTTTTTTTAGAGCCATCAGCCTTTCTGAGGTTGGGAGTTGTTGTATCAGTCTTCTGACTCTACGGAGGGTATTCTCTTTTGTTTGACCTCAGGATCAAAGATGTGTCGGTTTCTGTGAGCTACAGAGATTGGAGAAGTCGCAGGAATGATAAAAGAAATCAAAGCTGCTGTGTATTCAGAACTAAGATGAATTTGTTGATTCTGCAAGATCAGTTGATTCAGTTGCAGAAGATTATTTTCATTCCAGCTGAACCGATTTTTAGTATTATTAACCAACAGCAATGTTTTAAGCCATTGGTTTGCTACTTTCAAGCATTGTGTGGCCCAATTCCACCGTACAGTTAACATATGATGATCACTGTGGTCTTGTTTGATCACAGTAAACGATTTGGCGTTGGCATACAATTCTTTGTCTACAAAAGTGTAAACAATGATGCTATGGGTGGTTCCCCTAGACCCGGTGCTGTGGCAAGGAAGGTCTCCTGGTAAGGATCCATTAGCAATATAAAGTTGTTTTTCGTTCATCAAGGTCAGCCATCTGATTATTGCAGGGTGTCTAGGATGGCATCCTAGCTCGTTAGAAGGGTTAATGTTGTAGGAAAAAATGCAGTAATTTTCCCATACGTGCCACGAATCACAGGTTTTTTCAAAGAAGGTGTTTCCAGAACAGCAAGCATTCTGTTATCTTCAACTGCACTTTCCATACCCTTAAGGCGGCATACAGTATAAGGCATATATGCTGACACAATCTTGGGGAAAATAACCAAGCTGTTGAAGCTAACTTATTCCCAGAAGGTCAGCCAATGTAGCCACCAATGTAAGGGCAATTGTTGGGGCAGTGTTGCAACAAATACAGTCAAAAGACTCTTACTTGGGACTGTGTAATTATTGCAGAGCTAGGATTTTAGACTATGCGGCATACACTAGGCCGCTCCTGCAAGTGCTCAAGGAAGCCCAAAAAGAAAGAATGTTCATTAAATGGACAGCAGAAATGACACAGGGGTTTAATGACCTAAAGAATTTGATCTCAACAGCTCCAGTATTAGCGACCCCAGCCTATGCCCAAGAATTCTATCTGTTCTCACATTCAAATGGTACCCTCATGACTGCAGTATTAACACAGAAGAGCTCTATGGGACACAAACCACTGGCCTATTCCAGTGGCACACTCGACTCAGTCATGCAATGTCAGTTCGCTTTTGAACAGGCGCTCGCAGCTGCCGCCTTCGCCATTGAAAAAAGATCCACCATTGTCATGGGGTGCTGTGTAACTATACGTCGAACACTCACTGTTCACAATATTAGAATGATCGAAATCCACCATGACTACATAAAGAGCACCAGCTTATAAAATTATCCTGTCCAGTCCAAATATCCATGTGGTTAGATGCAGAACCATGCACTGTTGAGGACATGCAAGAGCATGACTGTGCTACGTACGCGGGAGAAGGAGATGACACACAAAAGGCAAAGGAGTATGCCCTAGGAAGGGGAAGTTTTTTTCATCGATGGATCAGCATCCATCGATCCAGAGACAGGAGAAAAATATATAGGAGCAGCTGTAGCGAGAGTGGAAGATGGGGAATATGAAAGATTGATCATGAAATGATTAACAATGCATTATTCCGCACAGGCGGCAGAACTTGAAGCTCTAATTGAAGCTCTTCGAGCATCCAAAGGATGCTGTGTGACAATTTACTCTGATTCTGCGTACGTCACCATGACGGTACATGCAGGACTATCCACATGGAGAAGGAGAGGGTTTAGGAGAGCAGACGGTTCCCCAGTGCAACATGCAGAGTTATTAAATAAATTAATTTTGGATGAAATATCTTTGGGGAAAGCAGATGCAGCAGCCAAACAAGCAGCGTATCTCTTGGTACACATGGGTGCAGAATGCATTTCAGCAAGTGAAGAGTCAACACAAAAAACAGACGCATACATGGCACTCCCCATAACACAAATAATAGAATTACGGAGTAGGGCACCAACTGTAGAGCAAGATCTGTGGCTTAAACGCAGATGTATCCAATCCCCAACTGATCTGCTATGGAGACAACAAGCCACAGGAAAGGTTGCCATGCCCGTTGAGCTACTATGCATAGCATTCAAGCAGCTACATTTTCCAGCACACAGTTCAAAGCAACATAAGCTGCCAATCTCAAGGAAGATTGGTTCATTCCAAATTTACAGGAGTACCTGAAACAAATGGTGATCCAATGTAGCACCTGTCAGTTTTTCAGCACAGGGATGACTTTGAGGACATTACTGGGAACGTTACCCCGCACTGTGGGCCCCTTCCGTGAACTGCACACTGAATATGCAGACATGAGAGAAAGATGCAGTGGGGACCGATACTTGATTGTGGTGGTGTGTCTATTCTTCCGATGGGTGGAAGCAGGGCCCTGTGCCCACCTCGATGCAAAGTGTGAAGTGAAATTCCTCATCACAGAAGTATTCCCCCGATGAGGTCATATGGTCAGATAATGGAACAAACTTCTTTAATGAATTGTTCAAAGAGGTAACGTCCCACTTAGGTATAAAACACAAGATGTGCTCGCTTTATCACCCACAAGCAAATGGATTGGTGGAGAAAATAAATGGCCTCCTCAAGAGTAGGTTATCCGAACTAGGCAACACCCTAAAGAAAAATTGGGAGTCCTGCTGGCCCCTGGCACTGTTCCAATTATGCACACAGCCTAGCAAGGACCACTACCTGTGTCCCCATGAAATAGTAACTGGTCAACGCATGCACATGCCACTGTAACCAGTAATGAGAGCATCAGATGCACACAGAACAGTTACTGTCCGAGGAGAGGAATGCAAAGAGTATCTCACCCAATTTACATGTGCAATAAGGTGTATAGCAATACAAATTGCGCTGCCGCACACAGAGGACAGAGAAACAACCGCAGGGACTCCAGCAGATAGCACCCCCACCCAGCCTTTACTGCCAGGAGAGTGGATCTACGTAGTTTTGTTTGGAAGTGGAACACCCCAAGATTCCACAACGTACGAAGTTGTGTACTGCACCCCATTTGCTGTAAAAGTAAAGGGTTTGTGATACTGGGCCCATCTTTCAGATGTTCGGAAAGCACAGGTCTATGCCCTCCTGAATACACAGACGGGGAAGCTAGCTAACAACTACCGCAACATCAGTATAAGTAGTTCTAGGCCATTTTGAATTTATGCATGTGAAAGTGTAATAAAGAACATGCATTGCTGCTAGAGCATGAGCTACAACGAGTAACTCTCTCTCTCCCTCTCCCTCTCCCTCTCCCCCTCTCTCTCTCTCTCTCTCTCTCTCTCTCTCTCTCTCTCTCCCTCCCACTTCCATTTACCCATCCAGTTCTCTCCCTCTCCACAGGTGCTACAACTATGGAAAGGCACCACTGAATGAAAATGCAAATGTAGATAGCAGTAGGAATAGGATTAGTTTTACAAGAGCATATATTTTTTATTGTAGAATGAAGTTCGCAGTAATGTTGTTTATATTGTTGATGTTCATATTAGGTATTTATTGAGGAGCATCTTTTTTTTTTTAACTTTGTTTATTTTCAATCAAGGCAGAATGATAATTACAAACAGTATCAGCAGTGATTCTTTAGGTATATTGATCCCCAGTCTCTTATCCCCCCCCCCCTGGGTTTCCTCCCTCTCCTCGTTCTTCGGCCTCATTGCTCCTCCGTCTCTGGAGGTGGTATCTTCCCTCCTAGATTGTCCGCTTCTTGCCTCAGCGTCTATGGGTCTGTCTCGGGGGTCCCTTGGTTTTCCAGGATCCAGCGGGCTCGGGTCGGTTTGTAAGTTAGGGCGGGGAAGCGCTGGTCGTATTCAAGCACTGGGGCCCAAATATGGGGAGCATCTTTTATCTGGGGACCCATCTAAAAGAAGGGGCGAGGGGGGAAAGTGGGTATGGGACGGACACAAATGGAGCTGGAATGACAATACATCCTTAAACCTTACCACTGTGCACAAAAATACAACGAGAAGAGTCCCAGGAATTCTTGTATCCATCGAAAATGTAACAGATGAGTCACCAGATATCCTGAATGCCACTTTTCTACCCTCTATTGTATTTAATGTACAACCATCTACCTCAGTATTTAACATGTTGTCGACTCCAGCCCCTAACATGCGTATAGGTTACTCCCATTTCCCAACCCCGAATGAAAGCATGAATGAAAATAATGATGTCTCAATAACAAGCACCAAGCAGTATGTACTACGGATAAATCACACCATGTTAAATACAACAAATACTACCTATAGCAGCTCTCAACCCACATTGTGTGATAGTGTAATGTTTCAACTGCTGACATTAGTGTAATGTTTCAACTGCTGACACCACATGTGCTAAAGTCACTATGTAACAAAAGTAGATCACATAGAACAATGTTAGAAGGAAGACCATTTTACCTGTGCAGTGACAGAAGAAAATGGAAAACACACCAAAATAAATATGATGCATATCATGGCCTAGGATTAGGTAAGGTGGAAGACCTTCGCCATGCCGGCCACTCAAATAGTTGGTACTCTGACATGAGTACAATGGGAATGTGAATGACTAATGGGAGTTGCTACGTGTGTTCCTTAATACTGCATGCATCTGGGGCACCAAGGTTTTAGTGCCGCAAGAGGTACCCTTAGAAGAAACAATGGGCCTCATTACAAATCGCCCGGTATGGAAACAACGGTGGTGGTAAACCCGCCGCCACCGTTGTTTCCATGCCGGGCGATCACAACTCCTGAAAGGCAGGAGGTGATGTTCCCGCCAGGTCTGACCTGGCGGGTTTAACACCTCCCGCCTGCAGGCGGACGAGGAAACACCGGCAGCATTACGAGATGCTGCCGGTGTTTCCATGATCCCCATTCCCATCGAGTCCCATAGGACTCGATGGGAATGGGGATTAACACCATACCGCCTCTGTGATTCCCGGAAAACCGGGGTTGTAATGCCCCGGTAATTCCGGGAATCACGGAGGCGGAATGGTAATACGAGTCTGGCGGTAACCATGCGGTTTTACCACCGCGTTTACCGCCGGACTCGTAATGAGGCCCAGTGTCTCATCCACCTTGCACTATATAGGATAAAGGGCACTTTTCAGACATGCAGTGTCTAGCTAGATCTCCTTGATCCAGACATTCACAAATGCAAGGTGGGCACGACCTGTCCCAAATACTTCAAGGAGCCCTTCCTGGCCATACAAGGACAGGTTTCACAGAAAACAAGTGGCAAGAAGAAACTTTCATGTGTAAAGCAGAAGGGCTCCGTGGTTATTCTGAAGAAATTCTAGCCTTTGCAGACAAAACATGTGCACGAATATGGACAGAACATGTTACAAAATTGACATGGGTTATCGCAATCGAGAAGCCAGTGAAAGTACAACAAGAAGAACATTATGAAATGTGTTTCTACAGTGAAGGGACTGTTTCTGTGGGGTCCATCAAACAGTACAACAGAACATTGCTCATTCCAGGCCTCTGAAAAGGAACTGCAGCGCTGATGGACTACTACTGTGTCTGTGGCAAAAAGGTGTACTTGCACCTCCTGTCATCATGGAGGGGCTATTGTTTGCTTGTAACGCTGTATTCAGCCCTGTTGGTAGTGCCCAAGGAGCACCTAAGGGGGGGGGGAATTGCCTGGCGATGTACAAGCAACACCCGAGACAACAGAAGTAATGCCTACTGTGTAACCCCCTGGCTTCTATGTCCATCCAAAAGAAGAGCGCCATGATCGCCTGATCAGGAAAATACAATCCTCCAATTACCTGTCCCAAGATTCCTCTGATCTGCTTGCACAAATACTCGATGAATATAAGCTTTTCAGCTCAGCAGAGACATTTTATGCATCTCTCATGCTCAGCATCCAAACCAGGGCTAACGCCAAGTGGCTCCATATCGTTCTCTTGGAGCTGATCCAGTTAGCAAATGACACTGAAGAAGGGTTCAACGTAATCAAAGTGGAAATGAGAGCACTTCGGTTGATGACAATGCAAAACCACTATGTCCTCAACCTCCTTACGGCAATGTAGGGCAGGGTCTGCAAAAAGATTGGGAGTTCATGTTGCACATTCATACCTTCTACAGACACTGAAAATGGGACACTATCGCATGTGAAAGCAGCAGTGCATGAACTAGGAGTAAAAATGAAAAAGGAAGCAAGAATACAAGAAGATGACTTGGTGAATGTGGCATTCGGCAGGGTACCGTCATGACTTGGAATGACTGTAAAGATGCTGATCCCAACCATTGTGTTCATCTTGCTGATTTTTTGTGTGTGGCAGTTGGGCTCATTGTTGTGCCAAAGCAGTACTTAATAGTGCAATGATTATGGTGACAATTGGGAATAGTAATAATAAGGAGGGACCTTGTGATACACAGTAGAAATACAAACAGAACAAATGATGACCCTAAATATCGTATGGTTGCAATATATCATGGTTATGGGGATGAGGTGGACACACTATATCACATGAGTATTGCACCACCGCCAGACCCCGAGAATTACAAAGTAGTGTGGGTAGATTTAGCAGGAGATGGGGGTTGCATATACATTACATGTACACCTGAACAGTATGCACCGTGCGCAGAAAGTGTGAGAAGCGTATGTAGATCATGGATGGCCATGGGAAGAAGCAAAGAGACAAGCAAATGAACGTAAAAATAGGAGGGGTGAATGTGTTACTGTAGAAGTAACGAAAGGGGGGAATGTTGGGATGGAGATGAGCCTGTCCCACCCCCCTAGGCACTTCCAATTTAGGTGAACCCCATATGAAGCGATATAACCCACAAGGGGGAGCTGCCCCAACCCACAAGGCACATATAAAGGCTCTGTAGCAGATAGCTGTAGGCGAATAGTGCTAGCCCTGTCCCTGCCCTCCGACTCCATTTTGTATTAGCCAAGAAAAGACACACTGATAGCCTACGATGTGCGCATCCCCAGTTCACACAGAGGTGCCACACAAAGTCTACTCTGCATGAACCCTGTTCCCACAGAAGTCTATTTCCCTCCTCTCCCTTCATTGTTGTGAATATCTAGTATCACTTCCAGTAATGCACCCTGCAAAGAACGTGAGACAGTACCAGGCTCCAACAATGCATCCATCCATCTCCACTAAACTGTCATTGGGCTTCTGACCCCCACCTAGCCAGGCCAGAGCAGGCTCACTTCAATGCCCCGAGCCCCAGACCCTAACCTTCCTAAAGGTGCCCACCGCAGATCCAAAACCTGCACGATTGTATATCTCTCCAATAGCAAAACATGTCTTTTGTATCATGAGGTACTGGGAAGGGTAATCATAGATCAAACCCCCAGGGCAGACCTTGGATGCGGGAACTGCGGTATCAACGAAGCCCTGAATGTAGGGGTCAGTGTGACTGTATTTTATCCTCCCCTCTCCATGGCACCCCTTTCCTGTGCCGCCCAGGTGCCTGCCATAATGAATGAATAGACTGTCTTAGTTGTTTAGTTTAGCTAAGAAACATTGGGCCTGACCACGACTTTGGCAGTAACGCCGGCGGTATTACCGCTGGCAGTTTTAGCCCTACCGCCGAACTCCCCGGCGCTAATAGCGCCAGATGACAAGATCAGCGGGAATGTAATTCCCATTCCCCATTGAGCCCATTCCCCACTCGGCTCAATGGGGAAAATTCACGCTCTTACCGCGGGTGGATTTTCCACCGGCGGTAATAGTGCACATTTTCGGCGGATTTCCCCCTAGCCAAGAGCTGGGGCGAAATCCGCCGAAGTCCTGATTTGGCGGACCCTTAATTCCAGCGTTAATAGCGCAACCGCCGGATTTAAGGGTTACTGCCAAAGTCGTGATGAGGCATATTGTGTTTTATGTAGAGTTTTATGTAGAAGTATTTGCTGACACTTGTATTTTGTACGAGTAAAACCTTGTTATCCTTGCAAAACTAACTCTTGGCTTTATTCCCTAGTGGGTTGTTTTCACTCTGGAGTGTGTGCACAGAGATACATGCCTTCAGGGACAACCAACACCATATGGGTGCAGTCCAGAGCAGCAATTACGTTGGGCAGGTGGGCTGCAGAGTAAAATCGTGCCTTAGTGTCATTTATCTGTGCCGGTGTGGTGGGTACGGATGTGCCGGGTTGCATGAGGCAGCAGTGCTTCCAGCACATTGCAATGTGGGCTGAGACATGCCATGCAGCATGCCGACAGTGTGCTGGTAGGTGCCAAACGAAATGAGGCACTGACACAAGCTTTGGCAGCAGAGGTAAGGCAGTTTTAATTTTGATCCTGCTCTTGATGTCATCAGGGATGGTAGCTCTACAATGGTCTCCGTGTTCAGCTGGTACATGGTTATTAGCTGGACATCAGTCAATGCCCAGTGCATGGTGTCTCCTCCTCCTCTATGCTCCATGTACTCTGTGGTGCTGTTCCAGCCTTTGCACTGGAATGTAGAGCAGGAGGTGCTGCATATCCCAATTTGCAACTGCTAGTGGTAGCATGGTGTTGGAAAGTGTGTTTAGGTCCGATGTGGGCCTTATGTACCCTTTCTGAGTGGTTTGGGTGCACCTGCGACTTGATTTTCATAACTTTTATGCATTTACCTCCATGTTTTAGGTGGCGGTAACTGCACTGTGTTTTTGGAAGAATTACAACTCAATTTTGCCGTATTTCGGGCTATTTCTACAGGTAATATGGCCAAAATACCATTTTGCATCTTGGCAGTAATTCTGTCAGTGGAATTAGAACCAGAGCTAATTATGCCATATGCTGGCACTAATTACACTGGCACTAATTCTGCCATTTCCATTCAGGTTCCTCTAATTCGGAAGTGTGGTAAAAGTGGTGGTAATTCCATTACTGCCACTTTTACTGCAAACCGCCCACCTTGTAATGATCCCTATAGTATTGTTTGTGACTTCCCCCTGTCGAATCATCAATTGTAAGACCATCACATTGGAGATCATTGAAAAGCCCTTACGAAATCCTTTTCGGTAGGGCAATACAATCCTGCCTTTTTGCTGACCATTTATTCAGCTCCTTCAGAAAGTTATAGGAGAAATCTTACTGCTGATATCCAGCATCTCCAAAAGGCAATAGTTTGCTGGGTCAGCCCGATGTCCTTTTTTATATACCGGTACCAATAATGAGTTCCACCAAGATATCGGTACATAACTATACTGGGGGAGTTTTATGAAAAACAGATGTAACAAGTTTCGCCATAACTCAGGATTATGTTTAAGGACAATAGTGCATAATCCGTGAAGGCCAAAGGTGTGTGAAGGGTTCATCTTCTTGATGACATTCGTAAGATCTTCAAAATCCCAACTATAGAAATACTGTTTACTCAATCTATAATCGAAGGTTTGCGATCTATTAAATATAGCAGTCGTATTTCAATGTATATTTGCACAACGCTCTGCCTCAGAGAATGGATTAAGCAGGCTAACAGCCAGGTTTGAATTTCTTCACCCTGTATCAAAAGATTTTACTGTCACCATCCTGATGGTGCCTAACAAGAGGCGTTACTGAGCAGTAGTAGTAGTGTACCTATATTGTCTAAGCCAATTATTATATTGGGTTATGGCTTTAGTTATCAATGCCATCGCTTCCTCTGATCCTGGGTGAAACACTCCACTTATAATCCTGCATTTATGCATTTTTAATTCTGCAATTTTAGCATCTCATACCACCCTGTTGTCATCACCTGAAGATCTCCCGATAACTCGATTGCCCATGCTTCAAAATCAGTACTCACATTTTTAAACCAATCTGTAATGTCATCTGGGGAGCTCCTCTCTTTAGGATCTAAGATGTAACAACCGTTCTCCTGGATGTAATTATTAATCCCTTTAATACTCCATCCATAGCACCTAATGCCATTACCTGACCTAGTACTCTCCAAACGGCCACTTGTGGTATTGTTGACATTAGGAGTATAATTCCATTTCACATAGATCAGGGAATGATCACTTAAAGGTGTGTCAACCACCACAAATTCACTCGTCATCTGATAGAAATGAACACTCACAAATGCATAGTGCTACTCTTGATACCCATACACCATGTATTTTTTCCTGGAATACCCCCCTGGCGAGGCCATTCAACATTGTCAAATCCAGGGAAAACATACAATTGAGCCACTTCTTAACTTGCTCATTATGTTGAGGACAAATGAAAGATGTTGGTGGAATACCCATATCCATTAACCATTGCATATCAGTCGGTTCATCAAACATGTCACAGTGGGGATTAAAGTCACCTCCCATTATTGTTAAAAAGGAGGGCATTTCTTAAGACCAATTACTAACCATGTCTCTCAAAATAGTCAAGATCAGCCTAGTGTGCACCCCACCACCCTCCTGGATCATATATGTTAATTATTAATATCTATTACTAATGGAGGCCCACTTTAAGCTTTAATTTCCCAGCTAGAAGATAGGGGCACGGTAGATGCTTCCCCCATTCAGACAATATTAACATATTTCCAGTTTCAATGATCGGACCACTTATGTGACGTCCGCAAGCCTATTTTAATCCTGCTTTACAAAGAACGGAATAGCCATCAACAGCAATTTTTTCCATTTACCATGTTTCCTGCAGCATAAAACCAAAATTCCTGCACAATAAATCTAAACCCACATTATTATATGCATTTATTTTATGGCTACAGCTATTTTTCTTTTATTGATGTAGCTGAATAAATCAACTTTACAATCTTTGCTAACATAATTGATAACTCAAATTACAAATAATTAATACAGTGCAAATCTAAAAGTACACTTCAATTTTCAAAATACATTTGATCTAAAACAAGGATTAAAATGTATACAAGGAAGAAAAATGCTTTCGAATACACAAGTTAAAAAAATGAATAAAGCTAAACTAAACAACATTATAAATAAAACCGAAGTGTTAGTACTTGAAATCAGAAGCCATACAATGTTAATACTAAGAATCAATGGTGGAAGTGTCAGCAAATTTACAAAGATTTCATAATTCGTCACTTTGAAGTCAGTCTGAGTGGATTCATTAAGTAATAAAATGTAATTAAAACATCACATTAACAATGCTTAAATCATTATCTGTTGATAACAAATTTCGTGGTTTAGTCGTTGAGCTCTGATACATTTACGTCTATGTTATATTGATCAGAATAACCTCTTGAACTGAACCATCTAATGGTAATTCATAACAGAATTACGTTTCCAACATAGTAGCTATTCTGAGCGTAATAATTGATGTACATAAAATGGTGTGCCACACGGATTCAGGAGCAGTGTTTCTGAAATACTCAAGGTGTTTCGAGAAGTATTTCACTCTAAATTGTATAACTGCTAGACATTGTGTGATTAAATGTCGCAGAGCCTCTTCTTGATCTTTAATAAGGCAGAAGCGACAACAGTTATCTCCTTTAGGAATTGTGGAGCATCTGGACATAAGATCTCTGGTGGCCACAGGTTGAGCCTTAAACGCAATATAGATGACCTGAGCAAGGGGGATGGATGTTGCAGCAAGTACGGTTCCACTGGCGTAATTTTATTTCTTCAAATGGATTCTCTTTAAAGTACTAGTACTGAATGCATAATCTCCTCGTCTCTATCCAATCCGCCAAATAGACTTTAGTTTTTGCCCTATTGGGATCTGAAATGAGAACGTCAATCATGACATCGGCCGCAGCTAAGAAGTTGAAGGCTGCTATTCTCCATTGTTTGGCAAGTTTGTGATCTGAGTAGAGCACGTATTCAGAAAGTGTTTTAATCAGTGTGACGGAATTCGTAGGTAGGAGATACTTCCTAAGCAATGGACAGTGACACCATTTATACATTCCATGAAGCGATGTTAATCCTAGCACATACCTAATCCACGAAACCGGTATACACTGCGGGACTTTTAATTTTTGCCTCCAGTATTTGCCCTCCACCTTGTTGAAGACTCTAACTGGCATTATTTATTGTGTTTCTTGGCCATACATTGGCACCGGGGAGGTTTTCTGTGTGTAGTAGGCAATGGCCGACTTTAAAGAAATGTTGCCGTATTTGGCCAAAATGATTTTGGTTTGTGATACAAATGTGATCAAATTAGTTTCTAACATTAACATAGGTGTTTTGTTATGTGGATGGCTGTCCATGATCATACCCAAATAGGTATAGTGGGTAACTACTTCTATGAGTGTGTTATGTAGGGACCAAGAAAGTTTATTCCATACAGGGCACTTGCTCAGGCATGGCAAGATCTTAGTTTTTTGTAAATTAATTACGAGCTCATTGGTGGTTATGTAGTGTGATAGAGCATCTAGTAATTTCTGGAGTCCCATCCGGGTTTTAGAGAAAAGAACTAAGTCGTCTGCATACAGTAATGCAGACACTACCTTGGAGACAAGTTTTGGGGTGTCAGTGATAATGTCACGGAATGCGTATTTGATGTCATGAATGAAATAATTGAAAATGGTTGAAGCAAGTATGCAGCCTTGCTTGAGGCCTCTAGTTGTCTGAATCGGAGTTGATAATAAGCCTTCATTGGTCAAACGAATCTGTATCGTGGTGTCCGAATGCAGTGCACCAATTATTTCTATCAAAGTGAAAGGACAAGCTGCTTTGCATAATGTGCTCATAAGAAGACACCTTGCTACAGAGTCAAAGGTGGTGTGGAAATCAATAAACGCAAAGCAGACAGGCTGTTTTGTTATTGCAGCTTGGGTTTTGATGACATTGAGGTCTGTCAGATTTATGGCCTGCCTATAGTTGGTGGGAAGGGAGCGATCTCCCTTTTTATAAATTGGCACAATAACAGATCGTTTCCATGTCAGGGGTATTGTGTGTGTCTTAATAACCTCTTTATATATGTTACTCGAAATGGATGACCAAACTTTAGGATGGGTTTTTAGCATACAAATTGCTTAATCCATCCGGCCCAGGGGCTCTGGACCAACTGGATTCTATTATGAGCTGTCCAATATCAGCTTCAGAGGTTTCTAATTGCCATTGTTGGGATGAAGACAGCTATTCGGTGCAGGTTGAAATTAAGGGTCATTGTATAGTCTTTTAAAATGTTCCCGCCATTATAATTCACTGACCCCTTTAATTTGTATTGGAGATTGAGTGGCATGAGTAGCCGAATTTAGAAGGGTCCAAATTTGGGCAGAGTTTTTACCTATCATGGACTGCAACATGATTTCTCCATCATGTTGAAACATTACAGCCTGTCTACTACATGTCCAATTTCCGTACATGCACTTCACTTTTTTTTTAGAGCCATCAGCCTTTCTGTGGTTGGGAGTTGTTGTATCAGTCTTCTGACTCTACGGAGGGTATTCTCTTTTGTTTGACCTCAGGATCAAAGATGTGTCGGTTTCTGTGAGCTACAGAGATTGGAGAAGTCGCAGGAATGATAAAAGAAATCAAAACTGCTGTGTATTCAGAACTAGGATGAATTTGTTGATTCTGCAAGATCAGTTGATTCAGTTGCAGAAGATTATTTTCATTCCAGCTGAACCGATTTTTAGTATTATTAACCAACAGCAATGTTTTAAGCCATTGGTTTGCTACTTTCAAGCATTGTGTGGCCCAATTCCACTGTACAGTTAACATATGATGATCGCTGTGGTCTTGTTTGATCACAGTAAACGATTTGGCGTTCGCATGCAATTTTTTGTCTATAAAAGTATAAACAATGATGCTATGGGTGGTTCCCCTAGACCCAGTGCTGTGGCAAGGAAGGTCTCCTGGTAAGGATCCGTTAGCAATATAAAGTTGTTTTTCGTTCATCAAGGTCAGCCATCTGATTATTGCAGGGTGTCTAGGATGGCATCCTAGCTCGTTAGAAGGGTTAATGTTATAGGAAAAAATGCAGTGATTTTCCCATACGTGCCACGAATCACAGTTTTTTTCAAAGAAGGTGTTTCCAGAACAGCAAGCATTTTGTTATCTTCAACTGCACTTCCCATACCCTTAAGGCGGCATACAGTATAAGGCATATATGCTGACACAATCTTGGGGAAAATAACCAAGCTGTTGAAGCTAACTTATTCCCAGAAGGTCAGCCAATGTAGCCACCAATGTAAGGGCAATTGTTGGGGCAGTGTTGCAACAAAAGCAGTCAAAAGACTCTTACTTGGGACTGTGTAATTATTGCAGAGCTAGGATTTTAGACTATGCAGCATACACTCCTGCAAGTGCTCAAGGAAGCCCAAAAAGAAAGAATGTCCATTAAATGGACAGCAGAAATGATACAGGGGTCTAATGACCTAAAGAATTTGATCTCAACAGCTCCAGTATTAGCGACCCCAGACTATGCCCAAGAATTCTATCTGTTCTCACATTCAAATGGTACCCTCATGACTGCAGTATTAACACAGACGAGCTCTATGGGACACAAACCACTGGCCTATTCCAGTGGCACACTCGACTCAGTCATGCAATGTCAGTTCGCTTTTGAACAGGCGCTCGCAGCTGCCGCCTTCGCCATTGAAATAAGATCCACCATTGTCATGGGGTGCTGTGTAACTATACTTCGAGCACTCACTGTTCACAATATTAGAATGATCGAAATCCACCATGACTACATAAAGAGCACCAGCTTATAAAATTATCCTGTCCAGTCCAATTATCCATGTGGTTAGATGCAAAACAGTAAATCCTACCACATTCCTTACAGAACCATGCACTGTTGAGGATATGCAAGAGCATGACTGTGCTACGTACGAGGGAGAAAGAGATGACACACAAAAGGCAAAGGAGTATGCCCTAGGAAGGGGAAGTTTTTTTCATCGATGGATCAGCATCCATCGATTCAGAGACAGGAGAAAAACATGTAGGAGCATCTGTAGCTAGAGTGGAAGATGGGGAATATGAAACATTGATCATGAAACGATTAACAATGCATTATTCCGCACAGGCGGCAGAACTTGAAGCTCTAATTGAAGCTCTTAGAGCATCGAAAGGATGCTGTGTGACAATTTACTCTGATTCTGCGTACGTCACCATGACGGTACATGCAGGACTATCGAGATGGAGAAGGAGAGGGTTTAGGAGAGCAGACGGTTCCCAGTGCAACATGCAGAGTTATTAAATAAATTAATTTTGGATGAAATATCTTTGGGGAAAGCAGATGCAGCAGCCAAACAAGCAGCGTATCTCTTGGTACACGTGGGTGAAGAATGCATTTCAGCAAGTGAAGAGTCAACACAAAAAACAGACGCATACATGGCACTCCCCATAAAACAAATGATAGAATTACGGAGTAGGGCACCAACTGTAGAGCAAGATCTGTGGCTTAAACGCAGATGTATCCAATCCCCAACTGATCTGCTATGGAGACAACAAGCCACAGGAAAGGTTGCCATTCCTGTTGAGCTACTATGCATAGCATTCAAGCAACTACATTTTCCAGCACACAGTTCAAAGCAACATAAGCTGCCAATCTCAAGGAAGATTGGTTCATTCCAAATTTACAGGAGTACCTGAACCAAATGGTGATCCAATGTAGCACCTGTCAGTTTTTCAGCACAGGGATGACTTTGAGGACATTACCGGTAACGTTACCCCGCACTGTTTGCCCCTTCCGTGAACTGCACACTGAATATGCAGACATGAGAGAAAGATGCAGTGGGGACCGATACTTGATTGTGGTGGTGTGTCTATTCTTCTGATGGGTGGAAGCAGGGCCCTGTGCCCACCTGGATGCAAAGTGTGAAGTGAAATTCCTCATCACAGAAGTATTCCCCCGATGAGGTCATATGGTCAGATAATGGAACAAACTTCTTTAATGAATTGTTCAAAGAGGTAACGTCCCACTTAAGGTTAAAACACAAGATGTGCTCGCTTTATCACCCACAAGCAAATGGATTGGTGGAGAAAATAAATGGCCTCCTCAAGAGTAGGTTATCCGAACTAGGCAACACCCTAAAGAAAAATTGGGAGTCCTGCCGGCCCCTGGCACTGTTCCAATTATGCACACAGCCTAGCAAGGACCACTACCTGTGTCCCCATGAAATAGTAACTGGTCAACGCATGCACATGCCATGTAACCAGTAATGAGAGCATCAGATGCACACAGACCAGTTACTGTCCGGGGAGAGGAATGCAAAGAGTATCTCACCCAATTTACATGTGCAATAAGGTGTATAGCAATACAAATTGCGCTGCCGCACACAGAGGACAGAGAAACAACCACAGGGACTCCAGCAGATAGCACCCCCACCCAGCCCCTACTGCCAGGAGAGTGGATCTGCGTAGTTTTGTTTGGAAGTGGAACACCCCAAGATTCCACAACGTACGAAGTTGTGTATTGCACCCCATTTGCTGTAAAAGTAAAGGGGTTGTGATACTGGGCCCATCTTTCAGATGTTCGGAAAGCACAGGGCTATGTCCTCCTGAATACAAAGACGGGGAAGCTAGCTAACAACTACAGCAACATCAGTATAGGTAGTTCTAGGCCATTTTGTATTTATGCATGTGAAAGTGCAAGAAAGAACATGCATTGCTGCTAGAGCATGAGCTACAACGAGTAACTCTCCCTCTCCCTCTCCCTCTCTCTCTCTCTCTCTCCCTCCCACCTCCATTTACCCATCCAGTTCTCTCCCTCTCCACAGGTGCTACAACTATGGAAAGGCACCACTGAATGAAAATGCAAATGTAGATAGCAGTAGGAATAGGATTAGTTTTACAAGAGCATATATTCTTTATTGTGGAATGAAGTTTGCAGTAATGTTGTTTATATTGTTGATGTTTATATTAGGTATTTATTGGGGAGCATCTTTTATCTGGGGACCCATCTAAAAGAAGGGGCGAGGGAGGAAAGTTGGTATGGGACGGACACAAATGGAGCTGGAATGACAATACATCCTTAAACCTCACCACTGTGCACAAAAATACAACGAGAAGAGTCCCAGGAATTCTTGTATCCATCGAAAATGTAACAGATGAGTCACCAGATATCCTGAATGCCACTTTTCTACCCTCTATTGTATTTAATGTACAACCATCTACCTCAGTATTTAACATGTTGTCCACTCCAGCCCTTAACATGCGTATAGGTTACTCCCATTTCCCAACCCCGAATGAAAGCATGAATGAAAATAATGATGTCTCAATAACAAGCACCAAGCAGTATGTACTACGGATAAATCACACCATGTTAAATACAACAAATACTACCTATAGCAGCTCCCAACCCACATTGTGTGATAGTGTAATGTTTCAACTGGTGACATTAGTGTAATGTTTCAACTGCTGACAGCACGTGTGCTAAAGTCACTATGTAACAGAAGTATATCACATAGAACAATGTTAGAAGGAAGACCATTTCCCCTGTGCAGTGACAGAAGAAAATGGAAAACACACCAAAATAAATATGATGCATATCATGGCCTAGGATTAGGTAAGGTGGAAGACCTTCGCCATGCCGGCCACTCAAATAGTTGGTACTCTGACATGAGTGCAATGGGAATGCGAATGACTAATGGGAGTTGCTACGTGTGTTCCTTAATACTGCATGCATCTGGGGCACCCAAGGTTTTAGTGCCGCAAGAGGTAACCTTAGAAGAAACAATGGGCCTCATTACAAATCGCCCGGTATGGAAACAACGGTGGCGGTAAACCCGCCGCCACCGTTGTTTCCATGCCGGGCGATCACAACTCCTGCAGGCGGGAGGTGATGTTCCCGCCAGGTCTGACCTGGCGGGTTTAACACCTCCCGGCTGCAGGTGGACGAGGAAACACCGGCAGCATTACGAGATGCTGCCGGTGTTTCCATGATCCCCATTCCCATCGAGTCCTTTAGGACTCGATGGGAATGAGGATTAACACCATACCGCCTCCGTGATTCCCGGAAAACCGGGGTTGTAATGCCCCGGTAATTCCGGGAATCACGGAGGCAGAATGGTAATACGAGTCTGGCGGTAACCAGGTGGTTTTACCACCGCGGTTACCGCCAGACTTGTAATGAGGCCCAATGTCTCATCCACTTTGCACTATGTAGGATAAAGTGCACTTTTCAGACACGCAGTGTCTAGCTAGATCTCCTTGATCCAGACATTCACAAATGCAAGGTGGGCACGACCTGTCCCAAATACTTCAAGGAGCCCTTCCTGGCCATACAAGGACAGGTTTCACAGAAAACAAGTGGCAAGAAGCAACTTTCATGTGTAAAGCAGAAGGGCTCCGTGGTTATTCTGAATAAATGCTAGCCTTTGCAGACAAAACATGTGCACGAATATGGACAGAACATGTTACAAAATTGACATGGGTTATCGCAATCGAGAAGCCAGTGAAAGTACAACAAGAAGAACATTATGAACTGTGTTTCTACAGTGAAGGGACTGTTTCTGTGGGGTCCATCAAACAGTACAACAGAACATTGCTCATTCCAGGCCTCTGAAAAGGAACTGCAGCGCTGATGGACTACTACTGTGTCTGTGGCAAAAAGGTGTACTTGCACCTCCTGTCATCATGGAGGGGCTATTGTTTGCTTGTAACGCTGTATTCAGCCCTGTTGGTAGTGCCCAAGGAGCACCTAAGGGGGGGAATTGCCTGGCGATGTACAAGCAACACCCGAGACAACAGAAGTAATGCCTACTGTGTAACCCCCTGGCTTCTATGTCCATCCAATAGAAGAGCGCCATGATCGCCTGATCAGGAAAAAACAATCCTCCAATTACCTGTCCCAAGATTCCTCTGATCTGCTTGCACAAATACTCAATGAATATAAGCTTTTCAGCTCAGCAGAGACATTTTATGCATCTCTCATGCTCAGCATCCAAACCAGGGCTAACGCCAAGTGGCTCCATATCGTTCTCTTGGAGCTGATCCAGTTAGCAAATGACACTGAAGAAGGGTTCAACATAATCAAAGTGGAAATGAGAGCACTTCGGTTGATGACAATGCAAAACCGCTATGTCCTTGACCTCCTTATGGCAATGGAGGGCAGGGTCTGCAAAAAGATCGGGAGTTCATGTTGCACATTCATACCTTCTACAGACGCTGAAAATGGGACACTATCGCATGTGAAAGCAGCAGTGCATGAACTAGGAGTAAAAATGAAAAAGGAAGCAGGAATACAATATGACTTGGTGAACGTGGCATTCGGCAGGGTACCGTCATGACTTGGAATGACTGTAAAGATGCTGATCCCAACCATTGTGTTCATCTTGCTGATTTTGTGTGTGTGGCAGTTGGGCTCATTGTTGTGCCAAAGCAGTACTTAATAGTGCAATGATTATGGTGACAATTGGGAATAGTAATATCAAGGAGGGACCTCGTGATACACAGTAGAAATACAAACAGAACAAATAATGACCCGAAATATCGTATGGTTGCAAGATATCATGGTTATGGGGATGAGGTGGACACACTATATCACATGAGTATTGCACCGCCGTCAGACCCCGAGAATTACAAAGTAGTGTGGGTAGATTTAGCAGGGGATGGGGGTTGCATATACATTACATGTACACCTGAACAGTATGCACCGTGCGCAGAAAGTGTGAGAAGCGTATGTAGATCATGGATGGCCATGGGAAGAAGCAAAGAGAAACGCAAAAGAACGTAAAAATAGGAGGGGTGAATGTGTTACTGTAGAAGTAACGAAAGGGGGGAATGTTGGGATGGAGATGAGCCTGTCCCACCCCCCTAGGCACTTCCAAGTTAGGTGAACCCCATATGAAGCGATATAACCCACAAGGGGGAGCTGCCCCAACCCACAAGGCACATATAAATGCTCTGTAGCAGATAGATGTAGGCGAATAGTGATAGCCCTGTCCCTGCCCTCCGACTCCATTTTGTATTAGCCAAGAAAAGACACGCTGATAGCCTACGATGTGCGCATCCCCAGTTCACACAGAGGTAGCACACAAGGTCTACTCTGCATGAACCATGTTCCCACAGAAGTCTATTTCCCTCCTGTCCCTTCATTGTTGTGAATATCTAGTATCACTTCCAGGAATGCACCCTGCAAAGAGCGTGAGACAGTACCAGGCTCCAACAATGCATCCATCCATCTCCACTAAACTGTCATTGGGCTTCTGACCCCCACCTAGCCAGGCCAGAGCAGGCTCACTTCACTGCCCCAAGCCCCAGGCCCTAACCTTCCTAAAGGTGCCCACCGCAGATCCAAAACCTGCACGATTGTATATCTCTCCAATAGCAACACATGTCTTTTGTATCATGAGGTACTGGGAAGGGTAAATCATAGATCAAACCCCCAGGGTAGACCTTGGATGCGGGAACTGCGGTATCAACGAAGCCCTGAATGTAGGGGTCAGTGTGACTGTATTTTATCCTCCCCTCTCCATGGCACCCCTTTCCTGTGCCGCCCAGGTGCCTGCCATAATGAATGAATAGTCTGTCTTAGTTGTTTAGTTTAGCTAAGAAACATTGGGCCTGATCACGACTTTGGCGGTAACGCGGGCGGTATTACCGCTGGCAGTATTAGCCCTACCGCCGAACTCCCCGGCGCTAATAGCGCCAGATCACAAGTTCGTTGGTAATGTAATTCCCATTCCCCATTGAGCCCATTCGGAAATGCCCCATTCCCCACTGGGCTCAATGGGGAAAATTCACGCTCTTACCGCCGGCGGATTTTCCACCGGCGGTAATAGTGCACATTTTCGGTGGATTTCCCCCTAGCCAAGAGCTGGGGCGAAATCCGCCGAAGTGCTGATTTGGCGGACCCTTAAATCCGGCGTTAATAGCACAACCGCCGGATTTAAGGGTTACTGCCAAAGTCGTGATGAGGCATATTGTGTTTTATGTAGAGTTTTATGTAGAGGTATTTGCTGACACTTGTATTTTGTACGAGTAAAACCTTGTTATCCTTGCAAAACTAACTCTTGGCTTTATTCCCTAGTGGGTTGTTTTCACTCTGGAGTGTGTGCTCAAAGATACATGCCTTCAGGGACAACCAACACCATATGGGTGCAGTCCAGAGCAGCAATTACGTTGGGCAGGTGGGCTGCAGAGTAAAATCATGCCTTAGTGTCATTTATCTGTGCCGGTGTGGTGGGTACGGATGTGCCGGGTTGCATGAGGCAGCAGTGCTTCCAGCACATTGCAAGCACAACTGAAAATGTGGGCTGAGACATGCCATGCAGCATGCCGACAGTGTGCTGGTAGGTGCCAAAGGAAATGAGGCACTGACACAAGCTTTGGCAGCAGAGGTAAGGCAGTTCTAATTTTGATCCTGCTCTTGATGTCATCAGGGATGGTAGCTCTACAATGGTCTCCGTGTTCAGCTGGTACATGGTTATTAGCTGGACATCAGTCAATGCCCAGTGCATGGTGTCTCCTCCTCTATGCTCCATGTACTCTGTGGTGCTGTTCCAGCCTTTGCACCTGAATGTAGAGCAGGAGGTGCTGCATATCCCAATTTGCAACTGCTAGTGGTAGCATGGTGTTGGAAAGTGTGTTTAGGTCCGATGTGGGCCTTATGTACCCTTTTTGAGTGGTTTGGGTGCACCTGCGACTTGATTTTCATTACTTTTATGCATTTACCTCCATGTGTTATGTGGCGGTAACTGCAAGGTGTTTTTGGCAGAATTACAACTCAATTTTGCCGTATTTCGGGCTATTTCTACATGTAATACGGCCAAAATACCATTTTGCATCTTGGCAGTAATTCTGTCAGTGGAATTAGAACCAGAGCTAATTATGCCATATGCTGGCACTAATTACACTGGCACTAATTCTGCCATTTCCATTCAGGTTCCTCTAATTCGGAAGTGTGGTAAAAGAGGTGGTAATTCCATTACTGCCACTTTTACCGCAAACCGCCCACCTTGTAATGATCCCTATAGTATTGTTTGTGACTTCCCCCTGTCGAATCAACAATTGTAAGACCATCACATTGGAGATCATTGAAAAGCCCTTACGAAATCCTTTTCGATACGCAATACAATCCTGCCTTTTTGCTGACCATTTATTCAGCTCCTCCAGAAAGTTATAGGAGAAATCTTACTGCTGATATCCAGCATCTCCAAAAGGCAATAGTTTGCTGGGTCAGCCCGATGTCCTTTTTTATATACCGGTACCAATATTGAGTTCCACCAAGATATCGGTACATAACTATACTGGGGGAGTTTTATGAAAAACAGATGTAACAAGTTTCGCCATAAATCAGGATTATGTTTAAGGACAATAGTGCATAATCCGTGAAGGCCAAAGGTGTGGGAAGGGTTCATCTTCTTGATGACATTCGTAAGATCTTCAAAATCCCAACTATAGTAATACTGTTTACTCAATCTATAATCAAAAGTTTGCGATCTATTAAATATAGCAGTCGTATTTCAATGTACATTTGCACAACACTCTGCCTCAGAGGATGGATTAAGCAGGCTAACAGACCCAGGTTTGAATTTCTTCACCCTGTATCAAAAGATTTTACTGTCACCATCCTGATGGGGCCTAACAAGAGGCGCTACTGAGCAGTAGTAGTAGTGTACTTATATTGTCTAAGCCAATTATTATATTAGGTTTTGGCTTTAGTTATCAATGCCATCGCTTCCTCTGATCCTGGGTGAAACACTCCACGTATAATCCTGCATCAATGCCTTTTGAATTCTGTAATTTTAGCATCTCATACCACCCTGCTGTCATCACCTGAAGATCTCCCGATAACTCGATTGCCCATGCTTCAAAATCAGTACTCACATTTTTAAACCAATCTGTAATGTCATCTGGGGAGCTCCTCTCTTTAGGATCTAAGATGTAACAACCGGTCTCCTGGATGTAATTATTAATCCCTTTAATACTCCATCCATAGCACCTAATGCCATTACCTGACCTAGTACTCTCCAAACGGCCACTCGTGGTATTGTTGACATGAGAAGTATAATTCCATTTCACATAGATCAGGGAATGATCACTTAAAGGTGTGTCAACCACCACAAATTCACTCGTCATCTGATAGAAATGAACACTCACAAATGCATAGTGCTACTCTTGATACCCATACACCATGTGTTTTTTCCTGGAATATCCCCCCTGGCGAGGCCATTCAACATTGTCAAATCCAGGGAAAACATACAATTGAGCCACTTCTTAACTTGCTCATTATGTTGAGGACAAATGAAAGATGTTGGTGGAATACCCATATCCATTAACCATTGCATATCAGTCGGTTCATCAAACATGTCACAGTGGGGATTAAAGTCACCTCCTATTATTGTTAAACAGGAGGGCATTTCTTAAGACCAATTACTAACCATGTCTCTCAAAATAGTCACAATCAACCTAGTGTGCACCCCACCAACCCCTGGGATCATATATGTTAATGATTAATATCTATTACTAATGGAGGCCCACTTAAAGCTTTAATTTCCCAGCCAGAAGATAGGGGCAGGGTAGATGCTTCCCCCATTCAGACAATATTAACATATTTCCAGTTTCAATGATCGGACCACTTATGTGACGTCCGCGAGCCTGTTTTAATCCTGCTTTACAAAGAAAGGAATAGCCATCAACAGCAATTTTTTCCATTTACCATGTTTCCTGCAGCATAAAACCAAAATTCCTGCACAATAAATCTAAACCCACATTATTATATACATTTATTTTATGGCTACAGCTATTTTTCTTTTATTGATGTAGCTGAATAAATCAACTTTACAATCTTTGTTAACATAATTGGTAACTCAAATTGCAAATAATTAATACAGTGCAAATCTAAAATTACACTTCAATTTTCAAAATACATTTTATCTAAAACAAGGATTAAAATGTATACAAGGAAGAAAAATGCTTTCGAATACACAAGTTAAAAAAATGAATAAAGCTAAACTAAACAACATTATAAATAAAACCGAAGTGTTAGCACTTGAAATCAGAAGCCACACAATGTTAATATTAAGAATCAATGTTGGCAGTGTCAGCAAATTTACAAAGATTTTATAATTCGTCACTTTGAAGTCAGTTTGAGAGGATTCATTAAGTAATAAAATGTAAGTAAAACATCACATTAACAATGATTAAATCCATTATCTGTTGATACCAAATTTCGTGGTATAGTCGTTGAGCTCTAATAAATTTACGTTGATGTTATATTCATCAGAATAATCTCTTGAACTGAACCATCTAATGGTAATTCATAATATAATTAGGTTTCCACCAGTAAGGCAGACAGGTAATTCATAGTAGCTATTCTGAGCGTAATAATTGATGTACATAAAATGGTGTGCCACACGGATTCAGGAGCAGTGTTTCTGAAATACTCAAGTTGTTTTGAGAAGTATTTCACTCTAAATTGTATAACTGCTGGACATTGTGTGATTAAATGTCGCAGAGCCTCTTGTTGATCTTTAATAAGGCAGAAGCGACAACAGTTATCTCCTTTAGGAATTGTAGAGCATCTGGACACGAGATCTCTGGTGGCCACAGGTTGAGCCTTAAACGCAATATAGATGACCTGAGCAAGGGGGAGGGATTTTGCAGCAAGTACGGTTCCACTGTGCATAATTTTATTTCTTCAAATGGATTCGCTCTAAAGTCCTTTTACTAAATGCATAATCTCCTCGTCTCTATCCAATCCGCCAAATAGACTTTAGTTTTTGCCCTATTGGGATCTGAAATGAGAACCTCAATCATGACGTCGGCCGCAGCTAAGAAGCTGAAGGCTGCTATTCTCCATTGTTTCGCAAGTTTGTGATCTGAGCAGAGCATGTATTAAGAAAGTGTTTTAATCAGTGTGATGGAATTCATAGCTAGGAGATACTTCCTAAGCAATGGACAGTGACACCAGTAATACATTCCATGAAGCAATGTTAATCCTAGCACATACCTAATCCACGAAACCGGTATACACTGTGGGACTTTTAATATTTGCCTCCAGTATTTGCCCTCCACCTTGTTGAAGACTCTAACTGGCATTATTTATTGTGTTTCTCGGCCATACAGTGGCACTGGGGAGGTTTTCTGTGTGTAGTAGGCAATGGCCGACTTTAAAGAAATGTTGCCGTGTTTGGCCAAGATGATTTTGGTTTGTGATATAGATGTGATCAATTTAGTTTCTAAGATTAACATCTGTGTTTTGTTATGCGGATGGCTGTCCATGATCATACCCAAATAGGTATAGTGGGTAACTACTTCTATGAGTGTGTTATGTAGGGACCAAGAAAGTTTATTCCATACAGAGCGCTTGCTCATGCATGGCAAGATCTTAGTTTTTTGTAAATTAATTACGAGCTCATTGGTGGTTATGTAGTGTGATAGAGCATCTAGTAATTTCTGGAGTCCCATCTGGGTTTCAGAGAAAAGAACTAAGTCGTCTGCATACAGTAATGCAGACACTACCTTGGAGACGAGTTTTGGGGTGTCAGTGATAATGTCACCAAATGCGCATTTGATGTCATAAATGAAATAATTGAAAATGGTTGAAGCAAGTATGCAGCCTTGCTTGAGGCCTCTAGTTGTCTGAATTGGAGTTGATAATAAGCCTTCATTGGTCAAACGAATCTGTGTTGTGGTGTCCGAATGCAGCGCACCAATTATTTCTATCAAAGTGGAAGGACAAGCTGCTTTGCGTAATTTGCTCATAAGAAGACGCCTTGATACAGAGTCAAAGGTGGTGTGGAAATCAATAAACGCAAAGCAGACAGGCTGTTCTGTTATTGCAGCTTGGTTTTGGTGGCATTGGGGACTGTCAGATTTATGGCCTGCCTATAGTTAGTGGGAAGGGAGCGATCTCCCTTTTTATAAATTGGCACAATATCAGATCGTTTCCATGTCAGGGGTATTGTGCGTGTCTTAATAACCTCTTTATATATGTTATTCGAAATGGATGACCAAACTTTAGTATGGGTTTTTAGCATAAACATTGCTTAATCCATCCGGCCCAGGAGCTCTGGACCAACTGGATTCTTTTATGAGCTGTTCAATATCAGCTTCAGAGGTTTCTAATTGCCATTGTTGGGATGAAGACAGCTATTCGGTGCAGGTTGAAATGAAGGGTCATTGTATAGTCATTCAAAATGTTCCCTCCATTGTAATTCACTGACCCCTTTAATTTGTATTGTAGATTGAGTGGCGTGAGTAGCCGAATTTAGAAGGGTCCAAATTTGGGCAGAGTTTTTGCCTATCATGGACTGCAACATGATTTCTCCATCATGTTGAAACATTACAGCCTGTCTACTACATGTCCAATTTCTGTACATGCACTTCACTTTATTTTTAGAGCCATCAGCCTTTCTGTGGTTGGGAGTTGTTGTATCAGTCTTCTGACTCTACGGAGGGTATTCTCTTTTGTTTGACTTTAGGATCAAATATGTGTCGGTTTCTGTGAGCTACAGACATTGGAGAAGTCACAGGAATGATACAAGAAATCAGAGCTGCTGTGTATTCAGAACTAAGATGAATTTGTTGATTCTGTAAGATCAGTTGATTCAGTTGCAGAAGATTATTTTCATTCCAGCTGAACCGATGTTTAGTATTATTAACCAACAGCGAGGTTTTAAGCCATTGGTTTGCTACTTTCAAGCATTGTGTGGCCCAATTCCACTGTACAGTTAACATATGATGATCACTGTGGTCTTGTTTGATCACCGTAAACGATTCGGCGTTGGCATACAATTCTTTGTCTACAAAAGTATAAACAATGATGCTATGGGTGGCTCCCCTAGACCACGTGCTGTGGCAAGGAAGGTCTCCTGGTAAGGATCCATTAGCAATATAAAGTAGTTTTTCGTTCATCAAGGTATCAAGGTCAGCCATCTGATGGCATCCTAGCTCGTTAGAAGGGTTAATGTTACAGGAAAAAATGCAGTGATTTTCCCATACGTGCCACGAATCACACGTTTTTTCAAAGAAGGTGTTTTCAGAACAACAAGCACTCTGTTATCTTCAACTGCACTTCCCATACCCTTAAGGCGGCATACAGTATAAGGCATATATGCTGACACAATCTTGGGGAAAATAACCAAGCTGTTGAAGCTAACTTATTCCCAGAAGGTCAGCCAATGTAGCCACCAATGTAAGGGCAATTGTTGGGGCAGTGTTGCAACAAAAGCAGTCAAAAGACTCTTACTTGGTTCAGCACATTAGTTATACTAATGCCCGCCACCTTGACACAACATAGCCCAGATATGTGGCATCAATGCATCAGTGTGTCAGAAGTGCATTTAGGGTTACTAATTCACGTCACTGCTGGTACATAGGCAGCCGACATCGAGGTTAAACCCCTTTGCAATACGATAAAATACAGTTAAATCTCTAGACAACCAAGAGTGTGGGCCTATTGCTGCCTCCACCTAATACATTACCTGTCAAACATTGATATCAGAGGGTGCAAGAAAATCAAGAGGAGTAAACTCTAAACCAGAGCTATTTCTAGGATATCCAGTGCCTGATGTGTATATATTTATAGCTCTCCTTTTCCTGAATGCCAAATTTCTGTTTGCATTCTTTGAACAGAAGGGGAGTTCCCGTTGGAAGAATTCCCTTAAAAGAATGGTCTGCGACTCAGCCAATTGTCCCAAAACCCTCCTATGCTTGCCCGCGGAGCCAGCGAGATTTCTGATTCCTGTAAACCACTTAAGAAAAGGAGTCGAGCCTCCACTGATGTAGAAATGGCTAGTTCAGCATATAGAGATACATCTGATTCTGATTCTAGGGGAGTCAACGATATGCAGGTGGATATGGCCCCAGAAGCAGCTGTTATGACCGCTTTGCAAACCAGAGCTATGAGCCAAAATGTGAGGGGTCAAGATCGGGAACACTCACCACCCCTGCTGTTTTACCACCTCTGCCACTTCCAAAGGTGGACAATTACAGGGTAATTGCAGACTTCCATTACACCCCTGGCCCAGCAGAGCACTGCTGGGCTTAATCCCCCTGCACACCACAGCGTCCGCCTGTTGTGCTTCTCCTGTGCAATGGTACGCACTTACTGCCAAGTACGATCACGTGTTCTTGCGTGAGTGTCACATTTAACACATACACCTCAAGCCACACTGAGCAAACAGCAAGACGTTCCTACACCCAGCCACTTCAGAGACCCCCAAATGAATGGTTTTAAGTGCCTTTCCGGGAGCATGCTATTCTTAGGCCAGGAAAGGTAGCTGTCCACACTACCTTCGAGGCTAATCATAGAGAGTAGATCTTGCTGAGTCCTCCCTGTCCGCATGAATGATCAGCATCGCAAAAGATCACATAACACGCGGGAGAACCCATTAGAGTCCATTAGAAAGTCCAGTTTCAATAGTACATTAGAAGGTCAAACTCCATCACGGTTTCTTCAGGTTGTCATGCATTGCGGTCAAGCTGGCAACCCGCAGCGTCAGGAGAAGAGGTCAGCTTTGGGTAACAGATATGTGGTGCATGGTGGGGTTGCGGTCTATGCAGTTGCAGCTGGCCACTTCGATAGTGGCTGGAAACAGGACTCTTATAGAAATATGGTAAGTGTTTGATTACTATAACAAAATGGTGGCCATTATTTATAACTGTGTTTATCCTGCAGGTTAGGTGGTAGCTTCAAAGACCATCATGATACATAAACACTTCATTCAGAAATGTGATTCGTAAGCAGTATATTGTGCACTGACAGACAGAAGAACGACCCATTGCAACTCCTCTTGTTTTTCATCTCGATGTGTGATTTTGTGTCATTTGTATCTTTGTCCACAATTCATTGGTTTCTGAAGTCCATTCCAAAGACAATCCTCCAACAGCAAATGATTTAAGGATGGCACAATAGCATCAGGAAAAGGTTGCACATAGGTTTGCACCAAAAAGGGCAGAGAAGGGAGGAGACCCCAAAACCATCAACAGTGGTAACATTTTATCTGTATTTTTCTTAAAGATGCCCTCAATTCTATGCAACTCAGCAGATCTTCAACTGGAACATTTATGTTTTATTTATAGGGTCCACATTACTAATGACTGGTCATTCTGCTGAAATCACCCTAGGGTGAAACCCCTAACTATAAATCACGCTAATAATTTTACGGCAGACTGTATTGGAAGATAAATTCTGCTGAACATAAGAATGTTAAACCGTTAGCCTTTTGTTGGAAGTAGCATCAAATATATTGTTTGAGAATGTTTATATTATTTCTGACCGGCTGTCTGTGCATGATACATGAGAGGTTAATTTCAGTACCTGCCACTTTACAGTCAGCTGTCAAGAAATACAAGCCAAATTGTTACACTGATACAGATTATGTGATATGATATGATAGTTTATTTATATATCGCCTATACACAATGTGTTTCAAAGTGCTTTAAGGCAAGGGAGGGAACAAGAGAAAATACAATGACATTCTTACAGGCCATGAACAGTAAGGATGTTAAATTAACTATCGTACTCGGCCTGACGACATTTCAGATAGTGCAAGAGCTAAGACATAGATAAGGAAGGGAGTGGGAGAGTGGGGAGGAAATGGAAACAGACAGGCGACTACCGTACTATGCCGGACGACATTTCTGGTAGAGCCGGAGAAAAACAAAAGGTGAGGGAGAGGAATGCAGAAAGGGGGCGGAGGAACAAAGCAAGCGACTATCATACTAGGTGTGGTATACATTGACCCACTCAACAGCATTTCTCCACATCACCAAGCTGCAGTTGCGCAGAAACCTCAAAATGGTTGCGCTGGCTCCTGTGAGCGGCATGGCTCAAAACAGTGTTTCGCAACAACAACAAAAATGGCTGCACCGTCCTGCCAAGCACACATCGGGCAGGATGGTAGCAAGGGGTCACATTGAAGAAGATTGCCAGTGTGTTCCAACATCAACAAAAGGAAGAAAGAGGAAAAAACAGCGTGGCATTGCTGCAAAAGCCAAAACTTCAATCAAGGGAGAAACCTCCACCATGCTCTGAAGGAAATGACAGTTGGCAGCAGTTGAAGGAAAGAAAAAAAATGACCCAGGGACAAAGGCACTGTCATTTGTTCCCAAAGACTATTTCAGGAATAAGCTTTAAAGACTTCTATGTCTGTACCAAGACTTTGATAAACTGTAAAAATGTTGCATTTTAAAAGTGATTTTTTGTCCTTTGTTTGGAGACATGGTAGAGCTCACTGACACCTTGGGGACAGAAAGGGCAAAGTATTGAGGATAAATTGAAAAGTATCAATGTTGCAAATATACATTTTTGTACATACATCCCTTCGGATAATTCGCATCTGTGTATAAAGTTATGGAATTTTAGGCCAAATCTTTCATGCTCAAAATTACCAAAATGTATCAGAAGGACAAAACAAGGTCACACAGACTGGAGGATTGGACTGATATGCTGCACAAAATATGTAACCTGTGTATATAATTTGTGCTAAGAGATTGCAGTTGTATAAATGTATGTGTTTGGCAAAATCGGATTTTAAGTAAAGTAATTGTGGGAGTTTTTGGACATTGTAAAACTCACCACAAAAATCTGACATCATTCCCTTGGAAATCCAACCAGTTGAGAGCAAGGCGGAGACTAGCACCCCTGTCCAATACAAGTAGCTTAGAGCCAGGCTTAGTTAACCCTGCCCAGCCTATACTTTGATGATGTCATTATGCATTATAAATAAGGGTCCCTGACAAGACTCTTCCTGATTTCCTGCGCTGCGTTACTGTTCCCGTCATCTTCCAGATCCAGACTCCAACTACAAGGCCAAGCATTGCTGATCCTACCCCAGGGCCCACTGCAAAACCCAAGCAGTGCTGATCCCATTGCCAGCAAGGCCTCAAATCTAAAAACCCACTAAATTTCCCATTAACAAGGGGAAAGCTGTGGTACATTTTGCATCCTGATCCAGCCTTCCAGCCTAGCTTGCTGCCACTCACTGCATGCTGCTGCAATCCTGCTACCCTGATGACCTTTAGTATCCAGTGACAACAACTGCACAGCTGTTTGCCAGATGCCCTGCTGTGTGGTGACCAGACCCGATTGACTGTCCAAAAAGCCCAAAACTAAAAAGTGGATTGTGAGTATTTCATCACCCCATAGAAATCCCTAATATACCTTGTCTCGCATTGTCCTCATCCCACTCTAGAAGTCATCCTATCCTTATCCCGATAATTTGTCCAACTGTCAGAATTCTCTGTGCATTTTGTCATTAATCTCCAAGCATCAGCGTTATTTTTCTTTTCATTTCTGTCTTACATAGATCATATGTCATTAGCGATATTTTGATTAAATAAAGTAATTTTCCTTAAAGAAAACGGGTACACTGCACAAAGGGTTACATCTGCAGCGTTACTTAAAGAATTGACGGGTGGCGTTCCTCTTTTAGTCATTCAATCTAGTTTAAAGTAAAACTGTTCTTTTCACAAACTGATTTCCTTTCCAATTTCACCCTTCATTTTACTCAAAGCGCGCCTCCTTCTATATTGCATAACTCTTTCAATTTACCAGCTAGAAACTTAATTTCAATTCCCTTTTGTACCTGTGATATATATCTATCCCCCAATATAGAAACCGCACTCCAAACCCATTTCTATTGAAAACCGTTTGGGTAATTTTAGGCAGGAATTTTAAAAGTGTACATTTTAAACGTCTTATTTGACTGCAATCTGTTTTAAACTTTCCACTCATTTCTGAACTGTATACTTTTGGTAACCCATTCTTTGTGATTGTTAGTATCTGTGCATTGTTGCTTTAGTAAGGAATCGTATTTGCTTCAAGGTTTTAACACACATTCATTATTGATTTATCCATTTCCGAGCGTCAGTTCACCACATTGCACGTTTTCAGTTTCTTATTCCGGATTACCTGCTGCTACTTTGTATCCACTCAGAATTGATTATTGGTGGGTTGAGGGAACATTGCAGGGGGAAATTCTAACTTGGGTGCTATCTGTCCTAAATCAAAAGGTGCTCCTCTTCTGCTGTGCTGTGTATATGCTCCACTAAAAAGTCAAACCCAGTGCATTGCTCACATTCTCATTGTAACTATCACCCCATTGGGGATTGCTGCCCCATGGTAAAAAGTGTGTGATTTTTTTTAGAATTTTAAATAAATGAATAAATACTGCATTTGACCAACCAGCCTGGTTCATGGTCCATTGTGACACAGGGTTTTTGAAAAGGGGGTGTGATATGAGTGGTGTATCATCCCAAAATTGAATCCACATAAATAAGGAGAAAAGCACCTCAGTTAGGCGCTACATACTAGGCCGAGACCTAGGTGTGCGTGTTGCCTGATTGAAATCCTTAACATAGGCCTGACGACATTTCAGATAGTTCCGGTAGGGGGTTTGCAGGTGGAAAAAAACAAGTAAGCGGATGGGGGAGGAGACAGACAAGGTTGTTATCATACTAGGTCCAGAGACAATTCTGATAGAGTAAATATATAGAAGAAAGTAAGGGGAGGAGATAGGTAAAGGGAGAAAGGGAGAGGGTGAGAGAACAGAGAGTAAGCAGTCAAAAAGAGTGGAGAAGCACGAGGGGAGAGTGAATACAATTGCAGAAGTCAGTAGTAACACATCATTTTGCAAGCCACGATACAAGATGAAGATGGGAACAGCATGATTCAGGGCCACCATGAGTACAAGATGCAAAGGAAATTCAGCATGAAAGTTGAGAAAGGGTGACGCACCGTGAATCATAAAAGTCCATAAAAGTGAAATCCAGCATTGGCCACAAGACAGTGATGGTGAAATCAGAATGTATCAGGACAGACTCCTGCAAAAGTAGGCTGGAGGGTGCAGAGGTGGAGCAGGGTAGAATAATCAAGCAAAACAGGCAACACCTGTGTGCCAGAAGGGAGGGGGACACAAGGAAACATCGCAGGGGGACCAGAGGGGTTGGGGTTGGCCTGTGGGGACAGAAGGAGTAAACACATGTTGGTGCATGCTTATCTGCTGTCTGAGTAGGAGGTCGGGCCCTGGTCCAAACAGGAATTTGCTCTTTTCTTCATCAGCCCTTCAGGACAGACGCCCGGGAGAGAGACGCCCTTCATCTAAGAGTTAAGAGCAGGAAGGAGGAGGCATGGTGAAGAAGGTGTGAGGTGCTTAGGCCAGATGACCTAGATCCACTTGCACCTGCTCCCAATATGTAAAGGAAAAGAGGCTGGAGGGCTCCTTAAAAAGGGAAAAAGAGCAGCAACCAGGAAAGAACCAGGTGGGCGGGGCTTGCTAAGTGGGGTAAAAGAGCGGCAACCTGCTTAGGTCAGGTGACCTGGCCCTGCTCTTAACTCTAAGAGCCCTGCTCTTAACTCTTAGATCAAGGGCGTCTCTCGTCTGGGTGGAATGTTAACCATGTGCGCTTATTGAAGGTATGAGCAAAATACTTTCAATTTCTTTAAAGTAACAGAAGGCCCATCTTGGTGAATTAACACACACATTATTAAACTGTGTACAACTATTTGTCACTTGTTAACTCGAATTATGTAAAACAGTATGTCCGGATTCAAGTGGGATTAGCTCTTGGGAAGCGTTTTGATCAGCTTTGTCTTGTATACATGTTTTGAAAGTCTGAATATGCCTCATTGAACTGGGGGACATGTTAAATCACCAATAGTAAATTATAAGTTACTCACTGTAGTGACTAACGTACTCCTAGCCCATGGTCCCCTTTCCTCCATACTGCATGGGCGTCCCTCGCTAGGGACGGGAGACGGAACCATTTTCACAAGAAAAAAATCTTCTTCCCCTTTAAATTTAGAAGCGTGTGGGGGCGCGGTCCTGGGAGCATGCTCTTCCCTGACTCTGCCCACTGGTGTCACTCCTCAGTCCCCTTTGACGCGTCGACAATATTATCAATGCCTATTGACACCAGCTTATTAAGGGGGAGGATGGTGGGACATATGGAGGAAAGGGGGCTATGGACTAGGAGTATGTTAGTCACTACAGTGAGTAACTTATAATTACTCCTACATCCAATTCCCTTTCCTCCATACTGCATGGGTGATTACAATTGAATGTAGCTCAAGGGTGGAGAGGTGACCCTCCTAAGAAAACAAGTTCCTTAATACTGCCTGACCAAATGCTGCGTCCGACCAGGAGCTGGCGTCCAAACAGTAGTGCTTGCAAAAGGAACATGTCTCTGGAAAGCCACAGCCGTAGACTTGGCTCTGATAGCGTGGGCATGCATATTTGCTGGGAGAGGTTTGTGATGCCCTGCATATGCCTCCTTTATGGCAGCTACCATCCATCTCGCTATGGAGGCCGTTGAAGCTTGATAGCCTGGTCTTGACCCACCGAAGTTGACAAAGACAGCCTCAGATTTGCAGAAGCTCTTGGTTCTCTCCAGGTAGAATTTTACAGTGCGCCTGATGTCTAGACAGTGCAGAACCCTCTGAGCATCGTCATTAGGGTCAGCGAAGAAAGTGGGTAAAACTATATGCTCATTCAGATGAAAAGAGGAGACCACCTTGGGTAAAAATGAGGGGTGCATTCAAAGCACCACCTGGTCCTTATGGAAAGTAGTATAAGGCTCTGAAGCAACCAGAGCTATGATTTCGCTAACCCTGTGTGCAGATGTAAGGCCCACCAGGAGGGCTGTCTTAATGGTGACTAGTCTGATGTCCGGCAAAGCCATGGAATCAAAAGGTTTATGCGCCAGGGCGCCCAAGACCACGTTAAGGTACCAAACTGGGTGTGGCTTCTTGATATGCAGGTAAAGCCCGGTGAGGCCCGCCAGATGTCTCTTAACCACCGGATTAGCAGAAGAAAAGACCTCCTCTGAGTTCCGGTAGGCTCCGATTGCCACACGGTAGGTGCGACATGTATCTACCTGCACACCTGAGTGTGCCAGATGTGCATAGAAGGATAGGACATCATCCAGCGTGCAGGTCAATGGATCGACCTTCTTTGATGCAGACCAGTGGCAAAACCTAGCGCACTTGCTTTTGTACTGGCTCGTGGTAGCATCGCTCCTAGCGCCTTGTATAATGTTCAGGTTAGCCTGTGACAGATGTAGATTCCTTAGTGTGACCTGTTCAGGAACCACGCTGCAAAGGCTAACTTCTTGGGGGCAGAGTGGATGACAGTGCATCCCTGCTGTGAGAGTAGGTGAGCTGCGCCCAGCGGAAGGTGCACCGGGGTCTGATCCAACAGGCTGAGTAGTTCCGAGAACCATGGCCTCGCGGGCCACCATGGAGCTATCAGGATGACCCAGTGGTGGCGGGCCTCCATGATCTTGCAAATTACCCTGTGAACCAGGGAAGTAGGAGGGAATGCGTACACGTTCATGTTGTCCCATTGTATCTGCATTGCATCGCCCAGAGAGCCGCAGCTAGGACGTGAACTGGGGGCACCAGGTGGCAAATAGATCCACCTGAGGATGACCCCATCTGTTGAAGATCCCTTGAAGGACTTGTTCGTTCAACTGCCATTTGTAGTTGTCCGCACCCAGTCTGCTGAGCCTGTCCGCCTCCAGATTGGACTCCCCTGGGAGGTGTATTGCCTTTAAGTGCATGCTGTTCTCCAGAGCCCACTCCCAAATGCTGACTACCAAAGTGCATAGGGGAGGAGACCTGGTCCCACCCTGCTTGTTGATGTAATACATGCTGGTGGAGTTGTCTGTTTGAATGAGGATCATCTTGCCACTGATCAACGGAAGGAAAGCCTTGAGAGCTAGCCAGATAGCCTTCAGCTCTAGCCAATTGATATGGGCCTCCTGTTCCTGAAGAGACCAAACTCTGTGGACGCTGTAGCTGTCCAGGGTGGTTCCCCAACCCTCCAAGGAAAAGTCTGTGTAGATGGTAACCTGGGTTGCTGGTTGCCTGAAGGGCCTGCCTATCCTCGGATTGCAGTCTGAGCTCCACCAGACAAGATCCTGGTGGAGAAAGGGAGGAACGCTGATGAGTTCCGCCTGGGAACGCCGCTCCTGACTCCATGCGGCGGCGAAGTACAGTTGCAATCATCTCATTTTGAGCCTTGTGTATGGCACTGCCAGTAAATAAGCTGCCATGATATCCAAGAGGTATTGGTACCACCATGCTGAGGTAACCGCTCTGCTGAGAAAATTGACCTGTGGCCCTTATGATGGCTGTGATCTTGTCCTCCGAGGGGAAAACTCTGTCAGAGCTCGTATCCCAGAGGAGACCCAGGAATATTAGGTTCTGTGCAGAGACCAGCTGTGACTTGTTGAGATTGATGGTAAATCCCAATTCGTGTAGTGTATTCATGAGGGCGGAGGAGGTGTGATGGACCGCGTCCGGGGATCTCGTCCTGACGAGCCAGTCGTCTAGGTATGGATAGACATGGTGACTCTGGGCCCTGAGGAGGACTGCCACTGTATGAGTCTGGTAAAAACCCAGGGGGCTGAATTGAGGCCAAAGGATAGAACCTTGTATTGGAAATGAAAGCCCATGTTCCTGAACCTCAGAAAGGACTGATGAGGTTCCCAAATTGGGACATGTAGGTATACGTCCTTCAGATGCAGGCAGCACATCCAGTCTCCCCTGCACAGTGTCTCTGCAATAAGCGCTGGGGTAACCATCTTGAACTTTTGAAGAGGGAGGGAAAGTTTCAAGGTGGAAAGGTCCAACACAACTCTCAGGCCAGCCTGGTTCTTCTTGAGTATGGCGAAATTCCTGGAGTAGTAGCCCAACCCCACTGGGAGGCTGGGACTTCTACTGCCTGAGTCTCTACGAGCGATCTAATTTCCGCCAAAGAAATTGCTGTCCCAATCTGGGGGAGTGGAGGAGAGAGGGGAGGGAGGAACGGGTAGGCAGTAGCCCGTGGACAATACTGAGGGGAACCAGGGGTCCGCAAACCTCATGCGCCAATATTGTGCATGAAGGGCAAACCTGCCCCCCATTGGAGACACGTGGACATGGATGGGAGTGTCATGCCTTCTTTCCCTCTGAGGCTGGGGCAGAGGAGGGGGAACTGAAAGAAGCCCTTACTCCCCGCCTTGTCCTGTTTACAACGGTGCTGACTTGGAGACCGGTCTGGCTGTCTTGACCTTCGTTCCTGGAAGCCCCGGAACCTGCCAAAGGCCCAAACCTTGTCAGAACGCTGGCACATCTGGCTGTACGCCTTGGGCGTGGACTTCGTGACAATAGATACGGATTCTGCAGTCTGGGAACTGTTTATCTTGTTATCAAGCTCCTCATTTGTGGTGGAATGAAAGAGGTCCACACCCTCAAATGGCAAGTCCAATATGCATTCCTGGACGTCCGGGTTGAACTTGGTGGCCCAAAGCCAGCCGGTTCTCCTCATGTCCGTAGCGGATCAGATGGCATGGCCTGAGGGGTCTATATGAGCCACAGTGGACTCCATGATGTCTTGAGTCACCATCTTTGCTTCTGCCAGCCCCACCTTGAAGCATGCCTGACTGTACCGGAAGCTCCGGAAGGAAGTTGGCTATTTCCAGCCAAAGCCTCGCATTAACAGCTGCGAGCATAGCCTCCGCATTAGACTGATGAAGGTGCAACGAGGCGTTGGAATAGATCTTCTTTCCATATGCCTCTAAGATCTTCTCCTACTTGCCTTGGAGCGCTGAGGACGAGGTTGCTGAGGAAGACTGAGGCTTGGAGTAGAGTGAGGATGTGGCAATCTCAGAGAAGTGTGGTTGAGGGTGTGCCGACAGCAAGAGTGGATCCCCCTCCAATTGCCTGTACTTGGTGCTGAAGGGGGTTTAAGCCATCACTTTTTGGCTAAGGCGACAACATCCTTCTGCATCAGTATCCCGTTCTAGCAGCAGGGCGTAGAGTGAGGACCTCGGCTAGGACCCCCACCTCTGGTTGTTCAACCTCGGGTTGTGGAAGGCCCAAGATTTCGGCCAGACCTAAGAGCCGTTCATGGAATGCCATGGCTGAAGATGGCGCATCAGGGTCCTCCTCCTCATCGGTGTGCGCCAGGATGTCTTGCTGGTCCGGAACAGGTAGATGAGTACTGGGTGCCGAAGGCTGAGGTGTGCTGACCAGAACCGTAGGCTGCTGTGGAGGCTGGTGCAGAACCGCCTGGGCTACAGGAGGCATGCATGCCAGAAGCGCGTCACCCGGAGTGGGCAGCGGGGACTGTGCCAGGTTCTGAGGCGCTGGAGCCATACGATGAATGACAATGGGCGCTGGCGGAGGGACTGTAGGTAGCATGTCCCTGATCACATCCCGAAGGTTGGCACCCATCTGAGGGGACCTCATAAGCGTGAGAAACTTTTTTAAAAAACTGTCCTCACAGGCCGGTGGGGCGCTAGGTGGCACGGGAGTAGGGGCAGCGCCCTGAGGTTGCTGAGGCCTGGCGTACTCTGCCTTGCTGCCTTCGGGGTCTATCTGCCCTGCAAAGCTGAAGGATATGCTGTAGGTCACGTACCTGGAGAAGACCAGTCCCACCTTGAAAAACTCATTCTCCCACCTGCGCCTCAAAAGGGGGTGGCGTCAGACTAGCAGATTTTTTCTGGTGTGGCACCCATCTTGTCGGGCTGTATGCCACATGCAGTGTCGTGGTGGTAGCCATGCTGGGCCCGGCATCCTCCAGGACTCTTGGCAGTGGAGTTTGAGGCCTACCCTGAACCTCAGGACGGGGCCTGGTAGGCGTCGTGCCCTCGGCTCTGTTGCCGGTAGTGCTGTGTACAGCCGCCCCCTCAGACATTTGACCGGTATTAGGGCATAGCCCCTCGAGTGGACACCCAGTAAAAGAACCTTGCAGTCCCTCAGCGACACCACTGGCAGGATCTAGTGACCCCTCGGCCTGGCGGTCGGTAGCTGAAGCAGCATCGGTACCAGTGCTGGTGTCAGAATCTGAACGGCCCCTCCCGCTTGTACATTTCCACGAGAAGGAGTCGCCCTTGCGGGGTGCGGATGAAAAAAGTGACCCTACCTTGGGCCTTGCCTTGTGCTTGACGAAGTTCTTCAAGTCCTCTGGAGACAATCGTTTCAAAAGCTCTCTCCACAAGCTAATCTGTTCTTCATGGCGCGCGGTGTAAGCCGTCACATGCGGTACAACCCTCCTAGCCGTGTCCGGGGCCAAGGTAGCAGAGGCAAATAGCATGGGGGTCCGACGTAGGGGAGAGCTCTTCGCAGGCTGGACACCTGCTGAAGCCTGCTGACGTCGACATGCGCCAGGGAGGAGTGTGGCGCCAGAGGACCGAGAACCTGAGTGAAGACCAAAAGACAAAAGACTAAAGACAAAAGACAGTGGGCCACATCACGAGTTTGGCGGTAACCCTTAAATGCCGTGGTAAAACAATTACCGCTGCATTTACGTGTCGGCCAAATCACAGGCTTGGCGGATTTACCCCCAGCTCCAAGCTGGGGCTAAATCCGCCACGATTTTGCCAATTTTCAGCGGTAATAGCGCCAAACATTCCCCATTGGGCCCAATGGGGAATGATGAATTTCCGAATGAACCCAGTGGGGAATGGGGACTTACCGTTCCACCAAACCCGTGATCCGGCACTAATAAATTGGAGGGACTGAGACAGCACGTGTAGTAAAGGTGTGCCGACGCCTGGACGGGGGAGCGAGCACAGACAAGCCAGTCGCCCAAGTAAGGAAAGACATGGACACTTCCCCCCTCAGGTGAGCCACAACCACTGTCCCCAATTTGGTGAAAACCCTGGGTGCTGAAGAAAGGCTAAACAGCAGAACCTCTAACTGATAGTTAGAAGACCACAGTGCTAACCTTTGGTACTTCCTGTGCTTGAGATGTAATGGCATGTGGAATACGACGTCCTGGAGGTCCAGAGAAGCGAGACAGTCCTGCACATCGAGGGCAGGAAGGATCTGGGCTAAAGGAATGTGAGGAATTCAACCATCCGCATGGGGAAAGTGCGCTCGCTGGGCTTTTTTGATTTTTTAATAATGAAAATGAATGATGAGAGATCAACCTCTAAGGACCGTGCAAGGCCATATTGCGCACAGTCCATCTGCTTCCCGCACAAAATGCATAGACACATGTTATCCGGGAAGGCACAGCCTGATGGCACCGTCTTCCCCTGTCAAATTCATCTGAAATGTGACAGCCCCGTCCTTAGTCCTTAGAACTGCGACCCAGCCAGCACACACCTTCCTCCATTATGGGCAGCCTAATTTAAATATCAAAGGCTGGCTCTATGGATCTGCATTCATTTTGTCCTCCAGCTGGTGGCAGTGCACACTAATGAGATAATTGAGGCAAGCCTTCTGAGTGGGCTTGGCTGCCGAAGAGACAACAGGAAGGCAGGACTGACACCCCTTTGGTATGCAATGTGTCAACTTGAGGCTAGTTCCTACATCTCTGTATCAAAGGTAGTGAATGGCCTGCCTGGGTCCAGCAGTTACCGCAGGTGTTCCTGCAGAGCAGACCCCTTTGAGAGGGGAGAAGAATGTGGTTTGGGGGAGACAGGAAGTCTGCTCCCAGCACAAACTTCAACCCTGCGCTTTAATCAAGAGTCACAGAGGGCTCAGTTAACCAGAGAGACACTTTGATCTACAACAGACAGGGAGATGGGTATATGTTGTCACCTCCTTGTCTGTCCTGTTGCAGAGCACTCTGGTCCTGACTTCATACATAACAGAAGATTGTTAGTCAGGACCCAGGATTGGTTCAATAAAGTGGGCTTAGCCTACACCCATCACTGGGGCCCATTTGGCTTTTAAAGAAGGCGAGCCCCTCACTTAGCATATCATCTGAGGACTTTGAAAGGAGTAAGAAGGACTAATTTAGAATGGAGCTGAAGATACAGTCTACGTTACATCTTCCGCCAGTGAAGGAAGGCCAGGAGTTCCAAGAGGGAAGCAAGATCCCTTCCCTAAACATCTCCCAGGGAACAGAGGGAGATACCAGACTCAGAGGACCCATTCAGCAGCTCCAGAACTGCGACCCAGCCAGCACACAGCATGCCCTGCTAGGTTCTGAAAGCAAGCTTCCTAGGTGGGAAGTGCTGGAGACTATGTGAACTAAGGACAAGGCTGTTGCCTGCAAACACTCTCCTGAGCTTTGGACTGTCTGCCTTGAAAAGTCACAAGCCCCGCGAAGAAGCGAGGAGGAGTGCCATACAAGCATCATCCAGTGTCTATCTTTTAAGGATATTTTCGAGACAGTCGAGTCCTCAAGCCGCATCCAGCTGCACTGCTGACTGTTGTCACACTGCAGTTCCAGAGCCGTTCGAGACGACTCAACCAGCATTTGAGATCTGCCAACCAGCACAGAGCCAATGATTATTGGCACAGAGCCACCATGCCGGACAGCCTGCAGTTGTCCGTCCAGCCTCGCTTGCTAAACTGCCTGCCGCCTGGTACCCGCAGCTGTCTCCTTCCACTAACGCTGTCTCAAAAGCTGCAAAGCCCCCTGGAACCGTCTCAACGCTGTTGAGTACCAAGAACTTCTTCAGCACCAGGTACATTGTGGTTCTGCCCCCTGGTCCTTCTCCGAAGGCCCCTAGAGACAGTTGTGACCCTTTGCCCAATGGTGCTGAAACAAAATAACTTTGAACAGTAAGACTGATTGCTTTACCAACTACCCTCCTGCCAGTATCCGGAGTGCATCCCTTTCCTTTGTTAAACTGTCTACCCTCTGTGTTCCTTTACAGGATGGGTTGTATTTTGAAGTGTGCTAGAACTGTCTGTTGTAGTGATAATAAAGTAGATATTTTTATACAACCTTGACTGGACAGTGCCTTTTATCATTGGGTAATAATTGGAATTTTGCTGTGTTGCAACTAACCAACAATCCATGACCTTGTAGAGATAAGCCTGCCGTTCCGTCCACATTACCAACATTGAACAAGGAGGTCTTAAAATTCACCTGTATTCCAATGTGTTCAGATCCCTTCTGGTGTACTAGAGGTGTGGGGTTTAGAAACCGATATTCATCCCTGGACCACAGGTGCCCCAGAAATTGATTTGTCACAAGGGACCATCTTTAACCTGTTCCTGTGAGGGTACACGTGTAAGATCTGCAGATACTGGGTGGGATGCAGATCCCCATCTTTCTTCCAAACCAGAGCATGCAGAAAATACCAACCAGTGCCTCGTTCAGAGTAGGGCACCAGTTCTATGGCACCCTTCCCTAAGAGCTGTCAAACATCCTCAAACAGCAGAGGGTCCAAAGACAGACAAGGGCTGGTAGGGGAATGGTATGGAGGGCATTGAAGAAAAGATCAGCAATAGCACTAACTCGTGACCTGCAAGGCCCAAGTGTCAGACAAGGTGTGATACCACTCCTCTCTAAACAGGGATATTTTCCCCCTTCCATTGGTTACAGCATATGGAGTCCTCTTCATACAGGCGTTGTGCTTGGTGGGCCAGTGTGTACTGCAGTGCATGTAATGTCCCTTCTCTGGGCTCTACGACTTGGTGTCTCACCCGCTAGTCCCCGGGGATCTGTCATCCAGGTGGCCAGGACATGGCCATAGCTTTTGGATCCAGTTCCTAGGGGTGGACCAATTTGGGAGGATCACCTGGATGAGGGGTCTTCGGGAGTGGAAGTGGGACACCGGACGGCGAGACGCATAATCCCCTTCCCTGTAACACCTTTTCCCCATCCTACTGTGAAAACAAAACCAAAATATCGAGGCTGAGTACCCCAAAAGGAAATACACCAAACACGGGTTACAAAGGAACATACAAAGTACTTTATTTTATACTGAATCCAGTAACAAAAACAGAGCAAAATCAGATAGCTATCGGTCCTCAGTACAACACAACGAACGCCAGCGTGGTTCAGTGTGTTCAGTGAGAGACGTTGTACATTAGAATGCATTCGCTTTTTATACACTTGGTGGGCACGATGTCCAGCCCCACTTCGGGTTAATATTCCATTTAATACATCACCAATCTAGGGTTCGTGCCAAGTCTCGAACAACCGCATATAACTGGTTTGCCTTTAATACATGTATCAACAAGCCTATGCAATAACTGTGTATTCTAAGATTTTCCATGCAGGCCTTCTCAAACATTAATACAATGTAGTTAAACAGATGTTTTACGTTCAGTATTTGAATACATTGTTTCAACATATGCTTGTGGATTAGTTTCATTGCACAAGTAATCCTTTTACACACAGGTCAACAAAGGACAAGGTCTCAGTTCACGACCTCAACAAGTGGCCTGCAGGCAAGTTACATATTAGCTATGTACAGAGGTCAAGACGGCCATGTTGTATTCTGGAATGACATCGTCCACCATTTTAACTCACAGGGTGACTTTTACAAAGCGAATCCTAAAATGGCAGATTGACCTAAAATGGCAGCTTACATTGATTTAAGGTCAGGACCTTGCAACACAGATTCTTTCACAAGCGACTTTCGAGCAGCTTGGCGTAGGCCAATATTCATATATTTATTGCAATAGGAGGTACGATATAATTTCACTTTTGACACTACAATGTAGGATACTTAGGAACACAATCCCCCCACCCACTTTGCCGACATGAACACCATATCACGGACAGCTCAGTGTGAGAGAAAACAGACTTACACCCGAGCCATATACCTGACAAGTCCCAGCACAATGGTCAGGCAGAGTCAGGCAATTACTGATAATTAGACACACCTGACTTCCATCACACTTTCCCACACGGATGAAAGGTAGAGCATGAAAGCACACTCAGAGCAGGGCAAGTCACATGAGGAAGCAGCAGTTTCAAGATGGCAGTTAAATATAAGAAGGAAGATGGTAAAACCGGAGAGGGTTGCAAGGAGGGAAGTACCGTTGAGCTTTTCAGAAAAAGACTGTTACTTTCAAGAACCTTTGAGAATAGAAACATAAGACCTGGAATTAAAGCTGAAGAGACCTGCATTGTGTGTCGGAGGTGCCCAGGGCTCTCCCGCGTTGATAGCCAAGGTGGGGAGAAGCGTTTGCCGCTGTGGTACAGTCCTTAGCTCCTACAACAAAGCAGCGCCAACAAAGTCAGCACAGCCTGTGAGTCGGGGAGACTGATACCAGACCGGGCTGCGTTAACATCAAGGTTGCAAGCGGCAACATTGTATTGAGAAAGCTGAAGAAGAACAGTGTGTGAAACGTATGTGACAAGCGACGTGAATAATTAAACAGCAGATGAGTGAATGAAATTTTGAAGCCAAGACAGATACCGTAAACAGAGTAGTCAGGCACCACGTGGGTGCTCATTCGAAGGTCTCTGTCAGGTTTATGTAAAGAACTAATGGTGGCAACAGTAAAGACAGACAAGTGATCACAGTTCAAGGGTGTTTATTAAACTCTATGCATGGGGAGGAAAACACGTAATCTAAACTTAAAGCTAAGGTTGGAGCAAGCTATAACCATCAAATAATAATAAGGCATTCCTAGTGGGGTCTTGTCAAATAAAAAGGGAATATACTAAAAGAAAAAACAATTGCCAATCCTTACCACTAAGTTACAAAAAGTATAGGATAATGTTCATCAGAAAAGTGTTCACAAAATGATAAGTCAGGATGGTATGGCTGGGTATCCCTTGCCCACGTTTTTAAGCATGGGACAAGGCGAAACTCCTGAGCACAGCACACTCCTGGGCCTCTCCAGCACGAGGCTCACAATTCCATTCAACGATACCAGAACCTTCAGGGGCCAAGTCTCTTTCGTCAAAGTCTCTTGCCTTAGAAGGACTGCTCGATCAAAACCAACAAACAAACAAAAGTTCCTTTGGTGATCTTGCACATTGGGCAATTGCTTTCTGCCCCTTGGATCCTTCATGCAATGCAGGCCTCCCTCTGCCGGGTTCACTACAGCCTTTCACTTTGAATATCAATACTATCACAATTCAGGATTTACTTCTCTTAGCTTTTCCCTTGGCATCTCATTGTCGTGTTCACATAGCCATCTTTCACACAGTTCATGAATTTCTAGCACAGTTCATGATTTGCTTCATCTCATCAGAAAGCGTGGTTTTCCCTTCTGCTAGCTTTCTCTTGGCAATGGGTCAGAGACTTTCGATTGTAAAAAGGATTTGACGTGAACCTTGTAGGACCACTCTGACACCTCATGCTGCCCTTTGCTAGGGCCTTCTGCTTCTTGTAGTTTCAACACAAAACAAAAAGGGGCCACCGAGAATCCTTTCAATGAGCTCTCTTAGGGTGCCTGACCACTCATCAGTTGGCCCTTCTCTGGGATTTCCCAAAAGTTCAAACACACTCAAGTTCTTTGTTCTCAAGTTTCTTGCATTCATATAATGTTGCTACATGCAACCTTGGGCTCAACACAGTTCGGTTTGCCATCCGCTTCCTCCAACTCACTGGCTGTGCTGAATCCGTTGGCTTGTCTTGCTTCTGGAGTCTAGGACAGTGCCACAGTAGCCAAAATGCCACCCCACCTGTGCTATCAATGCGGGAGGCCCCCGTGCACCGATGACATCTGTTACTCCACATGCCAGCTGTAACTCCCGGTCTTATGATTTTCCTTTTCGCTGGTCTGATTTGAAAAGGACAAAGGCAGTTCCCCCTTCGTCGTCCCTCCAGGTCTTGCCGCCTTCCTCCTCCATTTGAACTGCTGGTCCGGTGCATCAGTTTCCCTGTGCATTCGCCTTGCTTGTAATGTTCTCTTGTGCTTCGTCTTTTATCCCTGTGGGGAAGGGAAAGGGCTGTCAGGTGTGTGCAGTTATTGTCAATTGCCTGACTCGTGTGTTGGGACATGTCAGGTAAATGGCTCTGGTGTTATTCCATTGTCTGTTACGGTGTAAGAAAGTGTTTGTTTCGGAAAAGGGGCAGAGGGGTATAGCTTCTAAATATCCTACATGACAGGATGGGGAAAATGTGTTACAAGGAAGGGGCTACAGCATCTCAACCTTTGGTCTCCCACCTCCTCTCCCTGAAGACCCCTCATCCAGGTAATCCTCCCCCACTGGTCCATCCCCAGGAACTGGATCCAATAGCGATGGCCATGTCCTGGCCACCTGGATAACAGATCTCTGGGAACTGGAGGTGAGACACCTTCAGGTTTCTCACATAAAGTGGTCGAAGTGGACGGGAGCAGTTGGGAGCGCTGCTCCTTTACTTTTTTAAAGTTTTACTGTTCCTATACTTTTATTTGAAAATGAAACCGTTCTGGAATGGTTTTGTTTTAAAATAAAAGTGTAGGAAGATGTTGTAACTTAACGTCCCCTTAAACGGCAGGTGCATGTGTTTGGGGGTTGGTATTGTGCGAGGGAGTGGGCGTGGCGATGGGGGTTGTGAGGAGCGGGGGCAAGCCAGCAGGGAACATAGTTCCACCACTTCTTTTCGTGCACTTCGACCACTGCTCACATATCCAACTGAAAGGGGTTGTTGTAAAAAGCAATTGGCAAATCTAAGTGGTCCTGCAACGGGTCAAGTTAAAACCTGTGCACATACGAAAGCCTTCAATAGTTAATACTCAAGGAAATTGGTCCAAGCCTGGCTGAAGGAGACTAATTGTATAAAAGGGATCTGAGCCAGGAAGAGGGGGATCCAAAGTATTGAACATTGTATAGAAGAATCTGAGCCCGGCAGAGCGGGGGCCGGAGGGTGAAGAGTAAATCACCTGAATTGAATGCTTGTAAGAAGAAAATAACTTTTCATTTCATTTGGTACATCAGGCCATCTGAATCAAGAGACTTTGATAAGTAAAGAGACTTGGGCACAGAAGGCCCTGATGCTAGTGATTGAACTGTATCCTTGTGACGAAGAAGTCCGAGATTGTGCTATACTTGAGTGAACCACCTTGTCCCATGCTGAAAACGTGGGGAAGGGGGGCCAAGGGCCTGAGCATCCCGACATATTATTTTTGTGAGCACTTCTTTCTTTTTCATGAACACTACCCCCACACTATTTGTATTTAGAGGTAAGGATTGGCAATAGTTTCTTTTTTTAGTATAGGCCCTTTTAATTTGACAAGACACCACTAGGACTGCATTGTTATTATTTGATGGCCATAGCTTGCTCCCACCTGTAGATTTAGGATTAGATAGGTGTGTATCATACCCTTGTTGAAGTCCAATAAACACCCTTGAACTGTGGTCACTTGTGTCTGTCTTACTGTTGATGCCATGCCTTCCTTACAATTCCGAGCACCCAAAAGCACGGAAACTGCTCTCCTGAACACCCATGAAGGACTGCTTGAACACCTTGACTCTAACTCTCCTGCTGTTCTCATTCTCCTTGACCTCTCTTCCCCCTTTGACACGGTCAACCATTCTATCCTCATAAAGCGGCATCAAGATACTCTTGGTATCTCAGAACGGGCACTGGATTGGTTGACCTCTTTCTTCACTTACCGCCCTTCCAAAATGTCTATGGGCTCCTTCTCCCCCTCCACCACTCTCTCTGCATGTGGGGATCCCCAGTGCTCTATCCTCGTGACTTAGCTTTTCAACATCTACCTTGCACCCCTTGCTCACCTGATCCCTGACTTCTCTCCTCATGTTACGCAGATGACACACAACTCTTCTTCAAGCTCCCCTCTTCCTCCTCCTCTATCATCCCTGACGGCATGTCTGCTATTCAGTCTTGGTGCATCGCCAATGATCTATGTCTTAATGCCAGTAAGACCAAGATCTTTCCTATCAGGACACCTGCTCCCCATTTCCCTCCTGCACTCTGGTCATCCTCTATGGGCTCACCTCCCTGTCCTTCCACTGAGGCTAGAAGCCTTGGGGTCCTCTTTGACTCCTCTCTCTCCTTTACTCCTCACATCGTGGACCTTGCCAAGAAGGCCATTTTTCAACTTCACCTCCTTAGAGGCATTCTCCCTTTCCTCACCTTCCCCCAGACGCTCAATGTAGCTAGAGCTCTGGACCTCTCCAGGCTAGATTATGGTAACAGCCTCTTCCTCAACCTGCCCCTTTTTCCGCTCCGTCCTCTTCAACTAATCCAGAATAGGGCTGCAGACTTATCCTTGGCCTCAAGGCCTGGGACCATATCTCTCCAGCTCTACAATCTCTCCACTTGCTCCTGGTTGCTGCAAGGATCAAATTCAAGACCCTCTGCATCATCCACAAGGCTGTCTGGGGCCTGGGACCACACTACCTGCAACTCTCTCTTATTGAATACTTTCATTCCAGATCCCCTTGATCTTCTGACTCCAACTTTCTCCTGATCAAACGCTTCTCCAAGACGAGAGCTCCAGACAGATTTCTTTCATCAGCTGGCTCCTTCACCTTCCCCCTCCTGTGCTAACCATCCCCTTTGTCACTAAGATTGGCAGCCTGGTCCCCCATGAGTCTAATAGGGTCCTGGCCTTCTGCTCAATCGCCCCCAGCACCTCCTCTGCAAAGCCCTCTGGGCCCACACCTGCCTGTTGGGTGGTTTGCCTCTGCCCTGTACTTGCCCTTTGGGCGGTAGACCTCCCTCTTCGCCTGGGATACCTCTGCCCATGCACTTACCTATTGCCTCCCCAGTGGGCACCTCTGGCACTTCCTCCCCTAGGGAACCCTAATAGCATTTACCCCCACCCACCTCCTTTTTTTCCTTTTACTTTCACTGCACTTGCACCCTCCGAATGTCACAAGGCCTAGTAGAACCACTGTCCCTTTCTATTTATTAATTGTCAGACTCTTTGTTTATGAGCTCCCTTGTTCCCTTCCCTTGTAGCGCTTTGAAATACTGTCTTGTTGGATAAGCGCCTTATAAATAACCAATAAATAAATATTCCTCCTGATGATTTAATCTAACCTGAGGTTGGGCTTCCTGTGTGGGTCTGCACATGTGGATGTGAATGAGTGACAGGCTCTTACTGGCCCTTCCTAATTGTTTCAACTGTGAGGGGGTAATTCATGGATTATTTGCGCCGAAAAAAACGGGATTTGTGCGCCATTCTGCCCGCAAATCCCCATTTGTTAAACAGGGATTTGCAGGCAGAATGGCGCACAAATCCCGTTTTTTTTGGCGCAAATAATCCATGAATTACCCCCTGTATGTTTTGGATTTGTGTGCTGGACCAAGCCTTTTACTGGTCGATCTGCTATCTTGGATTTTCCTTCCCTCTCCTGTGCAGTCTTGGGCTCCTCGTGGCATTCTCTGGGTGCAACGTGGCTAAGGAGCGGGGACTCATGCTGGTTTGGGGTGTCTAACATGGAGATAAACCAAATGGCAGCTTTTTCAAAATGTGGTTTTGTTTCCCTGCAATGTGGTTTTGTTTCCCTGCTTGTCCTGCCGGTAATCAAATGTAACATTAATTGTTGTAGTGTACTCACTGCATGGGATTCATAGGAAAATCCTGTGTATGTCTGATGTGTATGGGGTGACTTTGGCAAAACAGAAAGGTGATGGCTGGAAGGTTTTGAATTAATCATAACCACGGGCAAAGCTCTGGGCAACCCTCCAGACCATTGTTTTTCAGCCTGCCAAGCCATTACAGAAGGGGAAAAACCATATGCAAATCAGGCTTGGTCCTACCCCAAAAGGGGCAGTCCAGCCCGAACTGCTAGGTCACATCCCTTCTGCACGAGACCACAAGCATCCCCAGACATGTTTCAGCCTTGTTGGGCGTCATCAGTGAGGAGTAGCTTGGGTCTCTAGGCCCGGCAGACTCGGGCGAAACATGTTTGGGGATGCTTGTGGTCTCGTGCAGAAGGGATGTGGCCTAGCAGTTCGGGCTGGACTGCCCCTTTTGGGGTGGGGCCAAGCCTGATTTGCATATGGTCTTTCCCCTTCTGTAATGGCTTGGCAGGCGAAGAACGGTGGTCTGGAGGGTTGCCCAGAGCATTGCCAGTGGTTAAGATTCATTCTAAACCTTCCAGCCATCACCTCTTTGTTTTTGCTTTGTCACCCCGAGTGGGACGGGTATGCCCAGACGTGGGTCCCGTGCCTGCTGGGCCTAGAGACCCAAGCTACTCCTCACTGATGAGCCCCAACATGGGCGAAACATGTTTGGGGATGCTTGTGGTCTCGTGCAGAAGGGATGTGGCCTAGCAGTTCGGGCTGGACTGCCCCTTTTGGGGTGGGGCCAAGCCTGATTTGCATATGGTCTTTCCCCTTCTGTAATGGCTTGGCAGGCGAAGAACGGTGGTCTGGAGGGTTGCTCAGAGCATTGCCAGTGGTTAAGATTCATTCTAAACCTTCCAGCCATCAGCTCTTTGTTTTTGATGTGTATGGGGACTTTCTGTGGGAGCATCATCAGAAAACCTAGTGTTCTTTTGATGTCCATATTTGCTCTCTGGGTAGGTACCATAAGAAATCCTGGTGTGCCTCTGATGTCAACACGTGCTCGTTGTGCGACAGCCACCTTGAAAACCTGTTGTGCCTTTGTTGGCAGAGCCAACTTGCGGAGCAAGTGCCATTAAAACAATATAATGTGCCTCTGATGTACTTATGTGTGTTCAATACTGCTAAAGAAATTCAACTCATTTGCTACATGGTGTTGTTGCCCTGTGAAATCCTCTAAAAGGGACAGTGTTTACAAACTTGGTTGCCCCAGAAAAACATCAAACGTGTCTCATTGGGAATTGGCATCATTGATTTCATAATAGACTTAGGCAGGGGCCTTTTCAGACAAGGAAGTATGGAGGAATTCCTTCGGGAAGTATGGTCAAAATGAAAGGGATGAATATAAATTAACAGTGTTAGGATGGAGGAGTAATTGGATCTTGTTCAGGGGTCTAGTTTAAAGGACCTAGTGTCATGGTACAATGTCCAAGCGCTGAACCAGATTGTACTCAAGATTGCCGCCCCTGAAAGCTTCCTTCAGTTCACTTCCAGTCTCAGAGAATTTGAAGTGCATTAGCATACTTGCAAACCCTACTGGTTTAGGCAGTAGGCTACTGCATTTTAAGCAGTCCTACTGCCAAAAAACTTGGGTTTAGTTCTCAAGAGTTCTTGCCTATGGTAACTTTCCACTCTCTGGTGGGTAACTCCTCATCTTGAATCTGCAAATATCAGGTTGTACTCTTCCTGTCATGTGTTGGTATTAGAAACTATTCTCTTCAGCCTAAGTAACTGACTATAGGGAAGACTTTCTTTAAGATGTTTTGGATGAAAGCTGCCGAACTGTAAGCCATTGTTAACATCTGTTGGCATTTGATAGATGGTAGTTGAAAGTTTATTAATTATCAGGCTCACCATAACATCTAGGAAATGTAAATGTGGTTCTCCCACTTCAAGTGTAAACTTGGTAATGGTTTAGATACTCAAAGAATTGTAGTAGTTCCACTCTACTGCCTTTCCAAACAGTAAAGACATCATCAATGTTTACAAAAATTCAGCTTAGAACTCTAAGGTTCATTGTAGAGGATGTGTATCGTCTCGAAGTACTACATGTAAATATTTGCATACTTGGGAGCCACTGGCGATCCCATTGAGGTCCCTGAAATCTGTAAGAAGGATTTACCTACATATCTGAAGAAGTTGTTATAAAAGATGATGTTAATTAATTTAATCGCTAGTACTTTGTTTATGCATTCATTTTCATGGATTAGTAGAAACCATTCCTTGGCTTCGATTCCTTCCCTGTGGGGAATCGAGGTGTATAGACTACTTACATCTAGTGTGAACAGAATCAATTCTGGTTTAGACAATTGTAGTTTGCAGGAAATGGGAGGTGTCCTTAAGGTAGGTGGAGGTCAACTGTACCAATGGTTGTAGTGCAGTGTCATGATAGACTACTAGGGGGTTGAACACACTATCTGTACCTGCCACAATGCGTCTGAAAGGTGGATTCATAGGGTTCTTGTGAATCTTGGGGAGGGCATAAAAGACAGGAGTTATAGGGTGTTTGTTAAGCAAGTATTCTCTTGTGTGGGGTGTTATCCTCTCTAGTTCCTCTGCCTTTGTGATGGTCTTCTCAATTAAAGTCATTATAGCTGTGGTGGGATCATGATCTAGTTCAAGGTATGTTCTGGTATCCTGTAATAGTCCTAGGGCCTCATTACGACCTCAGCGGTAGCCATGCCGCTATTAGCGGCATGGCTGCTGCCGAAATCGCGTCCGGGTCCTCAGAATGAGGAATAACCGGGCCATTCCGAGTTCGGAAGGCCCGGTAATTCCTCCCTCCAAGGACCCGGACCCGGTCCTTCCCCATTCCCATTTCAGCCCCCATAGGGCTGAATGGGAATGGGAGAGGGAGCAAACAACAAGCCATTACGAGTTGGCCCGTTGTTTGCCCCCTCTTCCCCTCACGGGACCCGGTAAGCACTCCTGGTTTGACCAGGCATTGCTTCCTGGGTCCCGCGAGGGGACCTCGTAATGAGGCGGTGCGGGGTAAACAGCGCCGGCACCTTTTACGGTGCCGTTTACCCCGTACCGCCAGGGTCGTAATGAGGCCCCTAGACAGCTTTGGTTGTAAAGGGTAGAGTCCATCATTACAAGAGCTCTGCCTTTGTCTGCGGGCTTCATGATAATGGAAAGGTCCTCAGACAAATCCTTTAGTAGTCGTGTCTGGTGTCTACGTAAATTGTTACGTATATAGGGTTATACTTGATCTTTGGTCCTTGATGGTTTTTAATTTGAACATATCGATAATGGGGTTTTTCCCCTGTGGATGGAAAGAACTCAGGTTTAATTTCCAGGTAGTCAAATGAGACAGATCGTTCCTGTGTTACAGGTAATGAATCAAACAAGATCTTGAGTTCCATCTTTCTTATGAGCCTTGATGTGGCAGGATTGCTATGTTATGCTATGATGTGCAGGATTGCTGTGTAATGCAATGATATGCAGGATTGCTATGCTCTGCTATAATGTGCAGGATTTCTATGCTACGATATACACAATTGCTATGCTATGATGTGCAGGATTGCTATGCTATAATGTGCAGGATTTCTATGCTATCATATGCAGGATTGCTATGCTATGTTATGCAATACTATTAAGCTCTCCCATACAGTTAGGCCTCTGACCCTCCATGTCACCTCCCTGGGTCTGCTCTACACACACCCCGGACATGCCCAAGCCCCTCCTAGGGCAGATGACACGTCAGACCATCCCTTCCTCTTATTCTCTACAAGTTTAGCATTAGCCCCACATATGGGAGATATCAGAAGGGGTTTTTGCGAATGCTGCTTATTTTCATCCGCAACTGCTGGAAGTCTGCAGGTGAGCCCATCCATGTGTTGCAAACTTGCAAATCCCCCGTTTTGTGTCCCTCTATCCCGCATAGCTCTCAATCCTCCCTGCTTCCTGGTTCCCTCTCCCAGCCCTCCCCTGTGCACACCCACTGTCCCCGATTGGCCCGCTTCTCACCATCCACGGAACTTAGCACCCCGTAAGCAGCCCGGCCCCTCTGTTTCATCCGCAACTGCTGGAAGTGTGCAGGTGAGCCCATCTGTGTGTTGCAAACTTGCAAATCCCCCATTTTGTGTGTCCCTCTATCCCGCATCGCTCCCAATCCTCCCCGCTTCCTGGTTCCCTCTCCCAGCCCTCCCCTGTGCCCGCCCACCGTCCCCGATTGGCCCGCTTCTCACCACCCACGGAACTTAGCACCCCGTAAGCAGCCCGGCCCCTCTGTTTCATCCGCAACTGCTGGAAGTGTGCAGGTGAGCCCATCCGTGTGTTTTCAAACTTGCAAATCCCCCATTTTGTGTCAGTCTATCCCGCATCGCTCCCAATCCTCCCTGCTTCCTGGTTCCCTCTCCCAGTCCTCCCCTGTGCCCGCCCACCGTCCCTGATTGGCCCGCTTCTCACCACCCACGGAACTTAGCACCCCGTAAGCAGCCCGGCCCCTCTGTTTCATCCACAACTGCTGGAAGTGTGCAGGTGAGCCCATCCATGTGTTGCAAACTTGCAAATCCCCCATTTTGTGCCCCTCTATCCCGCATCGCTCCCAATCCTCCCCGCTTCCTGGTTCCCTCTCCCAGCCCTCCCCTGTGCCCGCCCACCGTCCCCGATCAGCCCGCTTCTCACCACCCACGGAACTTAGCACCCCATAAACAGCCCGGCCCCTCTGTTTCATCCGCAACTGCTGGAAGTGTGCAAGTGAGCCCATCTGTGTGTTTTCAAACTTGAAATCCCCCATTTTGTGTCCGTCTATCCCGCATCGCTCTCAATCCTCCCTGCTTCCTGGTTCCCTCTCCCAGCCCTCCCCTGTGCCCGCCCACTGTCCCTGATTGGCCCGCTTCTCACCACCCACGGAACTTAGCACCCCGTAAGCAGCCCGGCCCCTCTGTTTCATCCACATCTGCTGGAAGTGTGCAGGTGAGCCCATCCATGTGTTGCAAACTTGCAAATCCCCCATTTTGTGTCCCTCTATCCCGCATCGCTCCCAATCCTCCCCGCTTCCTGGTTCCCTCTCCCAGCCCTCCCCTGTACCCGCCCACTGTCCCCGATTGGCCTGCTTCTCACCACCCATGGAACTTAGCACCCCGTAAGCAGCCCGGCCCCTCTGTTTCATCCGCAACTGGTGTAAGTGTGCAGGTGAGCCCATCCATGTGTTTTCCAACTTGCAAATCCCCCATTTTGTGTCCCTCTATCCCGCATCGCTCCCAATCCTCCCCGCTTCTTGGTTCCCTCTCCTAGCCTTCCCCTGTGCCCGCCCACCGTCCCTGATTGGCCCGCTTCTCACCACCCACGGAACGTAGCACCCCGTAAACACCCCGGCCCCTCTATTTTATCCGCAACTGCTGGAAGTGTGCAGGTGAGCCCATCTGTGTGTTTTCAAACTTGCAAATCCCCCATTTTGTGTCCGTCTATCCCGCATCGCTCCCAATCCTCCCCGCTTCCTGGTTCCCTTTCCCAGCCCTCCCCGGTGCCCACCCACCATCCCTGATTGGCCCGCTTCTCACCACCCACGGAACTTAGCACCCCGTAAGCAGCCCGGCCCCTCTGTTTCATTCACAACTGCTGGAAGTGTGCAGGTGAGCCCATCCATGTGTTGCAAACTTGCAAATCCCCCATTTTGTGTCCCTCTATCCTGCATCGCTCCCAATCCTTCCCGCTTCCTGGTTCCCTCTCCCAGCCCTCCCCTGTGCCCACCCACCTTCCCCGATTGGCCTAGCTATCCTTTACTCAGCTCATCTCCGACCCCCCCAGGGCAGCCCTCGGCCCATGAGGCAAAGGATGGCTCCTACAAAGACGGCTCCAGGTCGTATCTGCAGGTATCCGCAGGAGATGCAAGAAGCCGATAATAAGTAAGTGTGGCAAGGGCAGGGTCAGAAGCAATTACTTCACGCCATGCTACCCAACCACTCATCTACAAAACAGCATCACCACTGTAAACCTGTTATATCTGTAATATACTTGCATTTGGAAACTGTATACTACACATGTGAAAGTTGCATTAGAAGAGTGCACAATAGCCTCTCGGAGAATTTAGAATTGTCCCCAATAGCCACTCTGGAAAGTTACATTCAGAAGTGTGCCCAATAGCCTGTCTGTGGAAAATTGCATTTAGAAGTGTGCCCAATAGCCTCCCTGTGAAAGTTGCATTTAGAAGTGTGCCCAATAGCCTCTTTGTGCATTTAGAAGTGCACCCAACAGCCTCTCTGTGAAAGTTGCATTTAGAAGTGTGCCCAATAGCCTCCCTGTGAATTTAGAAATGTTCCCAACAGCCTCGCTTTGAAAGTTGCATTTAGAAGTGTGCCCAATAGCCTCCCTGTGAATTTAGAAATGTTCCCAACAGCCTCGCTTTGAAAGTTACATTTAGAAGTGTGCCCAATAGCCTCCATGTGAAAGTTGCATTTAGAAGTGTGCCCAATAGCCTCTCTATGAATTTAGAATTGTTCCCAATAGCCAATCTGGAAAGTTGAATTTAGAAGTGTGCCCAATAGCCCTTCTTTGAAAGTTGCATTTAGAAGTGTGCCCAATAGCCTCTCTGTGCATTTAGAAGTTCGCCCAAAGGCCTGTCTGTGAAAGTTGCATTTAGAAGTGTGCCCAATAGCCTCCCTGTGAAAGTTGCATTTAGAAGTGTGCCCAATAGCCTCCCTGTGAAAGTTGCATTTAGAAGTTTGCCCAATAGCCTCCCTGTGAAAGTTGCATTTAGAAGTGTGCCCAATAGCCTCCCTGTGAATTTAGAAATGTTCCCAACAGCCACTCTGGAAAGTTGAACTTAGAAATGTTCCCAATAGCCTCTCTGTGAAAGTTGCATTTAGAAGAGTGCACAATAGCCTCTCTGAGAATTTAGAAGTGCGCCCAACAGCTTCTCTGTGATAGTTGAATTTAGAAGTGTCCCCAATAGCCTGTCTGTGGAAAATTGCATTTAGAAGTGTGCCCAATAGCCTCTCTGTGAAAGTGGCATTAGAAGTGTGCCCAATAGCCTCTCTTTGAAAGTTGCATTTAGAAGTGTGCCCAATAGCCTCTCTTTGAAAGGTGCATTTAGAAGTGTGCCCAATAGCCTCTCTGTGAATTTAGAAATGTTCCCAATAGCCCCTCTTTGAAAGTTGCATTTAGAAGTGTGCCCAATAGCCTCCCTGTGAAAGTTGCATTTAGAAGTGTGCCCAATAGCCTCTCTGTGAATTTAGAATGGTTCCCAATAGCCACTCTGGAAAGTTGAACTTAGAAATGTTCCCAATAGCCTCTCTGTGAAAGTTGCATTTAGAAGAGTGCACAATAGCCTCTCTGAGAATTTAGAAGTGCGCCCAACAGCTTCTCTGTGATAGTTGAATTTAGAAGTGTGCCCAATAGCCTGTCTGTGGAAAATTGCATTTAGAAGTGTGCCCAATAGCCTCTCTGTGAAGTGAAAGTGGCATTAGAAGGGTGCCCAATAGCCTCTCTTTGAAAGTTGCATTTAGAAGTGTTCCCAAATGCCTCTCTTTGAAAGGTGCATTTAGAAGTGTGCACAATAGCCTCTCTGTGAATTTAGAAATGTTCCCAATAGCCTCTCTGTGAAAGTTGCATGTAGAAGTGTGCCCAATAGCGTCCCTGTGAATTTAGAAATGTTCCCAACAGCCTCTTTGTGATAGTTGAATCTAGAAGTGTGCCCAATAGCCTCTCTTTGAAAGGTGCATTTAGAAGTGTGCGCAATAGCCTCTCTGTGAATTTAGAAATGTTCCCAATAGCCTCTCTGTGACAGTTGCATGTAGAAGTGTGCCCAATAGCCTCCCTGTGAATTTAGAAATGTTCCCAACAGCCTCTCTGTGATAGTTGAATCTAGAAATGTGCCCAATAGCCTCTCTGTGGAAAATTGCATTTAGAAGTGTGCCCAATAGCCTCGCTGTGAAAGTGGCATTAGAAGTGTGCCCAATAGCCACTCTTTGAAAGTTGCATTTAGAAGTGTGCCCAAATGCCTCTCTTTGAAAGGTGCATTTAGAAGTGTGCCCAATAGCCTCTCTGTGAATTTAGAAATGTTCCCAATAGCCTCTCTGTGAAATTTCCATGTAGAAGTGTGCCCAATAGCCTCCCTGTGAATTTAGAAATGTTCCCAACAGCCTCTCTGTGATAGTTGAATCTAGAAGTGTGCCCAATAGCCTCTCTGTGGAAAATTGCATTTAGAAGTGTGCCCAATAGCCTCGCTGTGAAAGTTGCATTAGAAGTGTGCCCAATAGCCTCTCTTTGAAAGTTGCATTTAGAGGTGTGCCCAATAGCCTCTCTTTGAAAGGTGCATTTAGAAGTGTGCTCAATAGCCTCTCTGTGAATTTAGAAATGTTCCCAATAGCCTCTCTTTGAAAGTTGCATTTAGAAGTCTGCCCAAATGCCTCTCTTTGAAAGGTGCATTTAGAAGTGTGCCCAATAGCCTCTCTGTGAATTTAGAAATGTTCCCAATAGCCTCTCTGTGAAATTTGCATGTAGAAGTGTGCCCAATAGCCTCCCTGTGAATTTAGAAATGTTCCCAACAGCCTCTCTGTGATAGTTGAATCTAGAAGTGTGCCCAATAGCCTCTCTTTGAAAGGTGCATTTAGAAGTGTGCCCAATAGCCTCTCTGTGAATTTAGAAATGTTCCCAATAGCCTCTCTGTGAAAGTTGCATGTAGAAGTGTGCCCAATAGCCTCCCTGGGAATTTAGAAATGTTCCCAACAGCCTCTCTGTGATAGTTGAATCTAGAAATTTGCCCAATAGCCTCTCTGTGAATTTAGAATTGTTCCCAATAGCCACTCTGGAAAGTTGAATTTAGGAGTGTGCCCAATAGCCTGTCTATGAAAATTGCATTTAGAAGTGTGCCCAATAGCCATTCTGTGGAAAGTTGCATTTAGAAGTGTGCCCAATAACCTCTCTGTGAACTTGAACCATCCGTGCCCAATAGCCATTCTGTGGAAAGTTGCATTTAGAAATGTGCCCAATAGCTTCTATGTGAAAGTTGCATTTAGAAGTGTGCCCAATAGCCTCTCTGTGAATTTAGAAATGTACCCAATAGCCCCTGTGTGAAAGTTGAATTTAGAAGTGTGCCCAATAGCCTCCCTGTGAACTTAGAAGTGTGTCCAATAGCCATTCTGTGGAAAGTTGCATTTAGAAATGTGCCCAACAGCCTCTCTGTGATAGTTGAATTTAGAAGTGTGCCCAATAGCCTCTCTGTGGATTTAGAAATGTTCCCAATAGCCACTCTGGAAAATTGAATTTAGAAGTGTGCCCAATAGCCTGTCTGTGAAGTTGCATTTTGAAGTGTGCACAATAGCCTGTCTGTGAAAAGTTGCACTTAGAAGTGTGCCCATTAGCTTCTCTGTGAATTTAGAAGTGTACCCAATAGCCATTCTGTGGAAAGTTGCATTTTGAAGTGTGCACAATAGCCTCTCTGTGAAAATTACATTTAGAAAGTGTGCCCAATATCCTGATAGTATAATACCATGCCGGGCTGCAACGACTAGTCTCCCTAATAACCTCTGTGTACAAAGTTGATTTAGATTCATGCCTAATACCCTCCCTGTATAAAGTTGAATTGGCAGAAGTGCACCTATTAGCGTGCCCTAATTAACCTTATTAGTATAACTAACAGTATAGCTGTGTAATGTAGAATCTAAAACGGTGCCTAATAATCTAATACCCCCTCTATTCAAATTGAATCTAGAGGTAGACCTAATATCATCTCTGTGTACAGGTTATCCTAGAAGTGTACCTAATAGTACCTCATTGACTAATATCCTCTCTGTCTACAATTGAACCTAGAAATGCACCAAATAGTCTAGTATTGTCTCTGTGCAATTTGAACTTGGAAGTGTGCCTAAAAGCGGGCCACCACTGAACTACAATCAGAAAGTCCTCCTAAATCCACCTAAAAGCTCTTACCAAACATGAGTGCACCCACTCCACCATAGTCTTTCGGAAACGACCCCCGGGGACGGCCCCCACTTTCCGATCTGCCTTCCCTCCCGTCCCCCTTCCCAAATCACCCCACCCCACTTTGCACTCCCTGCCATTCCCCTCTCCAAACACCAAGCCAGAGGGGCCCAATGGCGAGCCAATCACCCTAAAACCACTCCTCCCCCGAACTCCACCACCGAGCAGCCAATGTTAACCACGCCCGCTCCCCTCACTGTCATCCCTGGCACATCCCGCCCTGCAATCACCCACCCCCCGCCTTGCCCTCAAACCCCTGCCACCTTCCCCCAATGACCGCACCCTTTCCCCTCCCTAAAAACTGCATGCCTAGCCCTAGCAAGAACCAAAGCTGCTTCCCTCTCCCCCTCTCACCCCCCCTACCCTCTCTCACACACCAATCGCAACAAAGAAACTAAAGAGGAAACGTACCTGGTCCCCCTCAATCTCTCAGCACTCTTCGCCTCCCCTGTCCCGACCCACCACCTCATTCCCGCAATCACCTCCCTCCCCCGTGGCTTCACCCTTCCTGAAACCCCTCTCCCTCGATTTCTCATCAACTGCAACTGAAACTCCTAACCACCCACACTCCACCATCAAATCCCCCGAACCAAACCCGATCAACCTATCACACGCAGACACCCAACCCCGCCCGAAACCTGCCAACTGTTCGCCCACTATTCCCATCTAGCATCACCCACCCTACCACTCTCCCTTCACTCTCTCTGCCACCACTCCCTCCTGCTCCAGTACCGAGACCAACCTAGCCTGCCGATGTGAACTGCATCCTATTTAACGCCCGATCCGTAGCAAAAAACAGACACTGCATCTTTGACCTCCTCATCTTTGTCATACCAGACCTAGTTTTCATCACTGAAACCTGGTTCTCTGATGACTTCGCCCCAATCTCTAATGAAGCTTTTCTCCCTGACTACTCCCTCATCCCACTGAACCGTCCCTCCAGAGGAGGGGGTGTAGCATTAGTCTTCAAGTCTCTCTTCCACGCCTCAATCATCGACAACCAACCCTCCATTCCTTCTTGCGAATCTCTCCTCGTTAAACTATCCCTCTCCCCGTCACTCTCACACAGCTTCCTAATAATCTACAGGCCCCCTGGCTATGATAGACAATTTGCAAACAACCTCTGTGACTCTATTGCCACCCTTCAACTAATCCATTCCAACCTCACCCTTCTTGGAGACTTCAACATATGGCTCGATATCCCCACCAACCCTATGACACACTCCCTGGTTGACAGTTTAGACGCAATTAATCTCCAACCCCACATAAACGGCCCGACTCATTATAAAGGACACACTCTTGATGCCATTTTTAGCTCCAACACCCTGATTCATTTAAAGCCCCCCACACCTATCATCTGGTCCGATCACTTAATTCTCTCGTTCACCATTCGCTCACCCGACCCCCTTCCCGTACTCGAATCTGAACCTCCGAATCTACGCAAATGCTGGAAAAAACTAATAATCGCCCCGGACCTAGCCGAGGCACTCCAGTCTCCACCTCCTACCTGCCATCTCACCAAACAACTAACCCCTAAGGCTTTTGACTCATGGCTCAACGCATCTCTAATGTGGCTCACACCCCCTTGCAAACCATCAACCCACCGTGCCCTCTTCCCCAGATGGTTCACTCCAGAGTTGAAGACCACTAAACAACTATACAAATATCTAGAAAGCAAATGGCAGAAAGACAAAACCCAGGAGAGCAGGGCCACCTTGGCCCGACACCTGTATCAGTACAAGGCCGAAATCCGGAAAGCAAAAAAAGCCCACCACAACACCTGTATCCTAAACTGCAAAACCCAAGCAAAGAACTCCACAAAATCATCTCTGAATTCACCAATCCGGCTTGCACCACGACCGTCCCGACCCCGTCACAATCACTGTGCGACTCACTCTCCCTCCACTTTTACACCATGGCTATTAAAAGGACAAAAACTCTAACCACCAAACTGACTCTCTTACATCCACCAGGCAACCCTCCGCCCGTACCAGCCAGCCCATCAGCTGCGACCTCCACGCAACCAACGTTCAAATCCTTTAGTCCAATATCACCAGAGCAATTTCTCAAACTTCTATCCGCCCGCAAACCATCTGGATCGCCGCTGGACCCTTGCCCAGCCACAACCCTCAAAGAAATTTTCGCTTCCACCTGCGCAGGAGAACACGCAAGATCTATCATAAATGCCTCCCTTTCCTCTGGTATCTTTCCCGACGCATTCAAAATGGTTCACGTCAAACCTCTAATTAAAAAACCTTTGCTCGACCCTCTCGAGCCCAAAAACTACCGCCCCATCTCAAACACCAGGTTCCTTGCCAAGCTGTCATGATGCCCGCTCCCGGGGAGCCGGTTCAAGCCCGGCGTCCCCGTAAGCGGACATCCAGTCCCCAAGGAAGGACCCAGCAACCCCATATAGGGGCCCTTTGGACAGTGTCCTGGCGCCTATGGCACCAGGCTCATAAAAGACATCAGTCCTGGCGCCAGGTTCATTATGGGAATGCTTGGGTGCACTTACCTGATGCAGACCATGCTGCAGGATCCCGGCCTCCTTGAGGCCTGAAAGGAACTACTTTACCCGTGGGACTAATTTACCATCTGGGGCGTGGTTGGGGAAGAATAAATACCTGATTGGAGGAAGGATACATACCTGGAACCTCTTCCAAGGCTATTTAAACCCCACCCGAACAGCCACACGTGCTTCGTGTTGTTCTGCATCTAGCAGCTGGGCGCTCACCGTGTCTGCTCCTGCATCCTGACTTCTGCCACGCCTGCCAGCATCCTGGATCACCTGCAAAGGAAGAGAAGAAGAGAACAGAAGAAGGAAAAGTCCTTACCTGCTAAATCCGCATCCCGGAGACATCTCGCCGACAATCCTGAAAAGGAAGACTTTAATTTAAAAGCTCATCGCGTCGATCGCTGCAGCGCCGCATTCCACTCACCTTTACATGGCGCCTCCATGTTCAGCAGCGATCATCCGGATTCGCAGTCACGCCCCAGCGCCTAGGGAGAAAAACAGCAGAACAAAAGGTGAGAGAGAGAAGGGAATAAGGAAAGCTAAATCTCCATGTTAAGACTTACCTGTTGATTCATTCCCTCTTCATTTCGGGTCCGCGCCGCATCCTGGCATTTCCAGACCCCGGCCCCTAAGGGGAAAAAGAGACATCAGCGTTAATGAGCGAATGAAAAGACATTACCAAAAAACGCTCATTAAAGACTTACCTGATTTCTACAAGGATTTCACCTCTCGTCTCGGGTCGGTGCCTGTTCCCCGGCATTCCGTACCCCGGCCCCTATGGGGAAAAAGACAATAGCATTAGTACATTAATGCATGGACACAAGGGGAACCTCTTATCAAAAAAACTTACCTGGAAGCCAAGCATGTTTGGTTCTCACCAATCCGAAAATCCAGTGAAGTAACTGGATACCAACGCGCCCCTGCATCAGAAGCAGGATGGAGAGCTCGTCCTTCCAGACCCTAAGGTGAGACGCTACAAGAAATCACAGAAGGGTTTCAAAGAGGGTGAGAGGGGAAAGTGGGAGGCCGATTGCATTACCCCACAGACAGTTAATCCCCTATTTTCGCTTACAGAAGGATACTTCTGCGAGCCAGACAAGCCAGATTTGGGGGCCCGGTCCAGTCCGTCTTCCGAACCCTGCGCATCACCTTAGAAGAGGTCACAGCAGCACGAACCAGGCCAGCGCCTCCGTGGGAGTCAGGTGAGCGTAACACAAACTCATTGACCGAACCGCCTACTCCCAACTAAATGCCTTTGTCGATGCCAACAATCTCCTAGACCCCGCCCAATCAGGTTTCAGAGCCCGTCACAGAACTGAAACCACCCTAACCTCAATCTGGGAGGACCTTAAAATGTCGGCTGACTCCGCGGGATGCGCCGCACTAATCCTTCTCGACCTATCCGCCGCCTTTGACACGATCAAGCACTCAATCCTACTAGACTGCCTCCACTCCCTAGGAATTTGTGGAACCGCTCTTAAATGGATCACTTCATTCCTCAAAGATAGGTACCAAATAACGATAATCTCCAGCTATACCTCCCAAGCACGACCAGTCGACACGGGAGTCCCACAAGGAGCATGCCTATCTGCCCTCCTGTTCAATCTCTACCTGATCACCCTCCCACCAATAAGTCGTTCACACAACATCCTGTGCTACAACTACACTGACGATACTCAACTAATTCTAAAACTCCTGAACTCAAAACCCAACCTGACCTGGCCTCATGCCTCCTTGACATAGAACTCTGGATGACCCAAAGCCACCTTCTGTTAAACCCCTCTAAAACGGAAATCATGGTATGTGGCAACTCAGAACTTCTTCCGCACCCACTACCATGGCCATCCGCCATGGGCAACTCACTGACCGCCTCCAAATCAGTGAAAAATCTTGGATGCACCCTGGACTCTGACCTAACACTCTCACGCCAAGTCAACAATGTCTCAAAGTCCTGCCACTACCACCTTAAAACCATTAGGCGCATCTTTCCGTATCTCTCCTTTCCCAACAGACTCTCCGCGGTCCAATCAATCGTTATATCAAGACTTGACTAAGCAAACCCCCTATACCTCGGAGTTCATGCGTACCAACTGAATAAACTCCAAAGGGCACAAAATGTGGCAGCCAAATTGCTACTTGCACTTGGCCCAAGAGACCACGTCTCCCCAGCCCTTAAGACGCTGCACTGGCTTCCAGTAGCCCGAAGGGTGACTTTCAAAACCTTATGCATCTCCCATTGAGTACTGCATAAAACCGGACCTCAATATCTTCAAGACAAACTAAAACCCTATCACCCCGACACACCCTATGATCGAGCTCAGCCGGCCTCCTAGCCATACCGAAGACAAACTCAGTCAGATCAGGCGGATCATCATTCTCAGCCTTGGCCCCCACGCTATGGAATTCACTCCCACCTCACATCCGCCTAACTGAGGACTTAACGGCTTTCCGCAAACTGCTGAAAACCTGGCTCTTCCCATAAAACCAACCCGTACCATACTAACCCAAACAGTCTAACAGCAACTCAATGACACCAATCCAACAAACTACCTGATGCGAGAAATTGACAGCTAATAACCCCTAATATAAACTAGAAGGACAAACAGAATTAAACGAATAAAGTAAATCAAAGCAGTAAATGGGCCAATAAGAATAAATCATACGGAAACAGTAAAGAGAGTTAAACTACTGAAATAACAGAATGCATGAGGAGTGAACGAAACGAATGGCACGGATGAGATAGTTAGAATCAATGAAGCAGATGGAACAGATGAATGCGCTGAGTGGAAGAATGCACGAATAGAAGAACAGATAACTACATCGTTCGAATGAGTGTGGAAATCGAATGAATAAGTAAATTGGATGAGTGTATAGAATGGATGAACATCTCGAACGTATGAGTATGTAGAGCGGATGGTTGTGTAGAGCAGAAGAGCGTGTAGCGTGGATGAGTGCATAAATACAGTAAAACAAATAGATCACAGGAGTGCGTAAAACAGATGAATGTGCAGAACGGAGGAGCGTAATCCGGATGAGTATGTAGAACAGATGAATATGTGGAGCGGATGAGTAGGTAGAGCATGTGACAGCTCCAGGTCGTATCTGCAGGTATCTGCAGGAGAAACAAGTAAAACGCATGAGTGTGGGTAGCAGATGAATTCAGATGTGCGGAGAGTATGTAGATCGCTGGAGAAGATGAATGTATAGAACAAATGAATGTATAGAGCAGATGAATGTATAGAGCGGACGTGTTTATAGAGCGGACGAGTGCGTAGAGTGGACGAGTGCGTAGAGGGGGTGAGTGCATAGAGAGGGTGAGTGCGCAGAGGGGGTGAGTGTGCAGAGGGGGTGAGTGCATAGAGGGGGTGAGTGCACAGAAGGGGTGAGTGTGTAGAGGGGTGAGTGCACAGAGGGGGTGAGTGCACAGAGGGGGTGAGTGCGTAGAGGGGGTGAGCACGTAGAGGGAATGAGAGCATACAGGGGATGAGTGCATAGAGAGGGTGAGTGTGTAGAGAGGGTGAGTGCGTAGAGTGGGTGATTGCGAAAAGGTGATGAGTGCAAAAAGGTGATGAGTGTGTAGAGGGGTGAGTGCGTAGAGGGGGTGAGTGCGTAGAGGGGGTGAGTGCGTAGAAGGGGCGAGCGCGTAGAGGGGGTGAATGCGTAGAGGGGGTGAGCGCATAGTACTTATGAGGGCATAAAGCGAATGAGCGCCTGGAGCAAACAAACGCATAGAATTGCGTATATAGACGCATATAGTATGGTTTAGAATACAGAGAACCTTCAAAAGAGCATATAACCCATCATATCTCACCACCACGCTTACTCTCTCCTTTACATCACCACTCAACTAGAACACAGAGATACTATGCCTAACGCAGCTGCATCCGGTCTGGATAAATCCGGCCGGAACGAACACATACTCCTGATCTCTCAACCACCTCACCTACAGCTAAGAAGCAGCTATTACACATACACTGCACAAGCTGCACACATATCCGGTGCTCACACGCACCTTTGACTCCCTCTACTCTCTCTACTGATCTGAACCTCGGTTCCCAAGGGTGTTCAACCTACCAGAGCCTTCAGACCATACCAATGGTATATAAGGCGCTATATAAATGCAAAATAACAATAACAATAACAATAATACAACACGATGTCCCTGCAGGGCTGTGTCACAGGGAAGATGTCGACAGTTCTTGCCAACAGTCTGTAATGTCGTGGCAAGTAACACCCCCATTGTGATTGTACAGAAACATCAGCGTTTGCCTATGATAGGGTATATAAACCTTCAGCAGGGTGGGGGCACAAGAGAGAGTTCCTTGTGCCGGCCGCTCGAGCACTTGCCTGCTGCATGCTGTTTTTCCCTGACGATAACTCTGTATGCTGGGTATTTGCAATATAAATACATGAAGCTTGATTTACCAACCGGCTATCTGATCTCCTTATTTGCTGCAAACTGAGGCTGGCCGTAGGGGGGCCTTATCTTGGCCACCACAGAAATGGTGCTGTGACTTCTGGTCAGGACTGCGCAGGAGTTTTTTCTGCGTGCTGCCATCAACCACAACCACCGCCGGCTGGCTACATTAGGTCCTCATCATACCGAGGGTGCTATTAAGAAGCATTGACACACCTGTTATCTGCATCTCCATTGCAGAGCATGACTGTGAACCTGTTTTGATTTTCCTCAGACGGGGTGGTAAATATCAACCTTCTGCTTATGGCACAGTGTTTTCTCAGCACTGCATGTTATTGTGACTAAAGTGGTTTTGCAATATATTATATGCTTTTTCTCTCGCTCTTTACACTCCCTGATGTTTTGAGTTGAGTATTTGTAGGTGAAAGCAGCACGGCAGAGAATTTCAGCTCTGTCGAGCACATTCATTGTGTTTGTCTGCGGTCTGTTTGTCTGTTGTGGGTTTCTAGTTGCTAGATGCTGGCTTCGGTGTAGAGATACAATTGAATAACTATGACTGAGTGCAGGGTGGGCATGGCCAGCAGCCATGGTGTGAGGAGGCTTTTCTGTGAGCTCATGCCTGATCCAACCTGATCTGTTGAAATACTGCTGATCTGCTGAACAGATCCTACTTTTATCCACAAGGTACCCTGCCTAAGCACTTATAGAATATGCTTGTCGCTTTTGCCACAACCCGATTCTGCGGATCAAAGGAACAAAGCCCTGCAAGCTCTGCTGGATGCCTGCTGGAGCCAAATTGAAACAGCAACTGCCTCTGTGACCTGGGGAAAACCAAGACGAGCGATATGTTAAGAGCAACAACGCACCCACAGCAACAGGGTTAAGCCCAGAAGGAGGTTGCCCAGCTGTGGCCGTCCTGAATGCCCACCGGAGCACATGAAGGTGAGCCGACAAAGCCCCAACACATCGAATGTGCAGAAGAACTTCAGCGCACATTAGCGGTTGATTGAGTCCACGCTGAGTTATTCAGCGGTTTTCCTGGCCTTTACAAATCAGTGCACAAGAAAGCGCTAGGATCACCACGGCCCACCCACACACTCGCTGCCCTAAAAACAGTGTCTTGCATTAGGCGCAGTTTGCAAACCCGCAGGTGGCATACATCATTAAAGACTCCTATTGACCCCAATAATGTTGCAGAGCTCCAGCTGTATGTAATCTAAGCCCCCCCACCGGGCAGACCGCAGGGACACACTGGCTATTAAATGATTAGGAGTGGCGGGCCCCATGAACACTCTGCATGTGATGCATTCACAGTGCACTGCGCCATTCCAAGGGCATCAGGAACACGTGCTGATGCCATGGAGACAAATAAAAGGGCTGTCTACTGATTAGCCCACGCAGGAGAATTCTATCCCCTCCTTTGCTCCAACCTCATTTAACGCAAGCCAACACAAACGCTGGTTGCGTAATTCCAAAGGCATCAGGAGCCTCCGCTGATGCTGTGGAAACTAATAAAACAGCTGCCTACAAATCAGCTCGCGTAGAAGAATTCTATCACCTACATTGTTCCAACCTCACCTACAGCAAGCCAAGCCAAATGCCAGAAATACAGTAGAGTCTCACACTAGTTGAAGCTAGCCACTCTATGGCAGAGTGGGGGACACTTTCACGTTCTGAGCATGAAGCGCACCACGTTTAGCGAGCTGAATGCCTCCTAAGTCGGTCAAACCAAAGGGCAGCCAAACAACAATAGACAAATACACCAAACCCCAATCCCAGATGCCCGCAACCCAAATGGTCCGGACACAAGATGAAACTAAGAATGTCGGTGAGCCAGACAACCAAGTTTTGCTGGCTATAGCAGAACTTCAAGTCTCACTGTGCTCCAAAATAGATGCGGTCATGTCGGATGTTGGGCTACTGTGTCAAGATTTCAGGAAATTTTCCGAGAGGACTATGCACTTAGAGAAATAGTTGACAGACAACACTGCAATGATCCAGGAAATCCACCCAGAGGTCCATATTTTGGAACAAAAGGTTAAACTTCTGTAAAATAGGGCAGAGAATGCAGGAGGGAGGGCCCAGAGAAATAACGTCCGCATAATAGGCCTGCCAGAGGGTGAAGAAGGAATGGATCCCACTTTGCACGTGGAAAACATGTTCTTGCAAGAGATTGGTCCTGGGAACCTCTCACAAGGCTTCACGATAGGGAGGGCGCATAGGGCCCTAACCCGAAAAACCACCGCCTGGAGCCCCTCCATGACCAATCATAGCAAAATTCCTCAATTACAAAGACAGGGAAAAGATCTTATCCTACTGAAGGCAAGGTGGCATGATACGAAGAGCGGTAGCAAGCTTAGCAGTATATCCTGACTACACTTTCCAAGTCCAGAAAAGCAGGGCCCATTTTTCAACAGCCACAGACAGACTTTGCAAAGTGTATCAGAAATACATGTTGATGTAACCAGCCTGGCTAAAAGTCCTCTACAAAAACCACTCCCTTTTCTTTTACCTCCCCGAGGAGGCACACCCATGGATGAACAGAGAAAAGATTAGCCCTGTCACAGACCGTGTCGCCACCTCACCTTAACTCAACAAAACTCTGCAAGCGACAGCACACTTTAACTATGGACTGAGATGCTGCTTACCACACGGCACCTAAATGTAACAGCACCAATCCATAGCCAACTGATAATCCCCGGGACAAGCAGGGTACCTTCTAAGCAGACTACCTTTCACGATGGCAGACACTACTTTGATTACTCTATACGGCAGGACCCACCATAAGTAGGTAGCCAAGGTTTCCAAAGGGGAAGTCCCGATCCCGGGCTGCTGCCAACCTGCCCACAGAGTTATGTTTCTTGGGACGCTTGTTTCTGCGCCCACCGGCTGCGCGCAAGCCTACGGAACGGACACTGGAGGTGGACGTGGAATGCGGACGTGCTTAAGCAGAGGTAACAATGCTGGGTGATTGTTGTCAGTTGGGTAGTTGGGGAAGTTAATGGGTATCCTATTTTGCCTGTACCAGTGGCCAGACCACAACATTGTCCGAGACTCCTGGCTCATTCATCCACTTTTATTTACAAAATGTTGTCGGCTGGATGTAAATATGGGACCCTGTCATTGAGCACAAACAATAACTTTACCAAAATACTTGAACCTGCCAAAACGCATAGAATAACATGGCTAACAACTTGAAACTGCTTACCTGGAATGTCCAGGACCTGAACAGCTCTGTGAAAAGGAACTGAGTCTACGTATATCTACAAAGACACAAAATCAACATTGCCCTACTACAGGAGATCCACCTCACAGCAGACAAACAAGTGTTGAACGCTAGAAAATGGGGCGGGCGAATTCTAGGCTCACCATACTCGGCGTATGCCAGAGGACTGTTAATTTGGATAGCTCCTACTGTCCCCTTTAAAGTTACTCAATCAAAATCAGACAATGAGGGTAGAATGGTGTTGGTACAGGGGCTATTGGAGAACGTTGATACCTGTATAGTTCATACATATGCTCCGAACCACGACACAGCAGCTTTTTTCCAAACAGTACACCCATTCCTGTGGCCATAACGGGTGGGCAAGATCATATGGGGAGGAGACTTTAACTGTATCATTAAACCCGCAAATGGATAGGTCAGACACCAGGCTCCATAGACCTGCCCCGCCGGCGCGCTGGAGAACACTTCACTCAAACTCTAGACACTACTCGCACTTTACAGCACCACATGGTGTCCACACTATACTTGATTTTTGTAGGGAAAGACCTGGCTGCTGAACTTGTGGCCGCCGAATATAAGAGTACAGTCTTATCGGATCATGCCCCCCTTCCTGCTTAGGTGGCAATATGTACCACCAAGACCCCAAATTCCAACATGGAGGCTCAGGAGTGAAGCACTGCAAGACCCCCTTTTTCGAACCCATACCCAACATAGTATTGAAGAATACTTTACACATAATTCGGGTAGTGTCTCTAGCACTGACACTCTCTGGGAGGCCCTTCAAATGGTCAATAGAGGCACAGCCATTGCCAATTGGGGTGGCATATTACAAGCTTTGCTACGCAAGGAGCTCACCTCCATAGAGGAGGCACTACAGAAGCCTGCACAGTCGAACTCGGGTCAACAAGAAGGGGACGCTTACGAATTAGCACTGAGACAAAAATGCATGGGATGCTGGGAAATATTAGGTATGTATAACTATTCTAAATATATTGAAAAACAACATGCTGAAGGCGATAAACCCGGTCGACTGCTGGCCTGGCTATATAAAAAAGAAGAGCAACGAGTACCCATCTACTCGATACACAAACAGCAAGGCACCCCATGCACCACACAAGAGGGGATTAATGCAGTCTTTCAAGAGTTCTACTGCACTTTATATAGAGAAGAGTCTAGGTCCCCACACGCAAATATACTGGAAGTGCTAAGTGAAATACGACTCCCTCAACTCGACAATATGGCTGCCAATAGCCTGGATGCTGCCATCACTGTAGAATAATTAATAAGCATAATGCACTCTCTGACGGCCTGCCTAGTGACTTCTATAAAGAATTTGCAGAGGACCTTGCACCTCACCTCCTGAACACACTAACAGAAGCATATGACACTGGCATATTCCCTCTTAGTTTGAGAGAATCTATAATCATACCCCTCTTCAAGCAACAAAAATCGCCACTTGAATGTAGCTCGCACAGACCTCTGTCCATGTTAAACCATGACAGCAAAATCCTGATGGCACTGCTGGTTAATATGTTGAAAAAAAGTGATTGATACCCTAATGCACCCCAATCAATCGGGATATGTGCCAGGCAGGCATATGTCCTGGAATTATAGGTGCTTGCATCATGTAACTGACAGCACCACATCATGGGGCACTCCCTGCACTATAGCTGCATTGGATGCCATAAAAGCATCTGACTCCATTAAATGGGACTGGCTATATGTCACATTGGGCAGGTTTGGCTTTGGGAAGAAGTTTATTAATTGGGTGAAGATAATATATACCAAACCGGTAGCAAGAGTAAAGACAAGCAAACACTACTAAGGGCCCTGGGTCCTAGAGAGGGGCACTAGACAAGGTTGCCCAATATCTCTGTTGCTCTATATCTTGTCGATGGAGCCAGTAGCAACATATTTAAGGGCAGAATAAATAAACGCAGGTATGCTCATTAATGGGGCACGCCACCTAATATCCTTGTATCCCGATGACATACTACTATATGTGCAGACCCCAGAAGACAACCTGGAACTTATAATGGAGGCTCTGGGTCTTTTGCACGGCTCTTCTGTATCACAATTAGTTTAGATAGGTCATCCCTGTTTCCACTGTCAAGCTTAACCAAAATATGTCACGATAGACTACCTGTCTTAGCTTTACAGTGATCCACGGATACATTCAAACACCTAGGAATCAACGTATATCACGACACTGCGCTTGAACACATCAACAATACACACAAGGCCCTCGAGGGTATAAGAAGCTCAATGAAGTTCTGGACTAAGCTACCCCTCTCATTAATATGCAGGTTGGCACTATTGTCTGGGTACGAATGAAGGAAGTGTTGTGTATACTACTGGTACATTTGGTATCATGGGTTGCACTGGCTGTTTGGATTACAAATTTGCCATTTTGTGTTTAACTGTTTATGTTGCAGTTCATTTTGCTGCTCGTACTGTTTGAAGACGACATTTACTGATTGCATTATCTTGCTATTTAGGAAAAGGGCTGTGTACTGTCACAGTCGATTTCTGGTTTTGGAGCAAGTGAGACATGATGCTGTCTCCTAGTTAAATGGGTTGAGAGTCACTGCTCCCATGATTTGTGTCTGCTGTCACATAAACACGGTTTTTGTGACTAGGTGTGCGGGGTCCAGGTGTGTTGCCACTGGGTGGCTATTAAGGGCATTTTTTCAGATCGATTGTTGTGCATTGCTGTGGGCTTCCGTTTCCAGGATTGCAGCTGACGGGATTTGTCTTGTTTTGATCTTTCTCGCTACACCGACGTACAGGTACCACAGTTTTGGTCCTTGGTTGGTGGTATCATTGGACAGGATTTTGCACAGATTTCGATGCACATATGCTTCGCTTGTTATTAGGAGTTCTCTGTTTGTGTTCTGTGCCATCATGCCATCACTGTTTTATTTTGGTGGTACACAGCTGATTGATTGACCTTGTGATTATCCTCTGTCGCTGAGTTAGTTTTGACTTTTTCCACACTGTGGCTTACATTTGCCACTCAAATGGTCTCCGTGGTATGCCATTACCACACATATCCTTGGCCTACACCCGCCTTGTTTAGGGAATTGCCATATTGCCTTGTGGTTACTTGTAATTGACTTTTTTTCAATGAATTGACTTTGGGTATTATTTCTTGATTTATGGTGGGTTTTGTGCATGCACTGTGCATATTACAGCAAGCTTAGTACCACAGAAATACCTACATGCTTTTCTTCCAGACACAGGGAGGCCTTGATTGACAAGAAAAAAGTAACTACTTAACTAAATTTGCGTGTTTGGCCTCCCACTTTCATTGCTTTACTTATCACATCACTCAGAGCCCTGCTGTCTATATCTAAGTTCTTATTTCTACTATAGAGGCGAAGTGGAGGGCGTTTTGGCCATTTGATAGTTAATTGTCAAATGCTATTGCTCAGATAACCTGGACACGGTTCCTCTAGTCCTTCTTGTATATGTCTTTATCTTTATATTCAGCAAACTCTATCAATACTTGCTTGCTCCTGTCTCCCTTTTGTCTACCACCTCTGCTGTTTGTCTTTAAGCTGTCACCACCTGCAAATACCAATTGCTGGGAGGTTGTTTGCAATACCCCTCTTGATCTGTAGTACCTGCGGACATACCTCCCTTTGTGTCTCCCCCGCTCTTTTGGATTTCTAGATTTAGCTATGGGCTCTGAGCTTTCCACAATACAACTTACTCCTGCAGTAGGGACAAATGCCTTCTTCATGTTTTCGACGTATGGGGCATTTACCTGTAAATATTTGAAAGTGTGGAATTCTTTGACTCAGGGGTTTCAGTGGCCACTGGAGGGGTCGTTTCAGGTAGACCACCTTTTTGTCTCGCGCGTGACATTGGAACAAAGAAAGTGTAAGGTGTCTGATCGTCATTGGCCAGCTTATTTTGCATGGTACAAAGTGTCTATGGACAGATTGCACGACATTAGATTGCTTAAGAACTCTCAGGCTAGGAATGAGAAATACTTGGAGCAGTACAGCTGCTCACAAAAGCAGGCTGGCAAAAGAGTAGACACACAAGCAAAACAGACCTATACCCAAGTGTTTCTGCAAACACCAGTAGAGATGTCGGTTCAGAGGCACCTACGGCGCCACCTGCAGACATTTTAGAGGAACTAGCACCATACTCACCTCATCTCAGAGCGTCACACCTCCTTTTCCACCCCCACCACCACCAGCTATGCCACCACCAACTGTCACCTTTCCACACCACAATCCCCTGCCTCTCACACCCCGCCTACTTCCTTGACCGATCCATCCACTCTGCGATGATGGAGGACAACTTCTCATCACCATGTCCTGCCACCACTTCTGCCACCAGCTGCCTCTATTTACACGCCACCCTGGACCCGCTCTCAGCCAAGTAGGTTCCCACCTTAAGGTACATCCACTCCCCTGCCTACCCACCAGTCCTAAAGGCCCAAGACAGACTCAATTTGCCAGACATACATGGATGACCTGCAAGCAGTGTCCAACTCCTACGCTTTTAAATCCAGGCCAGGACAACTGACCAGGCAGGATATTCAATTGTCACATTCATCCATGTCTGAGCCTCCCTGGCTACACACTATGGATGCCTCCACATCCTCTGCTGTGGCCACCACCCTTATGCCTGTGCGCACCTTCCCTCAGCAAATACTGATGCTGAACCTATGAGAATTTACACTCCCTGGAGCTCCACTGACTAATACCATATGGCACAGCAATTCCCCACATTGCCTTACAACCTCACTGATTTAATGGAACATTTGAACACAGCAATTGCCTGTTACAATCCCACAACTGGAGACCTTAAACAACTCCTACGGGTGGTGTTCAAAGACACTCTACACAAACAAATTATGGACAAACTACAATGGCCTGACACTCTGGCGGGTGGGGAGGCTATTACTGCAAATATTACCGCACTTGCCACCCTCTTCAAAGAGAAATACCCGTCAAAGCTGACTGATCAAAGATCGCCACGTGTAAACAAAACCAGTCAGAATCTCCCTCTCACTACCTGTATGGATTAACTGGCTGTTTCACTAAATACTCTGGTATTGCGAACGCTGGGGAACAAGCTAAACCTGCATTAGTTTCTCATTTTGTGAATGGTCTCCTTTTCCTGATATTTCAAACAATATACAGAATGTGCAAATTGGATGGCAGGCTGAATCTATTGAAAAAGCACTGTTAGCAGCACAGCATTTCTACGACAAACTCAAACGGCAGGAGCAAGATGGCGCTTCACGCCTGATGCCTTTGCAAATACAGCATGCTCAACAGAAGACAGCCTCTGGGGGCCAGGGACGCCTGGGTACCCCACGCCAGACCTATGCCCAACATGGTGTAGGCACCATGTATTTGTCTATTGCTGGACATTCGCATTTGTGTGCTGTTGCCACCCCTTAACATGGGGTAGGCACCATGTAATTGACCTTCACATCTGTGTGTTGCTGACGCCCTACAACATGGGGTAGGCACCATGTATTTGCCCACTGAGTTGACTCTCGCATCTGTGTGTTGCTGACATCCTGCAACATGGGTTAGGCACCATTTATTCGCCTATTGCTGGACTTTCGCATTTGTGTGCTGCTGCCACCAGGCTTCATGTGGTAGGCACCTTGTATTTGCCTGCTGATTTGACTTTACATCTGTGTGCTGCCGCCCTGTAACATGGGGCCAGCCTCAATGGATGTGATCACCTTGTACCTCTCCTTCCACTTTGAGTATGATGTATCACCCTGCACGTGCCACAATGCTGTAATTCACCTGTTACGCTTCCTTCACTGTAACCTGAAGCACTGAAACTAAGCTTAAATGCCTAGATACCTCAGGGATTTGTGCGCTATATAAATAAATAAACAAACAAACAAACAGATCACTCTGCCACAAGAAACTTTTGGCCACCCACTTTTGCCTGCACAACCACCCCTGCCAGAGCAACCTTTCTGCAGATATTGTCAGCAGACGGGTCATCACATCCAGCAATTCCCTACCAAACCTTCTAGACCACGACAATATGGTCCCACTACTCCTCGCAATGATTTCACTCTTCCTAACAGTTATAATGGCTCCCCGGCACCCACACAACCTGCCCCTCCACCTCTTCCTCCTAAAGGGGGCTAGCAGGACATTCCGATCTCCTATGGTCCAGCATGACATTGCCAGAGGGACCCTGCCATGCAGTCTGCTGCTTTGTTACCACTGGGAAGAGATTGAACTGTCTGACTGATACTTGGGCCAGGCGATCCACGCTGCGAGCAGCTGAATTTCTCAAAGGCCATTATCAATGCTGTTGGCATATCTGGCACCACTATCCCACACCCAGTATCAAAGGAATTGCCTGTGTCTATTGGTCACATTTGTGAACACCATGCCTTTCTGTTAAGCCCTTGCTCACCTGCTAACTTGTTAGGTATTGACCTCCTATGTAAGATGCATTGTACAATTTATTGTTCACCTGAGGGTATTTATCTAGAGGTTCCACAATCTAGGCAAGCTGATTGTTTGTTTCTCCTCGAACAATCCACTCACAAGGAGCCTCCTACAGGGCCTCCTTCATTACTGACAACTGCACAAGCTACACAGGTACAACACCTTATTGACTCTGTGCCAGTGGCACTCTGGGCAGCACAAGCGAATGAGGTAGGACACATTCTCTCTGCTAAACCCATGTGCATCACTCTCAATCTGGAGGTTCCTCTCCAACGTGTGCCCCAGTACAGACTATCCCCTTGAGCAGAGGAAGGTATCAAGGTACCTTTTCCCTCATTGAACAGGGCATCCTCTACTACACCACTAACCCATCCAATACTCTGGTGCTGCCGATTGAGAAAAAGGCAACAGGAAAATTCTGTTTTGCTCACGATCTGCGTGCACTTAATAAGGTGGTGATACCCTCCCATCTGGTGGTCCCGGACCCCCTGACCATTCTCTCCGGTGTCTCTGGTGTCCTAGCCCATGCACAATTTTTCATTTGCATTGATCTTGCCTCTGCCTCCTCTGTCCCCATCCACCATGACTCTCAGTATCTCTTTGCATACACATACATGGGACGTCAGCTCAACTACAGGTCCATTACGATGGGCTTTGTGGAATCCCCATCCCTCTTCTCCCAGATTCAGCAGGAAGACCTCCAGCATGTCACCTTCCTGGGGGGCTCGACTATGATCCAACACATGGATGACCTGCTATTAGCATCACCTTCCTTTCGGGTCTCCCTCGCGGACTCTGAAGTGCTGCTCACTGCCTTGGCAGAAAGAGGTCACAAAGTGAACAAAGCAAAATTGCAGCTCTGCCTACCTGCAGTTCACTACCTAGCACATGACAGTTCCCACGGCGCTAGGCGCCTTGCCTGCTCTCGAGTGTCCTGTATCTTACAGTGTCCCATGCCCACCACTAAAAGGAAGCTGTGCTCCTTTTTGGCAATGAGCAATGTTTGTCGCCCCTGGATCCTTGATTATGCCTGCATAGTAGCACCTATGCAGGTGATGCTACATGATTCCCAGCCTGACAAGCTCACATGGTCTCCTGATGCTTCCACAGCCTTGCCAAGGTCAAGACTGCCCTCTCCATTGCTCCGGCCCTCACCCTTCCTGACTATGGTAAATTATTCACCTTGTTCAGTGATAAGAAAGATGGGTATGCCTTAGGCGTACTCACACAGAAGTACAGGGACCTACAATGCCCTGTAGCCTACTTTAGCTCACAGTTAGACCCGGTGGCTTCCGCATTTCCCAAATGTCTCAGAGCGGTAGCTGCCACTGCCCATCTCCTTTCAGAAGCTGACAACATCGCCCTAGCACATCACATAAACATAGCAGTACCACACAACACCTATTGGCTGCATGTCCTCTCTGCCACTGACATCACTCTCATCAGATGCGCATCCCTGCCTCCCTCCTGCCAACACCTGATGACAGTCATCCGCACGAATGCCTGGCAGCGGTTGACGTCGTATCATCATCAAGAACTGTCCTCAAGGATATCCCCCTTTTCAATGCAGACCTCATTCTCTTTGTTGACAGGTCTTATCTTAGGACAAGAATGCAGCATGTGGGTACCCAACAACTCTTCCCAGGATGAGGATGTCATTAAACACCTCCAAGGGGTTGGTACCACCTTATACAGTATAAACGAGGGTTACTGCTGGCTCATTGTTAACTTTGATTCAACTGACTTTTGGTTCACTCGTTTTTTCCATTCTACATGGTATTTTATTGTTAATAATTGTTGTTACATTTGCCGCCTTTGCAATGATAGTTTTTCGTATTCGCTGCCTTCTATCATGCTGTGCTAAACAGGTGTCTCACTTGCCCACCGAGGCTAGACTGCTGCCACTTGTAATAGAGAAATTTCACATAACAGAGGACTTCTCCAATGAACGGGAGATGGCAGATGTTTTAGGTCCAACACCGAATGGGTTGAATATTTGAAATAGCATTCCTGCTCCTGTGGTCTACACCCTGTTCAGGGACGACTAAACAGGGCAGTTTATGTGGCAGGATTGCTATGCTATGCCATGATGTGCAGGATTGCTATGCCATGATGTGCAGGATTGCTATGCTATGATGTGCAGGATTGCTATGCTAGGATATGCAGGATTGCTATGTTATGCAATGCTATTAAACTCTCCCATACAGTTTGGCCTCAGACCCTCCATGATACCTTCCTCGGTCTCCCTGGGCCTCTTCTACACGACACCCCAGACAGGCCCAAAATCCTCCTAGGGCAGAGGACTTGTATTCTCTACAAGTTTAGCATTACCCCCATATATGGAGGATATCAGAAGGGATTTCTGGGAATGCTGCGTATTCACAATTCAACACAATGTCCCCGTAGGACTGCATCACACGGTCACAAGGAAGATTTCGACAGTACTTGCCAACTGTCTGTAATGTCGTGCCAAGTAACAACCCCATTGTGATATTACAAAAACATGTTAGTGTTTGCCTATGATAAGCTATGTAAACCTGCAGTAGGGTGGGGGCGCGAGAGAGAGCTCCTTGTGCCGGCTTCCGGAACACTTGCCTGCTGTATGCTGATTTTCCCTACTGATAACTCTGTATGCTGTGTATTTGCAATATAAATACATGAAGCTTTATTTACCACCCGGCTGTCTGATCTCCTTATTTGCTGCAAACTGAGGCTGGCCTAAGGGGCCTTATCTTGGCCACCACAGTCTGAAGAGAATAATTTCTTCATCAAAGCTAGAACAGTTCTCTATCGGAATATATGGCAAACCTAGATTCAGTGTGTCAATCTGTGATTTGGTGAGTATCCTTGACAATATGTTCACCACTATTGATTCCCCTATTTATTCCACACTCTTTGCCTTCATTTTCCCTCTTCTTGTCTTCCTACTTCTAAAAAAGGAACCAATGGTGTACCTCTACGTGTTGTGCTGGTGGTAGATTGTGTCAAATGTATTTCCTTATTGGTCACTGCAGTGACAGCTGGGACAGTTGGTTGATTGTCCCCCTCAATGCTAATGACTTCACTGCTCTCAGTTGTGACACTATTTGAAGTGGGTGGTTGTTGTGGTCTAACTGGTGCTTGTCTGGACGAGTTGTAGAATTCTTGCCACATATAAACAATATCCCTAGCGTAATCCAATGCATCTCTCCTAACTTTATGAATTTTTCTTTGTTCCATTTCCTTTTTATTGGTATCAAGTTTTCGGTTAAAAGCCTCTAAAGTCTTATTAATATCTTCCTCAAACTGGAGTACAAGTAGTTGTTCCTTAATTTCATCAATCTCCTGGTGAGGAGGATACAATCAAGGAAGCATTTATTTAAAATCTGTTCCCACTTTTTGACAAACTCCTGACTTTCTTTACAAAGTGTTGGCTTAAAGACCCTAAGACCTCTTGGTATCCTCTTCGCTTTGTAGTATTGAGCTAGTGTACTGGCATGACGTTTTGTGATATTTCTCACCTTATCAGACGTTCCAATTTGAAAACAAGTCTGTCACGATTTTCTTTGGAGGTAGTTTCTCTATCTACATCAAATATAAGTGCTAAAATACGGGTGGATTCGTCCTCACTGAAAGCCAATGTGGTAGCTGTTTTGTTAGTCAAAGTGCTAATCTTGGAGAATTAAATATTCGTATATGTGGGTGCTGATTTGAGTTTTGTGCCAACCCCTAGGGGTTCGTTACAATAACAGCAATTGTGATCCACAAAGCACACCTACTCTGGAGTGTCAGACTTTTAGTAATATATCAATCAAATCTAGTTATATTAGTCAATAATTTGTAAAACTTAAGGTGCAGGGGAGAACAAACAGTCCTGGCACATGGACCATCTAAGTAAGCAATGCAAAATAAAGGTTCGCAAGATGTGGGCACTCCTGTCTCCTGCACACTCTCAAAGGCCGAATCTCAGACAAACCGTTATCTAAAGAAGTTGTCCATATATATAAAAGGCAATTTCATAGAATTTCAAACAATATAGTTGTTGAAGAGAGCAAGCTAACATTCGAGATAGAAATACTTCAAATAGGTTCCTTTGCTCTTCATAGTTGCCACTTTAATGGGAAAACGTACGCATTTCGAGCTCATGTGCTCTTCATCAGGTGTTCTATTCTGTGAAGTGCACTATAATTTGACAAAAAGACAGCGTCAATTTGAATGTTTGAAATCCTAATCCTTGTACTACAAATCTTTTAAACTATAATCTAAGTCACCTTAAGCTTGATAAATCACCTTTTAGGTTAAAAGCTCCACACATTTTTCGGTCTTGTGTAAATCATATGGACTTAGTCCCAATCTGTTAATCAATTATACCCAATATTTTAAAAGACAAAAAAAAGGGGGAACAAAGGTAAAGGATAAAACTAGTAAGGTCTCTATACTCCTTGAATGAGTAGATTACAGTCATGGTAAATATGGAGATATCTGTATCTTACCACTATCTTGGCGATCTCCAGAAAAGAGGGGAGAAACAAAATCAGGTTATGTCATTTCGCACAACCTGTAATAGAAAGAATGTCATCTACGCTATTAAATGCCCATGTGACATATACTATGTGGGACAGACTATAAGGCAGGCAAAAGATTTCTGGACAGAACACAAGTCCAACATAAGGACAGCTAATATCAGATCACCCGTCTATAGGCTAGGCAAACAGTAGCACAAATGAGATGTGTGATACTTGAAGTGATCCATCCCTTACCTAGGGCAGGGGATCTACAGAAGAAACTAGCACAAAGAGAGCTTTATTGAATTTACCATTTGGACGCTATCAGTCCCCTGGGAATGAATGAGGAGTGCTACATATGACCGTATCTCTAAAAGATCGCATTATTCATATATATATTTGTAGACAAGTAAATCACATTATATATATATTGTGATAACATCTTACTTGTAATTTGAACTGACATATAGGTAATTGATCCACTAGATCCACTTTGAGTTATGAATAATGGGCAGTACCAAAGTAATCATCATTGATTTTGATTCACAGAATGTTGCGTCACATTTGACATGCACACTATGTCTAAAAAAGTTACCTTTTCATATTGTAAGACCATAAGCTTGATCAATTTACTTATGGTTGTCTAGGAACAACAGCAAGGGTCACCATTTGACATTTTATTGACCTATCTACTGTACACTCACAGGAGAAACTAACCATCATGTGACATCCATTGAATGAAACACACAAATGGTTTGATCCTATTAAGGGTCCATCTAATTCACAGGATCATATGACCCTTTACTTATCTAACAACACACCCTACCCAGTGTTAGGACCATTTAGTGATTCACACTCCTTTTTCATTTACTTTGGTACATGGACTGATATTGCCCAATGTTATCCTTATTATCCTTCTTACTATTACGAGCATTGAAAGATGCACATATTTTTCCTTTTCATTACAGCATAGAATTTTTTAAAACGGACTGCGATCCGGGATTTAATTGCTTTCATAACTAACTTCCTTTTGTTATGGTATGATGCAGGAACGTGCACGATAATATAACATCATTATGTCACGCGCATGTTTTGTTTTTAATGGCGGCCTTTTGAACACCACAAACAACATTACGGTATCAATTTCCTCATGAGTGGCATCTCGTAAGACTGACAAGTAAGTTACAATGGTGGCTTAGCCCTTCTAAGCAATACATTATAGATTACAAGGTTTACTATCCGTAGACTCACACTTATCTACACAATTCTCAGGTTGAATGACTGGAGATTTGCGCACAAGCCTCTGCGGGAACCTCTTACATTGCCATTCTACAGAGTGATTTCTCAACATACCTTCAAATTAAGGTGAGAGCCTGTTTGGATTGTGACTTCTTACATTCCCTCTGTAGATAGAAACAGTACAACAGATAGCTATCGTTTAAGACAATGCATTGCTTATTTTTGTGCTTGCAGACATACTCCTGATGACACTAGAGGATGAGCCATGGATGGTGATGAATCTGACACAGCTCTATATATTTGAGAACACTAGCCAATATCATCACAAGAGCAATTGGGTAAGACATAAGATATATTTGTCCGTTTACATTAGTCCAGGACCCCTTGAGTCTTTCCCCAAAGCTTAGTTAATGTTCTCTTCTCTTACAGACATCTTTACTAATAGAATTGAACTGGTTGTGGTTGACTGAGTTACACAGCCACAACACCCTCTCGATCCCCCTTTTTTGGAGATCATCAAGATAGTGGTAAGACACAGATATCTCCTTATTTACCATGACTGTAATCTAATCATTCAAGGAGTATAGAGACCTTACTAGTTTTTTCCTTTTTCCCTTTTTTGCCTTTTAAAATATGGTTATAATTGATGAACAGATTGGGTCGAAGTGTGTATGATTTACAAAAGACTGGAACATTTATGGAGCTTTTAACCTAAAAGGTGATGTATCAAGCTTAAGGTGGCTTAGATTATAGTTAAAAAGATTTGTAATACAAGGGTTATGGTTTTAAACTTCCAAATTGACACTGTCTTTTTGTCAAATTACAGTACACTTCACATAATAGAACCCTTGGTGAAGAGCACAGCAGTTCAAAACGTATTGGGTTTCCCATTAAAGTAGCAACTGTGAAGAGAAAAGGAACCTGTTTGAAGTTTTTCTTTCTCGAATATGAGCTTGCTGTCTTCAACAACTATATTGTTTGAAATTCTTTGAAATTGCCTTTTATATATATGCGCAACTTCTTTAGATAACAGTTTGGCTGAGATTCGGCCTTTGAGAGTGTGCAGGGTTACGGTACTTCCCACATCTTGGTAACGTTTATTTTGCATAGCCTACGAAGACCTGGCATGAGAGTAAAACAGGACAAATTGGGTTGAAGAGGTGCACACAAATTTTCCTTTCTGAAAGTCTATATAAGTTAGGACTTAAATAGATTTTTTAGATGTTTTATGTGTGTTTTAGGTGCTCCTTGTTGGATCTGTGCTACCAGATCAAAGACATGAACAAAGGGATGGAGCCTCGAAGACCTCGGGATACAAACAAGGGCACAACCTGAACAACTGGGCAGTTGTAAAGTTTTTAGTTAAGAATTTAATCACAGAAAAGACTCAAAAAATACTTTAGAAATAAAGTGTTCAAAAGGGAAAGTGTAATATGGTATATTTTCTCAGATTTACATAACAATTCAAATAAAAATAACGTCATTATACCACTTGGTACTTCAATACAATACAAAAATAAGCAATTACATAACCTTCATCAGTAAAAATATACAGTCAAATGTTAAATTTACACAGTTTTCCGAAAGGTAAAACTATAATTGTCCCAAGAAGGGAACATTTCCGGATATCTTGACAGGAGATGTCTGTCTATGTAAAAACTAGACTTGTCCACCTATCTTCTACTAGGCATTTCGGGTGAAAAGCCCTTCTTCAGGTATGGATATCTGGAATACTCTTTCTGAAAATGTAATGAAAATAAAAATGAAAATAAAAACTATTTCATAAAAAGGTTACTGTTGACTATAGTTTCACTATAATATTACCAAAAATTAGGTAAGGGTCACTGCACTGACCTGTGGAGGGACTCATATAGAAATAGAGTCCTTCTTTCGAACTGCTTCAAAAATTAATATGAGTTCTGAAAGTAAAAAGGCACATGCCTGAGATGACTAAATCTGTCAAAGTCACAAATCGGTTTTATTATATACACGAAGGTGCTGGTCTCCAGCGGGAAAAGTTGCTGAAAGAGCGCTGTGTCCCACTGAAAGACCAGACTGCAGTAAAGGAGAGTATTGGCTACCATGCTCAATTGAAAATGACTCACCCACTATGAGGTTGCTGTGCCTTTGCTCCAAAGAAAATTGAAGAACTTGAACAATTTTAACACTTCTCCCAGTTTTCTCTATCTAGCTGGGTACATCCAATGGTCCTGTAATCAAATATTAACTCCAGTTAGTCTTAGTCAGGTCTCTATCTAGTTCAAAATAAATAGAATGTTTAAGGTGGCGTACCTTTTAAGTTAAGAGTCAACTCTCAGTAACTTCATGAAGTAATTAGGTCAAGAATATTGATTTCTTCTTGATCGTTCTGTGTCGTAACGTCTTGTGGCTAAATTTGTTTACTAGCCGTAGATGTTGTTGTAGCTACAAATTGAGTTTTTTGAAAGACGCGTCACTGGTGCTGTTATACATCTTTTAATATGCCATTACAACTAATCTGCTTGTTAAATGGAATCGTTGCTATCTTACCCGTAATACGTAAGATGGATCAAAGGATACTCCTTGCGGCAGTTCTGGCAGAAAAATAATCTGCGTACGCCACTAGTTCCTGTTTCATGAGTGGGCATTCAGGAACAGCGTTCTACAAGTAAAGAGACACACGGGTCTCAATGTTATTTCTATTAACTCACTACTCCGTTTTCAATACAATATTAATTAAATCCTGTTGCAGATGGTAACGGGGGACTTACTCGAAGACACATTTCCACGCACTGTATCTGCCGCGAGTGTTCGTTCGTTCAGGGCCGCTGACTGTAGAAGGCTGCAAAGGACTGTAGAGGGCTGCTAAGCTGGAACCCCAGCGGACGAAGGCTGTAGATTGAAGGCAGCGGAGCGTGATCGGCTGCAAGGCAGGAGCCTGGAAGACAAGGGCGGAAGGTAGCAGCGGAGCGTGATCGGCTGCAAGGCAGAAGCCCGGAAGGGCAAAGGCAGAGGCTGGGAAGCAGCAGAGCGTGATCAGCTGCAAAGCAGAGAGCCCGGCAGGGCACTGGATCCAAAGCAGGAATAAGGAGGAACCGCATACAAAGAACTGTAGCTCGAAGCAGAAAGGTGCTGGAAGGACTCTTAATGCAAGAGACTGAGCCCCTGCAGGCAGCGGCTTTTATACCGCCCTGCCCAGCACAGGGGCAGGCTAATTGGTCGCACCTGGATCAGCACACCTGCATACAATCCGCCTCCTCTCTCTCTGTTCCTGAGCAAGTGGAAGCAGAGCTGATCCCTAGGGCTTCTGGGGATTGTAGTTCCGATGATGACAAATAGGAATAGCCAGGAATAGATAGTTATAGCCAAGTGCATTGTGGTAAGTGTAGTTTGTTGGGAAAAATAGAAAAGCACCAAAGTCTCGCAAATGGGAAATAAGGTCCAAGAAGTGAATAGCGGTTGATCCAAGAGTTTTCTGTAGATAAATGAATAACCATTAGTCCATAATGATCGCCAATGTATGCGCCCATGGCGCAGGCATGACACTATGCCCCTCTCCAGGCCCCTATCCAGGCTCCCTGAATACCGACCACCAAGAAGAATGTCTGTCACACCGTGAAAGAGTCTCATACCAAAAAGGCACATCATGAAGCACCAAAAACTGTTTAAGGTTGGAAGGTGAGAGTCTTGAAGGACGGAGACAGTACCAATGTTCTGAACCATTGAGGTAGAATTCAGAAAAGACAAAGGGCCTCATTACAACTCAGGCGGTCCGGAAATAACGGTGGCGGTAAACCCGCTGCCACCGTTGTTTCCGGACCGCCTGATCCCGACTCCTGCAGGCGGGAGGTGATGTTCCCACCAGGTCTGACCTGGCGGGTTTAACACCGCCCGCCTGCAGGCGGACGAGGAAACACCGGCAGCATTACGAGATGCTGCCGGTGTTTCCATGATCCCCATTCCCATTGAGTCCTATAGGACTCAATGGGAATGGGGATTAACACCATTCCGCCTCCGTGATTCCCGGAAAACCGGGGTTGTAATGCCCCGGTAATTCCGGGAATCACGGAGGCAGAATGGTAATACGAGTCCGGCGGTATCCAGGTGGTTTTACCGCCGCGGTTACCGCCGCACTCGTAATGAGGCCCAAAGTCTTTGGAGCATAAAACCCAACAGTGTGTTCATGGACAGAGGAACTGTGAAAGACTGCTGCAGGCTCCATGGTAAATCTTGCTTTGAAAGGCAACACTAAGGTGTTGAGAGGTACAGCAGAGTTGGTTGCTCTAGGAAGGATTTCCAAGGCATCAGAAGCAGCTAAGGCAAAGTCAAGATTAGCCGCAGAAAATTCAGCAGTAACAGTGGCGGGTTCTCCAAGATTTGTAGGAAGTTCAGAAGCCACCGCAGCAGGGAGATCATGAATGGCTGTAGATAGTTGCGATGCTGTAGCAACTGGGAGTGTGGGTGCCATAGAAGAACTAGTGGGCAGTGACGCACCTGAGACTGATAGAGTAGAATCTGGTAGTTCTAGTGCTGCAGAGGCACCAGCAGGAACAACCGGAGCTGTAGTCCTAAAGGAAAAGTTGTTATCTGATTTAGCAACAGGTTCTGTCCTAGCAGGCAGAGAGGAAGGTGGTGCTTCTACTGCAGAGAGAGTGATGTGAGATGCTGCAACAGTAGCAGATTTAGAAGTATTAGCAGGAGGAGCAGCAGAGATTGGGCTGGCAGATACAGTAACAGGTAGTATGATAGATGTGGGGTCAGGATAGGGTAGGCGTTCTGAAGGCTGATCTTCAAAGTCTGGTGTGCTCAGATTGCTAGGTGTGTCTGGGGTATTGACTGATGGAAAAGCTGGATTCCAGACAGGAACTGGGTATTGTTCAGAATTAGAGTCGTGGTCTTTTGTACAAAAACCCTTAGAAGCAGAGCACATTTCTGATTTGATCACTTCAGAAGAGGCTGTAAGTGTGAGTAAAGGACAGTAGTCAGGGGTAAGAGCGAAACAATCCTTTGACTCAGAAGGATCTCTAATCAGAAGATTATACGTGTCTTGTGGAGTAATGGCAGTGTGAGTGATTTGGCCCACCGAAGGAGTTAATTCTTTACTGTCTGTACAACAACCTGAGTTACTGTGGCTGGAAAGTGAAAGAGCTGTGTCAGATTTAGAAGGGATGCATATGCTAAATTTAGGTCTTCCATCTACTTGGTATAAGTCTGTATCCTTTTCTGCGTAGCAAGTCCAGGCCTTATCATGTCGATCTCTAAAGACAGAATATCGGGTGTAGGATATAGTGTCAGAAGGTCTGGAATATTGTGTCCCTTCATTACATTTTTACTATGTAAATAAAGTCATCATATAGATCTTCGGTCTGTCTTTTAGGGCGTAGAAGTTGTTCTTGAAGCATGTATGTTCCATTAGCCTGATCTAAAGCTTCAGAATGTGGTGTCGCAGAAAATTCGGTTGTAGCAATAGGAAGACTGACCTTAAGGTTATTATGGTTAGTAGATACCGGGGAAGTATTAAGTCAACCGATGGTCAGTATTGGTCTTTTGTACCCAGGACCAGGTGGACTAACCTCAGGATACTTAATGCTGTGTCCTGTCAAATGAGGGTTTCCAGCAGTCTGGGGAGCTTGCCAAGCTGATCCTGAACATATCACTCTAGCAACAGCGTACTCCGGTTTAGAGTCTCCCACAATGAGTGCTATATGCTTGGCTGTAGCAGTGTTAGAAGAAATGTCAGAAGACGCAGGAGTGTTTTTTACTGTTTGGGCTAACAAGATCTGTAAGAATTAATTATCTTGCTGTAGCTCTTCAACAGATAAGGACTGCGGATCATAGTTGCAAATGTCATAATAATTATACATGGAAGAAGGGTCAGCTAGCCAGTGAGTGTAGTACTGTGCTTGTAAATCTTTGTTAACTAAGGCGAGCTGTCTTTTAGACTAATGTTTTTGTTTGATGTCTTCAGGGAAATTATAGATTTTTGCAAAGGTTTCTTAACCCGAAGGGAAGGAATCCTTGGTCTGTGTGTGCCTTTCCTGCCAATGGAACAAGACATTTTTGGCTCTTGCATTCTGTCACGGATGGCACTCTGTTAAGAGTGGCACAGGACACCCAGGAAGGGTTTGGGTGGTTGTGCCGAAGTAAGGTGGACAGATAAGTACACACACAGCTGAAAGTAAAGAGAACGAAGAGTAGGCAAGTGTAGTAAGGAAATAAGGTACAACAGAATGGATTCCCTCTTGGGGTGTATGCAGATATAGGAAAAGAGTATACCATGGACCTTAGGAAAAACTCTAGCCTTCTGCAGAGTTTGCTATAACAGAGGCCCACGCTGTATGCTCATGGCTTTGAACAGCAGCTATGGGTGTCTGTAACGCAGAAACGAGACAAGGGAAGGGGCAGAGGTTGCCTGACGGAAACCAACAGACAAGCTCTGTACAAAGGGGTCTACAAACAGCACAAGAGAAGACACTAACAGACAGGAAGTCGATAAGCAAACTAGCAGAAAGAAATGAAGGGAAAGCCATATAACAGGATTGGATAGGGATAAAGAACAGAGGGTTGAAAACAAGGAAGAAAGCAAGGGAGCAGCAGTCAGGAAACAGGGGGACTGCAATAACAAAGTAGATAACAAAGTAAATATGTAGGTAAACTGTTGTGGATAGCAGAGGACGGTAGGATACAAGGTTGAGAGCTCAGAGGAGCAGGAAAGCAATGAGCAAGCCCAAAGGAGCAGGGCTGTAAGGAAGGGAGCCCAGAGGGCAGCGGAGTAAAGCAGGCTGCACGGCAAGGAGCCCAGAAGGGCCGGGCAGCAAGGAGTGAGCCCAGGGGAGCAGGGCCGCTGACTGTAGAAGTCTACAGAGGACTGTAGAGGGCTGCTAGGCTGAGAACCCAGCGGACAAAGGCTGTAGGTAGCAAGCAGCGGAGCGTGATCGGCTGCAAGGCAGGAAGCCCCGAAGACAAGGGCTGTTGGCAGCGGAGAGAAGCAGGCTGCGCTGCAAGGAGCCAGAAGGACCGGGCAGCAAGGAGTAAGCCCAGAGAAGCAGGGCCGCTGACTGTAGAAGGCTGCAAAGGACTGTAGAGTGCTGCTAGGCTGGAACCCCAGCTGACGAAGGCTGTAGATTGAAGGCAGCGGAGCGTGATCGGCTGCAAGGCAGGAGCCTGGAAGACAAGGGCGGAAGGTAGCAGCGGAGTGTGATCGGCTGCAAGGCAGAAGCCCGGAAGGGCAAAGGCGGAGGCTGGGAAGCAGCAGAGCGTGATCGGGTGCAAAGCAGAGAGCCCGGCAGAGCACTGGATCCAAAGCAGGAATAAGGAGGAACCGCATACACAGATCCGTAGCTCGAAGCAAAAAGGTGCTGGAAGGACTCTTAATGCAAGAGACTGAGCCCCTGCAGGCAGCAGCTTTTATACCGCCCTGCCCAGCACAGAGGCAGGCTAATTGGTCGCACCTGGATCAGCACACCTGCATACAATCTGCCTCCTCCCTCTCTGTTCCTGAGCTGGTGGAAGCAGAGCTGATCCCTAGGGCTTCTGGGGATTGTAGTTCCGATGATGACAAATAGGAATAGCCAGGAATAGATAGTTATAGCCAAGTACATTGTGGTAAGTGTAGTTTGTTGGGAAAAATAGAAAAGTACCAAAGTCTCAAAAATGGGAAATAAGGTCCAAGAAGTGAATAGCAGTTGATCCAAGAGTTTTCTGTAGATAAATGAATAACCATTAGTCCATAATGATCGCCAATGTATGCGCCCATGGCGCAGGCATGACACATAGAGTTCAATTTGTCTATCCAAAATGTTTCTCTCTGCCGTAATAGTTTTAACTGGACATGCCCTAGGATGACAAACTGTAACTGGGCTACTGAGTGTTTGAGTTCCTTGAAATGTTGGGCAACAGGAGACTTTATGGATCCTTGACGGACGTTAGACTTATGTTCTCCCCATCTTGATGTGGCTTTTCTTCCCATGAGGCCGACATAATAGAGGCTGCACAGACATTTTATACCATAAATGATATGATATAATATGGCATTCATAACACGCCTATACACAAGTGTTTCAAGGTGCGACAAGGCAAGGGAAGGAGAACAGAGGGAAGACAGACAACGATCCTACTAGGCCAGGTGTCATTCAGATCCCGCAAGTGCATGGTAAGGGGGAAAGGGGAAAGTGGGTGGGTGGACATTGCAGTACATTGGATAAAAGAATAAATAACAATAAGTAGAAGTACGACCAGCAAGTGGAAAGTGCAAGGGTAAGTGCAGACATCACTTGTAAGTGCTGGTAATGGGACTGTAGGGATGCAGAAAACAGTCCCCAAGTTAGGGGGTTGCAAGGAAGGAAGTGCAGGGGACCTGGGCTCGAGATCAGAGGGTGGTCAGGTAACCAGTCCAGTTTCAGTTTCAGCCAGGAGGTCAACAGGGGAGAGGAGGAGAAAAAGCAGAAGCAAAGAGAAAGGTTTTGAGGTGTTACCAGAATCAGAGATGATTCTTCTCAAGTTTCAGGGAAGTAGGGAGGCTGTTCCAGAGGGAGGCCCCAGCCAAAGAAAGAGATCTACCACCAACCCATTGCTTGGAGAAGCGACTGACCCTGAGGGAGTTGGAGGCAGATGCGCGAAGAGCTCGAGAAGGAAGATATTTGGGAAGAGAAATTTGAAGGTATTGAGGCCCCAGGCTCCAGAAGGCCTTGTGGACAATGCACAGGGTTTTGAACTTAATCCTCTCAGCCTCTGGGAGCCAGTGCAGAGAATTCAGTCCTAGAGAGATACGATCCCTGGGCTTGAGGCCAAGGACAAGTCTCGCAGTTCTGTTCTGGATGAATTGCAGAGGGCGGAGAGTAGAAGCAGGCAGATTTAGAAAGAGGCTGTTGCAATAGTCCAGCCTAGAAAGTACCAGAGCTCTGGAGACAGTGAGCTTCTGGGGGAAGGATAGGAAAGGAAGAATACCTATGAGGAGGTGCAGCTGGTAGTGTGATTTCTTAGAGACCTCAGAAATGTGAGGAGAGAAAGAGAGTGTGGAGTCAAAGATGACCTGGAGGTTTTTAGCCTCACAGGTGGGAGCAGGAAGAGCGCCAAGAGTGGCCGGCCAGAGAGTGACAGGAAAGGAGAGAGCGGGTGTGCCGATGAGGAGAATCACAGTCTTACTGGCATTAAGGCAAAGATCATTGGCGGCACACCACTCCTGGATGGCGGAAAAGACAGTCAGAGATGAAAGAGGGAGAGAAGGAGGCTGAGGGTAGCCTGAAAATGAGCTGAGTGTCATCCACATAGCACCGGAAGTTGGAGCAGAGCGCAGCAATGCAGTGGGCGAGAAATGCCCGGTATTGGTTGAACATCCAGGGAGAGAGGTTAGACCCCTGGGGAACACCACAGGTAGAGATAGAAATAGAGGAGAGGAAGGACCCAAGTTGAACCTGCGAGGGTCGATCAGAGAGGAAAGAAAAAAGCCACGCCAGACCCTGACCGGTGATACCCAGGTTATCACAGAGACGGTTGAGCAAGATGGCATGGTTGACCATGTCAAAGGCAGAAGAGAAATAATCAAGTAAGATGAGGAAACAGGGGGTGTTGGAATCAAGGTTGGAGAGCAGGTCTTCACGGATGTCCAGGAGAGAAGTTTCCGTGCTTCTGGCAGCTCTGAAGCCAGACTGATGATCATGAAGACAACCAACAGATTCAGTGGGAAGATTGAGCTGGGAGATGGCCAGCTTTTCCAAGAGTTTGCCCAGGAAAGGAGTGATGGAGATTGGGTGATAGTTAGCCGGGCAGGACGGGTCGGCAGAGGGTTTCTTAAGAAGAGGGTGGACTAGGGAGTGCTTCAGGGGAGAAGGGAAGACCCCAGTGGCGAAGGAGTGGTTGCAGAAGTCAGCCAGGGCAGGAGCCAGGGAGTCAATGTAGTCCTTGATGGTTTTGGAGGAGCAGGGATGAACCTGTTTTGACGAGACTTTCATAGATCGGACTTGTCTAGAAACCTCATCACGGGAGAACAGGGGAAAGGTACAGAAGGAGGGAGGAGAGGTGGCCGAAGAAGGGCCACAGGAAGAGCATGGAGTAGAGGGAGGAAGGGGAGAGGAGGAGAGAGAGGACAGGATGTCCTGAGTTTTAGAGATGAAATGAGAAGCCAGCGCCGTGCAGAGGTAGAGACAGAGGCAGGATTGGCCAGTTCCTTGCACATTTTAAAGAGTTCAGCCGAGTTGTTAAATGCTGCAGAGACGCAGGCTTGGATGTGACCTCTCTTCTTGGTGAGGACAGAGAGCCAGTATTGCCTTCGGAGCAGGCGGCAGGCCAGTTTATCAGAAGATGTACGTGAAGCATGCCATTTCCTCTCAGCCCCCCTGCACTTGCGTTTAAGGGTGACGAGGTCTGAGTCGTACCAGGAGTTGCACTTGGCTTTGGGCTTCAGGCGGATCCTCATGACACTCTTGGTGTCACATGTGGAAGTGTGTCTTAAGAGAATCTTGTTGCCTTTATGTGGGTGATTAATGTAATTCCCCTTAATTATGTTATGGAAACAATTGCAGTTGTTGCAAGGGAGAGTACCTTTAAATGTTTTAGTTTGAATTCTCTTGTAGCCAAAGTCCTATTTGATCAGGTGGTCATGTACCGACCTGCTCTTGTTATAGGCAAAAAGGGGTAGCGTTTGAAATAGCTTTGCCAATTTGGGATCCAGGGACAAGGTTTCCCATTTCTTCTTTACAATTTTATTGATTTGTCCCCTTTTTTGCGAATAAGTCATAACATAGACTAAGTCGTTGTCTTTCTTTTGGACATTCGGTTGTAAGGCTTCCAATCTCGTTATGTTCTTAACTTTCTTAGTATCACGTTGAATCATATTAGGGTCATAACCTCTTGATAAAAATTTCTTTGCAAGTTCATTTGCTTTTTTGTCAAATTCAATCTCTTCTGAGAGTGAATTTGACAAAAAGCAAATGAACTTGCGCCCCTTTTTGTCGGGGTGGGAATCTACAAAAACGATTACAGCAGAGAGAAACATTTTGGATAAACAAATTGGACTCCATGCATCCCAGAGGGATGAACCTTGAGTGGGATCTGTATTGTTACCTATGATTTAACTTGATAAGATATATACAACGTTGTAGCCCCCTGCAGGGTTATATTGGTTAAATGTGCTACAATGCCCATACCACTTCTAGCTTTTACAGATAATAGAGTTTACTCTGGTTTCAACATCTATCTCTGAATGAATAAGTTGAGTCGAAGTTTAGATATATTGATGAAACACCTTCATATGTATTAACTGGGATCACGTCATGCAGTAAAATTAACTATTTTTGAGTTCTAATTCTGGTTTATCCCGTGATTGTTTTAAATATGTACAAATGCTGGTTTCAACGTATGTATACTGTCAACACCATACGGCGGAACAACTAAATTTCTGTGATTCCTCTATGAATGAACAGACTAGTCCACATGCGACTCATGTAAGTATGTCGGATCAAAAAGATTTTGAAATGTATTTACATAACTCCAATCTCACTTTGGAATTACACTATTTAGCATATCGAATCAAAATATAAACATATTACTGTAATAGTGTACCTATGTTAAAAGTGCAATGACATCAGATCACCACACCTCCAAGACGGCGGTCTTCTAAACTCTGTGTGAGTGTCTAGCTTTTATCAAAGACTGACTCAGAACCGTCGCTTAGCGACGAGTAACAGCACACAGGAAGTTCTGAGTCAGAACGAATGAACACTCGGTGCAGATACAGTACGTGGAAAAGTGTCTTCGAGTAAGTCCCTCGTTACCATCTGTAACAGGATTTGATTAATATTGTATTGAAAACATAGTAGTGAGTTAATAGAAATAACATTGAGACCTGTGTGTCTCTTTACTTGTAGAACGCTGTTCCTGAATGACCACTTATGAAACAGGAACTAGTGCCGTACGCAGATTATTTTTCTGCCAGAACTGCTGCAAGGAGTATCCTTTGATCCATCTTACATATTACGGGTAAGATAACAACGATCCCATTTAACGAGCAGATTAGTTTTATTGGCATATTAAAAGATGCACAACAGCACCAGTGACACGTCTTTCAAAAAACTCAATTTGTAGATACAACATCATCTACGGCTAGTAAACGAATTTAGCCACAAGACGTTACAACACAGAATGATCAAGAAGAAATCAATATTCTTGACCTAATTACTACATGAAGTTACTGAGAAGCGACTCTAATTTAAAAGGTACGCCACCTTAAACATTCTATTTATTTTGAACTAGATAGAGACCTGACTAAGACTAACTGGAGTTAATATTTGATTACAGTACCATCGGATGTACCCAGCTAGATAGAGAAAACTGGGAGAAGTGTTACAATTGTTCAAATTCTTCACTTTCCTTTGGACCAAAGACACAACAACCTCATAGTGAGTGAGTCATTTTCAATTGAGAATGGTAGCCAATACTCTCCTTTACTGCAGTCTGGTCTTTCAATGGCACAGCGCTCTTTTAGCAACTTGTCCCGCTGGAGACCAGCACCTTTGTGTATATAAAAAAACAGATTGGTGACTTTAACAGACTTAGTAATCTCAGGCATGTGCCTTTTTACTTTCATAACTCATATTCCTTTTTAAAGCAGTTTGAAAGAAGCACTCTATTTCTATATGAGTCCCTCCACAGGTCAGTGCAGTGACCCTTACCTAATGTGTGGTAATAATATAGTGAAACTATAGTCAACAGTAACCTTTTTATTAAATAGTTTTTATTTTCAGAAAGAGTATTCCAGATATCCATACCTGAAGAGGGCTTTTCACGCGAAACGCGTAGTAGAAGATAGGTGGACAAGTCTAGTTGTTACATAGACAGACATCTCCTGTCAAGATATCCGGAAATGTTCCCTTCTTATGACAATTATAGTTTTACCTTTTTGGAAAACTGTAAATTTAACATTTGACTGTATAATTTTACTTATGAAAGTTAATTTATTGCTTACTTTTGTATTGTATTGAAGTACCAAGTGGTATAATGATGTTTTTTTTTTATTTCAATTGTTATATAAATCTGAGAAGATATACCATATTACACTTTCCCTTTTGAACACTTTATTTCTAAAGTATTTTTTGAGTTATTTTGTGATTGAATTCTTAACTAAGAACTTTACAAATGCCCAGTTGTTCAGGTTGTGCCCTCGTTTGTATTCCAAGGTCTTTGAGGTACCATCCCTTTGTTCAGGAGAGTATAGCAGGCAACCATCATAAAAGAGTGTGAACCTAAGAGGTCCTGGCAGGAGAGTATGCCAGCCAACCATCACAAGTGTGTGAAAAGAGGAAGTCCTGGCAGGGGAGTATACCAGGCAACCAGAACTGTGTTTTTTAATAAGAGTAAAAGAACTGTGTTGTTTAACAAAGAGTTCCCGAGAAGGAAAATCAGAACTAGGAAATGATTGTATGCATTGAATGTTCAAGAGAAATACAATTGCAAAGTCAAGACAAGTTTTGTTCGTCAACATTGGTGTGGGCCAAGAAAGGCATAAGGAACTGTTGAATGTGGACTTCAGATATATTGTTGTGAGGCAAGAAAGGCACAAGGAATTGTTGCACTTCTATCGTGAGAGTCAAGAGTAATTCAGGGGAAGGGAACCTCCCCTGCAGCAAGCACCTATATCATTGCATAACTTTGATGTTGAAAGCCAGTTGATATTCTTTTGAGAACACTTTCTCAAACCGTCCAAGGTTAAAGACGTTTCCCGTTTCACCTTAGATTTTTGTTTTCATGTGAGGGTCAGAAAAGAACTTTGGACACTGGCAGTTTTCATTTTGGACATTCTGACACAGACAAATCCTTAGTTTTGGTTCAGGTAGGGAAATTCCTCTTAGAGCAGGGTCAGAGAGGCCTTTTCCCCAACTCCTTTTATTTTGAATAAAGGTCTTTAACCAAAAACGTGGCTAACTTGTGTCAGAGTTTCAGTCCTGACTCCTCACACCATGCATAGTCATTTCATAGTCATTTCACAGATCACGCTGTCCAAGCTTTGTATACAATATTTTGGCGGAGAATGGCTATGTAATAACTGTATAGCTCTCACTCACCCACTCTAACAAATTCTACATCAATCCGCGCAGTGATGCTGGAGCCACCATGAAGTTATATAGTTAGCAGAGCTGTGCCATACAAGTCTATTCACTCACCAGCTTAGCTAAATGAGAGGAGTGACAACACCAAAGGGATATGCAAAGTGCCAGGGAAGTTCAGTGGGCAGATTGAGCACCTGTTCGAGTATAGCCTCGTTCTGTACATATATCCTCAGGAAGTGTAACAGTTGGAGCTGGTTTATTCAAATGTTGCATATGACATCAAAAACACACAGTAGCCTCAAAACTATTTCTGAAAAATGATATTCAATTGCCTGGGCTAGAGATGTACACATCTGCCACCAAAGCAGCATTGCCAAATAGAAAGTCAGCTATTAAAAAGTCTTGTTCAGTCATAAAACTATTATTTGCACCACAAAGAGACACTGGCATCTTATAAGAGATATTGTAGTGTGCCCAACTGTTCCCGTGCTATTACCATGAAAACAACTAGAAACACTACTTACAAATATCCATATTATGACGTATTGATATCATCCAGGGTTTCCTCTTTTTGAAATAGCTTGTCTTTGGCAGATGAAAAGCGCTAATAGGATTATAATATTGCGCAGGTTCCCTTGGGTATGTCATGTCAGCAGCTGTCACTGAGTTCTTAATGAACTGCCGTTCATCTGTTTGCTCTATGTGCTGAAGTAATTAAAGCTAACATGAAATTAATGCGCAGATCATTTGCAGTTACATTGCGGACGCAGGCTTGTTCCAATTCCATGAAGGTTGCTTTCACAATATTCCTCTGAGAAGCCCCAGTTTTAAAAAGATTTTCGCACACTTTCTGAATTGCAGTCTTTTAAGATGTCACATATTCATGGGTTTCTCCTGTACCCCAATAAAAAAGAGCTGGCAGCAAGGGTAACGGGTATGCAAGCTTCCTCAGGACACTAATAAATTTTGCTCAAAACAATCATTTTTAAGAAGCGGCCCACCACTAATGAATGGGAGGGGAGGGCAGATATTTTCTCAAGGAAAACTCGGACTCTGATTGGTCTGTTTACTGGATGCTACATAGAACCAGCTAAGAAAGATGAATTGGGCCAAACCCACCAGTTTATTTCACAAAAGCCACATAGCAGTCAATATTCGTGACAATATCGGCCCCAGGTCCCCTCCCCCGCCAGCTGCACACCTGCACTGCCGCCGGGCAACCCTGCACTTGGGGGCTGTTTCTGTATCCCTGCAGTCTCCTCCAGCTCTTGACACTTGATGTCCGCACTTAACCCTGCATTTGCCACTATTTGGCCGCACTTTTACCTATTATTTTATTTTACTGTTGATCCTATGTAACTGTCCTCCTTCCCCCTGCCCCCCTACTTTCCTCCCCCCCCTCCCCTGCACTTGAACAATCTCAATGTCACCTGGCCTAGTAAGATCGTTGTCTTTGTCTTCAGTGTTCCCCCTCCCTTGCCTCGTTGCGCCTTGAAACACGCGTGTATAGGCGCGTTATAAATGCCATGTTATATCACATTTCACTTGGTCCAAGATTTGTTTCACCAATTTCCGGTAAATTCATGTGAGGCTTGGGATGCCGTTATTGTCCACAATAACGCCCTAGTTCACACACTAATGTGGGATTTTCTCTTCCTGCTAGAGAAACCAAAATCGTGTGTTACATAACCAGTACATAAACAAGGCTACACACATTTATTAAAATAACCATTTGCAGATTTGCAGGGACAGAATTTCTCGGCACACAGTTTTGAGATTTCATACAAACAAGTTGTGTAATGTGGGCAAGCCGTTCCACGGTTACTTCACATCACTTAATCACCCAGGGGGACCAATGACGTCTTTATGAGAGGGCAAAATGGGCACTTTCCCCAGGCCCCCACCTTGGAGGGGTGCCCCCACAAGAGCGTCTAATCTAAAGAAGTTAGTGACTATTGTTTACAAAACTTAAATAGTACAAGTCAAGATATTGTATGGAGTATTGCTGAGGCTCTGAACCTATTGCCTGTCTGTTGCAACAAATACTTTCTGCTCTGATCAATTAATCCTGTAATGCTTTCTGTGTTCACTGTCCCACACATAGTTAGTGTATTCACTACAACTCCTGTAGCAATCTCATCTTTCTATGGGAATAATATTGATCATGTGCAATAGCCAAAGATGAAATGCATACTGATATATGTAAGTGCCGCGTTGGTTCAGAAGATAGCTCAATGTGTTAAACACTAATTGCAGAGATTGGTGTTCATATGCAGGATTATAATACTGAATTCCAGCAAGGCCAACTCAGCCTTTCCTACGTTTGAAGTTGATAAATCTGCAGGTATGTTTACTTTGTTTTGCAGTGCAACAGGTGCTATTTTCAGCAGTGTACTTGTACCTGTGGTTGCTATTAAAAAAAACTGATATATCCTCAGTATAGTGAAGGTCTAGAAATTGGTTCCTGCATATGGAGGCTTGTAAAACCTAGGAAGCCACCTCAAATGAAGACTATAAAGTGTTAGTCTGAGAAGGGATTAGGTATGCAAATTCAAGACTTTGGAACCAAAACGTCCATGCTTCTATCCTGGCTTCCCCAGCAGACGATAGAGTGATCCTGGACAAATCAGCTTATTTCACTGACATTACTGTACTGCCTTCCTTAAAAGGTGGGCGTCTCACATGCTGGGGGTATTGTTTAGCCCATTCATTATCTGGTCTGACTTTTTATGTAGGTCATTTCATTAGAAGGGGTCCTAGACAAAAAGAGCAGAATCAGGTATAGCAGGCCTCTGGCAAGCATATTTTAATTGCTTTTTTGTACAATTAAAAGGTTTTTGTGTATGTTTATCAATACAATTTCACAAGCCTGTGTTTTGGGCCAATTAAAAGCATTAAAATATAAAAGAGAAACCCAGATGTAACCCTTTACGATCACATCAAATAGGATGTTGGCACCTATATACTTCCCTTGATGATCGAGACAATGAAGCTAGAATCATTCCCATATTGCATGGTAAACATCTATAACATTTTGTTTTTACAATTGTCATGTTAGGTTATGTGATTTGTCTACTTTCTAAGTCAGATCTGTAAAATGGGATTATTCTAGTTCATGGTACATACTAGAAAAGCAAGTGGTAAAATTCAGAAATTGCAGAGTGGGTGCAAATCCCAGCTTCACCTTTTAACCAATGTGTAATCCTGGGCATCTCATTTAACCTGGCATTGCTAATATGTGAAAATTGGCAGTCCCTAAACCATTCACAATTGTCACCCTTCTGAGTGATGTTGTTCTCACGGTATGATCTTTACAACAGCTTCACACATGGTTTCATTAGCTACAGTGTTGCTTCCTCTATAATAATAGTGAGCATTCAGATATTGCACACCAAAGCCAGTTCTTTGCTCTCTAATGGCAACACTACTTGAAAACCATGTCCCTCTTCTAATCTCAATCTGTCTGGATGTGTGTACCTTCCTGGTAGCTACTAATCTTCATCCACTATCTATTCTATGGTAGGTGTATCTTTCACCTTGCTTCCAATTGGTCTCCCATTTCCATGCTTGAGCTTTTTTGCATTCTGTGAGGGAGCTACACTGAGTCATCTGTCTATTCCTGATTATGTGCACCTTTTACATACAATCTGTGTCCTAAATGTATACTATGACTGGTGTACCTTCCTCATGGCTGCTAATGATGAGTGTCCTGTGCCTATTCTAGAACGCAGGTAGCCCTGTAGTGGACTGCTGATGTTGGCCATGAAATGCTACGTATGTATCATTCTTGTTATAGCAAGAATGAAGAGGGTAAGGGGACTGAAAGCGAGTAACATTGGCTATTTTAATCACTGTGAGGTAACCTGCCAAGCTATGTGTTGTGATCACGATGAGGGGGGCACGACCAGCTATTATGGATACCTTAATTCCTTTGGCTCGATGGAGGGTGGCCCCCAAAGTTGTCCGTGCCCCGTGCCCCAAAAGTGCTTAAGAAGGCCCTGAGGGGGACAGAACAACGAAGCACTCCCACAGCACACATGGGCTTTCAGATACTCGGGGTTCCTGCATGTGTACACCACACGGTCCTCCTGGCTGGAGTGCACTGTTAGTCCCAGTGTGCAGCATGCTGAACATATGCACAGCTTTATTAAATGTAGTTTTAAACATTCTACCGGCTGTTCACGTTTGTTGTCAGGATTTGTCAAAAATCATCCGCAAGGGTTCTTTAAAGACTTGCCAAGCTGATTTCAGGCAATCAGTAGCCCATCCTCGCACCTGAATATAGTGCAAAGAGTCAGTGGATAGGAAAGTGCCAGGCCCAGCTCTTCCATTTTCCTTAAAAGGCTGCCATCGCATTCGTGCAATGCAAAGCCGACCCTGCCTAAGTGTAAATAGAGGTCGAGGGGATATGGGAACTATTGGGAGCAGAGTTCCACTACTTTCATTTTTTTACTGTTAAACGTTCCACTAATTATCACAACCATTTCACCATTTTGGAACAGTAGATTACAAACTTAAAACACACCACTTAATTTAACCACCACACAGCAGTTACTGCTAAACTGGAATTTGTTTTACCATGCACGTGTTAAGCCTGGATCATATCTCAGTCTGGATGGACTCTACCTGTCTTCATCTTAGTCAGGGGGAGATGGAGGAGGGTCCTGCTAACACTAACGGGGACTCTCTTCTTGCTAGCTATTTCACCCTGATTTCTGGAAAACTTGTTCAGTTGTAATCTCAGGTTAAATGTTTAGATGTGATGGTTGATAAAGGCCTAGGCCCTTCACAATGGATGCTATTTTAATGCAAGGCAGCTATGTGAGAGTTGTCCCTTCATTCCACTGGACAAATGTGCAGTTGTATTAGGAGCTTTACTGACTTGCCACTTGAACTACTGCAATGCACGCATAAGGGTCACTCCAGGGAAACCTCTTAGCAGACTACAGGTGGCTCAAAACTGGTTGGTTTCTGGACACAGGAAAAATGATCATATCCAAGCTGCTCTTCTTCCAGTGGAATGGAAAATGAAGCTTAAATTCTCTGCAAGAGCTTCAAATGCATCAGCGGGACACATCGTGCCTACCTGAAGGTTAGTATTATATGGTATATCCCAGGATGCAACATTTGGACTATGTAGGAACACAGACTATTCATTCCTCTGACCAGATGGAATGAACAAATTACCTGGCTCTCAGTAATGTTCTTTCTGAAGGATGGTCCTCCCACGAATTCCTCATCTATGATATTCATCTTTGATATTCTATGTCCAGTGCAGCTGTCTTTGGAAGCATTTTTGCGACCAGGGGGTCGCAGCATGGCTTCGCATCATACCTGCTTTTTGCCTCAATGCACCTGCACCGGATGTGACATCAGGGCCAGTATATATAGAGTCATTGCACCCCATGACCTAATTTCTACATTTTTCTCTAGCACTCAGCCACTGAGAAACTGCAGTTCAGATATGTTGTACAAGCTATCTGACAGAAGAGCAGATTGGAAGTGTGATAAGGAAACCATGGTATGAGCATCCAGCAGAAAGAACATTATGAGCGGTTCCATAATTTGGACACCTAATGGATTACTTCCTCCCACAGATTCCTCATCTATGATAGATCTGGAGGAGGTAGGAAAATGAGAGAACACCAGCAAGACCTGACAACATTGGAGGACAGCTCTACTGAAGCAAGTATTCTGCCAGTGCAAGCGACCTGCCATTAAGGGAATCCAAACACTAATGGTTGTCAAACATGTGCAGTAAATATCCAAGACCAGGACCCCCTCTCAGGGGCAGGTATGACAGCCAGACATCTGGGTGAATTAGCTCAAGAGCCTCAAGTACATCTTTTCCAGCCAGATTGTCTCATTCTGAGATGTATAAGAGGGTCTGTTTAGTCACAGCCCTGCCAAAACAGGCACCACCATAACAAAAAAAAGCAGGTCATCTTTCCTGAGATGCTCTGCTCCAGATGTAGAAGCCGAGGGCCTTTACTAAGCCCAGCTGATGGAATTCCTCCTCAGCCTTGGAGAAGTGAGGCAGAGGAAAAAGCACAGAAAGATGGATCTTTTGTGAGAGATAGAAATCCGAGACCACCTTGGTAAAGAAGGATGGTGTCATTCTCAATGTCACCTTCTCCATGAAAAAACAAATAAAGAAGTTTAACAGTCTCTCATCTCGGTAGTGATGGCTATCAAGAAAATCAATGAATGTGAATGGAGAGCCTTGAACAGAGTGCCCATCAAGAAAGTCAATGCTAAATTCAAGTCGACGAAGGAAAAACAAACTGGCATGGGGGAAACTGCTTGCACAATCCCCACAAAAACTGCATAACAGTCGGGATAGCCAAGAAATAGCCTTGCCGAGGGTTCCTTTAAACGACCAATATGGAAGTCAGATACCCCTTTACGCTGCCAATTTGCAGGCCTGTCTCGGGCAACAAAAGCACAAAATCCAAAACAGAGGAGGTAGGACTGGTGAAAGGGTCCAGATCCTTGTCTGGGCACCAATCCGAGAATGTACACCATCTGCAGGCAGAAATGGACTGTTGAAGTACGAATGGAGGACCTGCCCTTCGGACCAGGAGAGCAGATCCACTCCCAATGGAGGTGCAAGGGATGGGAGTTGGAAATGTCCTATAGCTCCAGGTACCACATCCTCTGGGCCCAGTCCAGAGCAATCAAAATCAACATGGACACGAACAGGCTCAACATCCAGAGAATTAGTGATAGGAAAGGGATCAGTGGGAACGCATAGAGGAGACTGAACTCCCACTCAATCATCTCCCAGAGCTCCCTTCCGAGGAAAATTCCCAGAGTTGAACGATTCACACATCCTTTTGACACTGGAGGTGATGAGGACCATCTGAGAAGTCCCCCAATAAAAGATGATATCAAGAACTTCCTGGCATAGCTTCAACTCATGAGACGCTGAAATGTGCCTGCTCAAGTATCCGCTAAGGCATTCTCTGTCCCAGATAGATGGCCCCTGTCAGGGACATACAGAATGTATGATAGGAGGAGCACTAACTACTGTTAACCACTAGTTTAAGAAGCTTTCTCTCAACTGTTCTTGTTTTTCTGGTGCATATGGTTATTCCCCCCAGGCCTATGGAGACACAGAATAAATATCCAAAAAAGAGCCTGTAGTTGCCCAAAGGTAACCTGCGTGCAGTCTTGTCGGACGTAGTCCTTTAATATAGTTCTACAGAAACTTTCAGTCAATTCATGTACCAAAATTAAAAATAATTATTTTAATTACAAACTCATAAGGGTTAGTGATTACCAATGCCATTCTCTAGAGCACAGAACCCACTCGCCTTGCTTTTCGGCAAGGAATCCACACCACTTCATTTGTTGAGGTAATGTGGCCACTGTGTCATCTGTTAGGACCTGCACTGACTTACCCCACACAGAGGGATGGAAGGCAATTAGGCCCAGCCTTGATGTGCTCTTATGACTCTGTGGGAGGCCATAGTTCACTCACCATCAGTGCTTTAAGGACACATCCCTGACTGCTGTCACTTGGGCTCAGGGTTCAGGGTTGCCAAAGCAATGCCCCTTTCAGCAGATTGCTCACAGGGACCACTATACAAGGTCCTGGGACATATTGTCAGAGACTTGTAAAAGGTCTGCATGTTATCCTGAAGCTGAGACCACTGTCAACCGAGTAGCCACTGAAGGGATCCAGTGCATAACCAGACCTCCAGCACTAGCAAGAGGAAGGAAACCATGTGATTGGAGGACGTGAACCATCAGGAAGACCTTTGCCAATCGATCCTCTGGGAGGGAATGTCCTGCCTAGGCAAGTGTCCAAGACTGCACCAATAAATCGGAGGGATTGGGATGTCGAAACATGGGACTTCTCGAAGTTCTTAGAGAAGCCCAAACTGTGCCACAGGCTGCATGTGCAGTACAGATGTGCAGATACCTGGTAGGGTAGCGAGTGAGGATGAGCCAGTCATCCAGGTAGGGAAAGACATGAGGAGCGGGACCTCTTGCAAATTGGTGATCGGTCCCCTTCAGTCCACCACTCGCAGGAATTTTTGACAATGTTCTCTTTTCATCCCTTTTGCCCTCCTTAAGCAAAAGGTGAACAGTGTTGTGACATACTCCCATAGGGGGCATGGATTGGCATGACCCACAATCCTGGGGTCGTGTTCCTCCCCCAAGCAGTAAACATATCCTACTGGGGTCAGAGACCACTATCCTCAATCTTACTACAATCATAAATACCATATACACTTCAATTATATCATTCCACCATATAACAAATACTGTAAACTCCGCCTATAGTACCTATAATTACCATTTGCAAAAGCATGCTTTCAAAACGAATGCACCACTCCTTACGCAAATTTGGTAAAAATACATGCAACGGTTTGCGCTGTAGGGGAAAGCAAAATGTTTTTTCCATTATAAACAAAACCACAGTTTAGTAAGGATTCCCCACACAGAGCCAAAGTTATAAGCCAACCAAACAATGCTCTTTCTATGAGTTGAGCAACTTAACCATAACTACACGGCTGATCTTGTCTTAAAAATTCGATAAACTTAGAAATAACTTTAAAAACGTCTAAATTAAGTTAAAAATTATGTCATTAGAAATGTTGATTATTACTGTCCTACTTGCACCTGTCCTCCTTGCCCCCAGCAATCACCCCAATAAAATTCAAAATATAAACGAAAGACGGTTTGATGAAACATCTCTACCTCCCTCCCCGATGATGACTTTCTAGAAATTCCAAAATCTCCCATTTATGTGTCCCATTCCGATTTCCCATCCCTTTGATAAATATATACATTTTTTATAATATAAATCTAATATGTGATCAATTCCTTTTTTTTAAACATCCCAATTAAAAGTCTGCGGACTACATGACTGTTTGGGGTGTCCATTTACGCAATAGGGGTGTCCATGCACAACGTGGAATGTCCGGTCTGGCATGATGCACTTTTAATTAGTCTGTGGACAGCGCACCCATTTGCGGACAACAATGAGCATGTGCCTGGTGTCTCCTGCGTGATAGGTGTCTGCGGACAACCGCCACTGATGTCATCATGTGACCGCACCTGTGCGGTGTGATGGCGTATCCGCAGACAGTTTGAACCTTCAATTTTTGGCCAATCTAGGGTTTTCAAGTTCCAAGTTTACCTTTCCAGAGCTCCTACACCTATTCTTTGTTGATCTGGCATCTATTTACAACCTTCCAAGCCCTATTTAATAATTCTCAATCTGGCTGTCCTGGAGAGAGCAACAGGAGAGCACCTGCTTATATATATCCTATTTCCCATCCCAATGGCATCTGTTATGGCCATCCCTCCTTACCAGGGGCCACCACCACCAACACAACCACCAACTGGAGGGCCTGGACATGGGAAAAGGTGCTGTGATTTGGAGGAGGATGATGAGGAACAGGAAGAGGAGGTAGAAGAAGTGCCTACCTCCAGCGCCCAGAGAGAGTCACGGGTGTGGTGGATTTTTACCACTGTTGGGGGTGTACCAAAAGGTTGGGCTGCCCAGGTGAAATGCACTGAGTGTGGGGTCACACTCAGTCACAGAAAACCTGGGCAGTACTCTTTTTTTTTAATTTTTTTATTTTTTATTTTGGTTGGTTAATTAATTAACCTTTCAAAACAAATATTATGATACAGAAGAAAAAAGACATTTAAGCATCAAGTCGTAGCATTATTACATATATAGATCAGCAGACTAAAGAAAGAAAAAAAATTGAAATGTTACAATGACATTGTCTGAGTTATTTGACTGAATCATTCCGTTTGTTAGGAGCCACACACAACTTCCTTGCAACATTCAATACTTAAAATATCTAAAAACTTCCAAAAATAAAATTACTACAACAGCAACCAAACAACCTAATTGTCAGGGCACATTGTGTACAGTACTGTGTTAAAAAATTGAATAGTAGCTATTCTTAGTGATATTTTAGGTGTGGCAAATAGCTCATGGCATAATTCATCATTTATGCGCATTATGTGATGTGATTGTGTTAATTTATTGATGATATCTTCTCTTTGTTTTTCCAAAGTAACACACTCAATTAATATATGGTTTAGTGTTTCTTTGGTTTTTGCAACTTTACAAAAACAGCAATACGATGTTTCCACTTGAATGAGACCTCTTTTCAATAAGATTTGGTTTGTAGGCCATAAATTCAGACGAAACCTTAGTATCTGATTTCGTAGTTTGAATGAAGGGCATTTCAATAAATAGTCAACTGCCTGTCTAAATTCTTTATGTCCAAAGAGTGCTCTATCAAAATCTTTCAATTGTAAACAACTCTGTTGAGTAAGATGCCAATCCAATTGGTATAATTTAAGTTTAGCTTTAGTTGGATTGCTAAGCAAGAGATCTAACAAAATGTTTGCTTCAGACATATATGATAAGACAGCAGCTCTCCATTTAGATGGGAATGGATGCTTGGATCGCATTAAATAGTTTGCCAATACTGTAAGCAGATTATTATTAGCTAAACCCATTACACATTTTCGAAATAGACAACATCTCTTCCACGATACTTGCATATGTATAGATAAAGTACCTAGCTCAAAACGAAGAAGAGCAGTTGGAGCTGAGTTGGGGAGATTCAGACTTTTTTCCAAAACTTTGCTTCAATTTTGTTCCAACAGCAAAGATTTGGTGGAAGCCAGGCCTCTGCCCCATATGTGATGATCGGGATGACTTTTTGCTGGTAAAATATAAGAATGTGTGCACATGAAAATTTAAAATACTTATATTGGAGGATCTTGGCTTGCGAGATTAGGGTAGTCAATGTACCATTTAGGTTGTTTTGCGGTGGCTTATTTGTGGTGGAGTTACTAAATATGACACCAAGATATTTGTATTCATTAACTAGGGCCAATTTCTGATTTTTCAAAAGCCAGTCATAATGTTTCCTTTACCTCATTTTATTTCTCCCCAACTCCATAATTTGAGTTTTCTCCAAATTTAAAGTTAGGTTATTTTTGACGACATACTGGTCCAATTTGTTAAGCATGTTCTGCAGGCCACTTGGCGTCTGTGAAATGAGGACCAGGTCGTCTACATAAAGAAGCCATGCAATAGCCTGGTTTCCAAGTTTTGGCGCATCATTCATTAATTCCATAAATTCAATTCCCAAATCAAATATGAACAAATTAAACCTTGTTTCAGGCCGCGTTTGGTGTGAATTACTTCAGATAACAACCCGTCCAGATTCATTTTGACCTGCATTGAGGTGTTTGAATGGAGCAGGTATATTATCGTTACGAGTGACAGAGGACAGCCAAATCTTATTAGATTTTCAAGAAGTAAATGACGATCTACAGAGTCAAATGCAACTCAAAAGTCTACGTAAGCTAGATAGAGAGGTTGATTTCTTGTCGCATAAAGTTCTTTGATTGATTTAAGTGTCGTAATATTAATAGCAGTGCCAATACCTGCAACAAATCCAGTTTGGAAAGGATCACAACGATTCTCGTAGAAGCCCAGATGTTAAGGTCTCTTAAAATAATTCTACTATAGATCTTCCCAGGGGCATCAAGGAGAGCTATCGGTCGGTAGCTTGCAGGATTTGTTCGGTCACCTTTTTTGTATATTGGCACTGTTATAGCTTTACACCATGATGGCGGAACGGTTTGTTTTATTTGTATGGCTTGAAAGACAGCATATAAAATAGATGCCCATAACACAGGATTCTGTTTTAGGACAACATTTGATAAGCCGTCTGGGCCAGGTGCTCTTGAAGAGATGGCCTTATTTATATAGAATAGCACATCTTCTTGATCGAATTTGATAGAGAAAGGAGTATTAGCAAGATCATGGGACAACTGTGAAATGCTATTTTGTGGGAGATCATAAATGTTTGTAAAATAGTTAACCCACCTTTTTTCAGAAACACCGTTAAGCTGAGATATCAGCTGTGGATGTGCTGAGCCAGCATTTATCAGCTTCCAGATCTGCAAGGTATTTTTGTTCTTAATCACCTGTAACTACCGTTTGCCATCATTTTGGAGCATTACTGCCTTATGAGCTCGGATACAATTTTTATAATTTGTCTTTAACTTACATAAAGATAACTCATGATGTTGCACCGTAAGAGATAGTATCTGTCTTTTTTGTTTCCGAAATAGCGTCTTCCTCAGTCTAACAGATTGATCAAATATGTTGGCACAAGGATTATTAAATTTCTTGACACCAGATACAGAAGAAGATGCAAATAAATGCATTTTGTCATAGTAGTCAGGTGGATCAAGACCTCTCTCTAAAAGATAGTGGTCTTCTGCTAAGCTGCAAGCAAATGCTTCTAGCGCAGGACTAGTCCACTGTAATCTGTTCTGTTGAGGATTTATGATCAAATTTCTCAGCTGTTGTTGTTGGGACCGAGCTTTGTCTTGGGAGTGAATCAAAATTTAGGCCATCAACATCAAATGATCACTAGATACAGTTGGCAGTACACTGAACTTGGAGATTTTAACAAATAATCTTCTATCCACATACACATAGTCGCTAATTGCTTTTTGGGATCCACTTGTCCAAGTATGAGAGGGCGGATTATCAGTCTCCACTGCTCCATTTAGCATTATTAAGTCCCATGTCTGTACAAACTCAAGCCACTGAGTGACCTGTTCCGAATTTCTCTTTTTAACCGGTGCTAAAAGATGAATATTAAAGTCACCGGCTAGAATGACATGTGCAATGTTAGGAGTAGTAATATTTTTTCCATAAGTGCATTGACATCTTTGAAAAAGGTAGAAGTTAGGACTGCCATCGGATTCCAGTATATGTTAACAATTGCAAATTTCAACTTTTGGATCATTATTATCGAGCATTGTAAAAAAGAATTTTGAGAGGGCCAGTCTGCTATATTGTCTGTAATAGTTATATTACAGATAGTTACAAGGCCAGACATTGGTCTTCCTTTTTGACCTTTTACAGCAGGGACTAAATGAACATAATGATTGTCCCACGATAGTGGAGCAGTTAACCAGGTTTCCTGCAGAAGCACTAGATCATAATCTTTTAGAGAGCAGTTGGAATTGTTCAGTAGGTCCTTATGTCCTCTGGTATTCCAGCTCACAATTGCTATTTTATGAATCAAAGGGCAGGGTTCACCAGCTTCTAGTTAGGATTTCTTGAAACAACAACCTTGAACCGAGGGGCAATCACTATTATCCCCTTGTCTTCCAGACTGTTGTGAAACCTCACCAACAGGGCTCTCTTTTGTAGTCGGAATCAGTTTAAATCCCAAGTCATAGAGAGCAGATCTTGCGGACCAAATGGTGTTGAGAATAATGCAAGATCTTATCCAAAGACAGGATACAGTTGGGTCATTGTCATCAAGAAATTCTACCTGCTCAATATCTCCTGTAGAAAGATCCTCCAGAGTTGGAATATCAGAGAATATCTGCATAATACTCATTCTATTCATGGTGTAAGATGGAAATGAACCACCACGACAGCTAAGAAATAATGAGTATATTTGAGGAGGCTTTTTGTTCTTAGAGCTCACTTTGGAGCTTGCCTCTTTTTTTTTGCAAGTTGTTTCTGCATGCAAATTACAGTTCTTTTCTTCTACTGGAGATTTAAATGTAACATTCTTGGAATGCACTCTCTCATCTAGGGCAGCTGCATAGTCAGATGTATTACTAATGAGGGATTTCATGGAAGATTTAAGTATCTTCTGTTCCGAAGTTAGAGCTACTAAGCAATATTTAATTGTGCTTAGAATGTTATTTTGCAAATTATCCTGAGTATTAGGTATCGTTGGTTTCTTCGGGCAGTTTTTTATTTGTAACCTTTACTCAAGGAATAATTGGGAGCCTCGCAGAATTTACATTTATTTCATTTCCCGGCCCTGGCTTTTTCGCAGTTGCAGAGGTCAATTGCGTTAGCGGATGGATCACAGTCGGGGCTGGATGAAATTGACTCATGTAATCATCCACAGCTTTCCTGAGTCCTTGTCTATTAAATGTGGGTTCAGATTTTTCATCATTGTTCACTAGATTGGTTTGGTGTGTGGGAGCAGGTTGAATCTCTGACGGCACACTCCCCGGACTATTTTCCAGATCCTCTACAACCTGCACCAGCTTATCCAATGGAGAATGCATTGGGTCAACTCGAGGGTTGATAGCTCCATTTTTTGCAGTTCTTTTCCTTTCTTGTGTCAGGTTTAGACATTTTTTATTTATGGCATTAGATGCCAGCGTTAAGCATCTCACTGGTTTTGACAAAGATTTAAATAACTGTTTTGTTTGTCCACTAGAGGCCACTCCTTTGGACTTTTGATTTTTAGATTTCTTTAAATTTACATTGTGTTCAGGATTTTGGTTTTTGGTATTTTTCACAAAAATCGTATTTGCTTCTTTAAGAGGCTGTACGTTTCTTGACTTAGATGGTACAGCAAAAGAGGCAACTACTGACACATCTGCAGTGGATGACTGAGGAGGCAAGGGTGCTATCGCCGCTGCCTCCAGAGGTAGCTCGCTTATAATACCCTCAACATAAGGAACTTCAGTCTTAGAGCATTGTATGCTCTTGCTGGCTGCATGTATACTCAACTGCAAATCCAGTGTTTCAGTTAAATTTTTATGCATTGGTAGTATCTCTGCAAGTTGTTTTAACAAAAGTGCTGAATCTCTATCATTAGACACTCGTCTCTGGGCCACGGAATCGCTGAAAGATTTTTGCCAGCTCACCATATTTTCAAGATTAGTATGAATTAAATGTACCTTTGAGTCCAGAACTTTGAATAATTTGGCAAGAGACATTAATGCAGTATTCATTATTTCAAGTGTTATCGGGGGCGCTTTCTTGGAATGAGAGCCCGAAATTATAGCCAAACTATTTCTAGTCGGTCTTCTAGGAGTCGGAGGGATGAAGGATATAGAGGTTTCAGATTCTGGAATATTTTCGTTTTTAAATAATGCCAGCGATTTAGAGATCACCACATCATCTACAACATTATCAAGCTTGGGCTTATTTGGCACCGATCCAACAATACCTGAACGAGCATTCTGTAAAATCATGGTGTCTGACAAAGAAATATAGTATTCTGAAGGGTACCTGGTTACTGCCTTGCTCTGCCCAGGTTGGTACAATAATATCAAAAAACGAATGAGCAAGGTCAGGTCAATCTCTGCTGAAGAGTAACCACTGCTACTCCCTGAGTGGGTGACCCCTTGTGTGGGTGGTCACAGAATTCTCATGAAACTGTTCTTCTGCACAAAAGGGTTTTAGTTTGAAGTGCAGTGGTGTAGTAATACACTGGTATTTTTAAAAAAACATAGGACATTCACATTTGAGGGCATACAAAGTGTAGTACCTAAGTACGAATGATCAAGTAGTCAATATTTGAGATATCTACTTGTACAGTTTGTTCATTCTCTATAGGTTCCTTGGGAAGGAAGCTTAGATAATTCAGTGGAATCATAAACAGGTGGGGGGCCCATAGAGTGTGGGCATAATCAAGAGTTGAACAACAACATATAATACATGTCAACACGACAGTGTTTCGGCCATTTTACGTGGAGCTAGGTGAGCTCTAATGGTGTAGGCCTTCATCAGGACAGGAGTGTCTTTACGAGAGGAGGGTCCTATGTGGTCTGTAGGAGTGAAACAGACAAAGAACGTGTCAGGATGTACGTGGTCAGCAAAGATCTAGCAGATAAAAATGTTGACTCTTAAAAGAACCTTTTTTGAAAAAGAAATTGGGTGGTTTATATACTGAACTACTGAACTCAATTATTTTTTCCAACTTTCACAAAAACTGCTTCTCATTTTTTTTCCTGATATCATTTTTATTTACTACAACTACTAACACCACCATCAAAAAATACTGTGACACTCTCCAAGATTTCCATTTCCACATTCAACAACATCTGCATCCAACAAGACATGGTACAAGTATGCATATATTTTTTTAAGTATTCTTTTCAACACTTTTACAAACATATATATACAGGGTTGCTGCCACCTACACGTAATACTCTTCTCAATAAACTTATTCTCTTCTTTAACTACTCTATCAAATGCCATGTATTGCAGCATTCTGCACCTGGTCACATCAACTGGCAGTTACTTACATGTACTGACAACATGTACTGCCAACATAATAAACTTCCACACACCAAGCGCCACCAAGTGCCACTTACAAATGTTTTACAAATCTTTTACATCTGATTTTCCTTTCTTTTAGAAGAAAGGTTAGACACAGTGTTGCTGTAAATGCACATATGCATGTATTTACTTTCAACAAAATGCTCCAAAAAACAAATATTTTTAAACACACAGCATTTTCTATTTAACATTCCATATAAATGTTGTCCTTTCCAACCTTTCTCATTACATCCCTTTATAGTGCCACCATTCTCCACCTGTGCACACATATGTGTGTACTGCCAAAGTATCTATATGCACACTATATATTAAGTACTATTCTTTTCCAACCACTACTATAAGACACCAAACGCTGCATCAACTACAATCTGCCACTGCATTACCATCAGGCCAGTTTGCCGCTTCTTTAAAAACAGTACACCACACACACAGTACTTATTAACTAAGTAACCATACGAATTATTATCCTATAATTTATCTTCACAAAGAAAAAAATACATATTCCGTAAACACTATCCTCAATTGTACGACAAAAATAAATATTGTATACACTTCAATTACATCATTCCACCATATTACAAATACTGTATACTCCACCTACAGTACCTACAATTACTATACACATATTACTATAAAGTGTGTGGCCAGTAACAAGATTCTTGGGGGCACAGCCTACATCCATGCCCCCAAGAATCTGGCCACTGGGCACAACCACCACAATAAAATTAAAGCATGTACAATACATCTTCAAATAATAAGACACGCCCTGAACCTCCGCACTCCCAATGACATCCGCGGACAGTAAAAGTGACCACAAACTCGGCGGCACCTACACTGCTTTTTTCCACCTATAAAAACAGCTCTCTAACAACTTTTTTCCACTCCCCCACTCTTTTCCAAGCCCTCTTTTGGCCACAAAATAAACCCAATGTAATTTCCACACTTTTTGCTCACCATTGTATGCGGAGAGCAGCGGGTGTGCACAGATCCAATATGGCGATCATTTAAAAAATTATGATGCACCTCATGTTTTTGAACATCCAATCAGAGTGCGTCTTTGATGTTCGCGGACATCAACCCACCCTCTGATTGGTCCAGAGGTGTTCGCAGACTCCGAATCAGGAAATGAGTCTGCGGACCGGACCCAGATACCACCAATTTTGTTTACCTACTTTATTGCCATTTTTTTAAAAACTGCTGGACGGACTGGAACCAAATTGCTTTTCGAGACCAAGGGATTTGGGCTGTAGGTGAGAGCACTATTTTTTTCCATTGTGTCTATGAGGATTTAAAACATTTTGAAACCCCCCTATAACGTTACCCCTCCCTGGACAAAACTGCAACATACTTAGGTGGCCATATACTTTTTTTGCAAAGTTTGGTGAGGATTCGTCAGACGTTGCCAAGTTATAAGCAGCCCAAAAAGAGTTCTTTCTTTGAGTTGAGCAACTTAATCATAACTACAGGGCCACTACAGCAGGCCCTGTGGTACATATATGTATATTCAGTGAAAAAAACTGTTATGGTTAAGATGTGTGACTAAAAATCTATCAAATTCAGTGAAAAAGCTTTGTTAAAGAGATGTTATGGTTCAGTTGCCCTAATAAAAACCTACCAAATTCAGTGCACAAACTTTGGTAAATGGACGTTATAGTTACTTGGCACTAATTACAACCTATCCATATTATGGTTACAAGTAAAACCGAAAACCACCAGAAATTCACCAGTTATGGTAAACTAAGCAACCATAACTCGCGCCACCACCGTGCACTGCTAAGACTAGCACCCATGACATCAAAAATGACATCACAAATGTCATTGATGTAGATACTGCTCCTCATTGAGTTTTTGGATTTCCTGAACAGAGCACTTGTGATCATTGGCATTGCTGCATTACTTGGCATTGCTGTTAGTTGTACCTGACCAGGACTACTGCTACAGGTTGCTGTTCAGTGATTTAGCACATTGCTGTGTTCCTGCTGTTCCTGGTTCCAATCAACTTTTTCTTGAAAATGGCATCCATGGCTACCTCTACTGCTGCCTCTGCCTCAGCAGCACCCCCACCAGCACCAACACCACCTCCCTAAGGGCCTGGAGAGGGGAACAGGTGTGACAGTGCAGAAGAGGAAGAAGAGAATGAGGTAGTGGAAGTCCCCACTACCTGCTGCCCACATGAGTCTTGGGTGTGGAGGCTTTTTACCACCGTTGGTGGGAAGCCCAAGTTTAGTGCAGCCAAGGTTTGCTACAATGAGTGTGGCATGGTACTCAGTTGCGGCAATCCTGGGCAGTACAGTTATGGGACTACCTCCATGCGGTGACATCTGAGATCCAGCCACAAAGAAGCAGTTCGGAGGATCGCCACCTTCGAACAGGGTAGTAGGTTGAGTTTCAGTGGAGCATCCTTGACATCTGCTCCTGTCACCACAAGGTACAGTCCTGTGGGACAGAGGATTACTCAAGCAGCCTCGCAGGCCATACACACCGCAGTAGATCCTTACCTTTCAAAGGTCACTGTTTTGTGTGTGTACTGTGATGCAGTACTGTGCAGGGATGAGACGTTCCGGAGTGGTTTTGAGGCTGTGATCCGGGACCACAAAGGAAAATACCCCCTACCTCAATGAGGCGCACCCAAAATCTTCCTCACTCCATCTGCCCTTTCTTATCCCTGTGGTTGGTGCCCCTTCCCTGCCCTCCCTACTCTTCCCTCCCCTCCCTTGTGTGTCGTGTTTAAAAAATCTCCAAAAAATACACACAACTGAAAAATAAAAAAGGCTCTTTTCAGAGCCACCTTCCACAGTTTAAAAATAGAAGTGCCAATTAAATGTTGCAGGGCCCTGACCATTCAGAGAAGTCCGCGGACAGCGCAGTAGTCCACTGACTTCTAAAGGCATGCAGGGGGTGGCAGCATGTAAACCATTGTATTCTTTTCCGGGAGAAAATGGGGTTCCATTGTTGTTTGTGAAAGGTTTGAAGTGGACAACACCAACTGCAAAAATGCTTGCTATAGTTGCAAAAAGGGCTGCAAGGAATTTTGGATATTTACCAAAAAAAGCTGATTACCAGCATCAGTAAGATAGACTCCATCTCTGGGAAAATTGTGGGTGCTACGAAATGTAATATTTTAATTGTGGAAGGAGGATGTGCCAACATCTCTCAAAAAGGCACAAACAGCCTTGTTGACATTGCGCCTCGTTTCCTCCATTTGCAGACCAAATGAAGATGAGCACAGCCACATCTGTCTCTGGGGAATGGGAGAAATAATTACTCAGGAGTTTGGAAACATGTCCATGACTTTCCCAAGTGCCTCCTTCATCGCAAACTGCAATGAGATTCCAGTAACATGTCCTAAACTGTTCCCTCCACAATGAACAATAATAATGGCTGGATGATGCTACGTCACCAAAGTGGCACAAAGAGGAAGATTTTCCAGCCACCTCATGCCACGCACTCCATACCAGTGCACATGCACATGAGGGAATCCAAGATGGGCAGCCATTCCACAGTGCTCTGCATGCACCCGCAACCAATGTATACACGAGTCCCCCAAAATCCATACACTCCACCTCCTGAAAAACACAGCCATAGCCATCTGCAAACAGACCTTCTGCCACAGTCTCTCCTTGAACACCACAAGCAGGAAAACATATGGACCAATCCCCTGGGCTCCAGGGTCCCTTTTCCATGCTTGCCATCCTCAAAAGCCCCGGATGTGGCACGTGCGATCCGTGAACTACCGCGGTGTCCATGGACATATCATGCAGTGCACAAGGATGAGGAAAGAAATTTCAACCAGGGTAGGAGAACTCCTCTTTAGTGGTAGCTCTGAAAAAGAGCCTTTTTTTTAAAGGTGCTTGAAAACAAACACCTTTTATTTTGTATTTTCTTTTGGCAGGGGTTCTCTCCTTTTCTCCTTACTGCCTTACCCCAACCTCTGTAAAGCACCCCTTAAATTTAGGAGAATGAACAATGACACGTCATCTGCAGTAAAACAGTGCACACTAAGGGAGTCAATGTTGTCGTTGGAGAAAACAAACATCTCAGCACGCTGCAGAACTATACCCATGTCTCTATTCACAAAGCACCTTGCAACATTTTGCTGAGGATTGAAGACATTTGGGTTGTTCCATTGTGCTCTTGGTATCATTTCAGAAAAAAACACCTTTGCACTTGGAAAAAGCAGCATTAGTTCCTCCACCAATACCTTCAATACAGGAATCAAACTTGGGGCACTGATGTAGCCCAAATGCTCTGTTCCACAGTGCACCACCAAAATATCAGGACTACCAAAAGCAGCCATGTTTCTACAAAGAGCAAGCAGTGCCTGCAAATTGCGGTCAGACACACTCTACCATAAATCCTTCAAGCCTGGGAAACCAAGATCTATAGAAACACCTCTTGCCTTTGCATAACTCTCCAGATCAGAAACAAAGCAATCTCCAACTATCCATGAAATAACTCAAGTCATCTTCACCACACAACCAACACAGCAAAGAAAAAAAGTATTGCTCTCCCTTCCTGTAAAGCACACCCTTAACACCTGATTGGCTAATACCCACAGTATACTCCCATTTCCATGCCAGGCATGCTGAAAATACCCGGATGTAGCATGTGTGATCCGCGGACTACCACAGTGTTCACGGACCCCGCAACAGAGGGGCAGCCCTTCTTCCTTTTCCACTTTACACTTTGCAGCACACTCTCATTGGCCACTGGTAAGCAGCCCCACAACTATCCACCAATCACATCCAAGATCTCTAGATCTAACTTCAGCAACTCAGTCCAACGCACAGAGCACAGGTCTCCTATAATTCCCAAGCACCTGCATTCAAAAGTACTGTAAAACTCTCCAAGATTTCTATTTCCAGATTCATCCGCATCTACATCCAGCAACACAAACTACAGGTATGCATATGTTTTGTAATGCACATAGAAAATGAAAATTGCATGTATGTTACCAAAGCTTAGCAAGCAGATATATTCCATGCTTATGAACATAGTGCCTGCCGCTTGTCCTGCATAACCTAGAAAATATTAATACTGTCATTCTCCTCACATCAACTGACAGTTACTTACAATGCTGTTTGCTTTCAAAGTTTTCTTGTACTGCCCACTAGCATAACAGCTTCAAACTACATATTTCAATTTCAGCACCACCACTGCCTGTTGTAATGGACACTACCTTTTCTCATAACAGTGTATTGACATGTTGGGGGACACGTCGACATATGCGTCCTTGGATCAGGATCCTACAGTTCAAATTAGAATTTTAATTGAGTAAACCGTGGAAAAAGCCTATGAAAATGATTGGATCTCTGAGAAAACTAAACAATTTTTGCTAAAGAGATTTCCGATTATCCCAGTGTTTTATGGATTGCCCAAAATCCATAAAGTTAATTTGAAGCAACCTTTAAGACCAATAGTGGCTGGCACTGAAAGTATCCTGGACCCACTAGCGACATATGTTGACAAGATCGTACAGCCATTAGTACAAGGGATCCCTATGTACCTAAGAGATACTACTGATTTTTTTTACCTGTCTGAATGACATTGTGTGTGTATCTCCTGACTGCATACTATTCTCCTTAGATGTGTGCAGTCTGTACACTTCGATACCGCATAATGAGTTAATAGAGGCAATTTAATGGATCTTATTGCTCGCTGATAATATCAAGTGTGAAATGCAGTTAATCATCGAATTTGTAAATATCATTTTGTAAAACAATTTCTTCCCGTACCATGACAGATTCTATTCTCAGGTGTCTGGCACATCCATGGGGTCGGTCATGGCACCAGCGTACGCAAACAATTTTATGTATGCATTGAAAAACAGCATGTACTTGACAAAATAGAATGAGCTTTGAAAATTGCAGTGTGGAAACGCTTCATAGATGATATTTTTGGTGTTTGGTGTGGGACGAGACAGGAACTGGATGAATTCTTTGAGTACCTCAACAGTGTTCATTCACGCATTCAATTTACACTTGAGATTGGCAATCCTTCCCTGCATTTCCTGGATGTTCAGTTGGCCATTGTGAATGCCAGAATTACCAACTCGATATACAATAAACCAACTTATGTGAATAACCTTTTACATTTTGCAAGCTTCCACCCTAAATCGATGATGAAAAGTCTACCCTACAGTCAAACACTGCGACTGAAAAGAATCATTTCATATTCAGCGACTTTCGCAACAGAATGTGTAGAACTATCAGAGAGGTTTTCGAAGAGAGGCTATCCAGAAGATGTTTTACAAGAAGCAAAAGTAAGAGCTACCCATATCTCTAAGGAGCAACTCCTGACCTCAAAACCTAAAAAGGAATTGTCATCTCTCTTATACATTTCAAAATACTCGACAGAGCTGTAACGCTCACCTGATTCCCACGGAGGCGCCGACCCGTTCTGGACTGCTACAACTTCTTCCACGGTAAAGCGTAGTGCTTGGAAGATGGACTGGACTGGACCCCCAAACCTTGTCTGTCTGGCCCTTAGAAATAATCTTTCTGTAGATGGGAAAAGGGAGTTAACTGTCTGCTAGATTGTGTGTGAGATTCCCCCCTTTTTCCCCTTCTCACACTCCTCGAACCCTAGCTGTGCCTTCCGCAGACTCTCACCTTAATTTCTGTATGGACGAGCTCTCCATCCTGCTTCTGACGCAGGGGCGCGTAGATTTCCAGTTACTTCACTGGATCTCGGATTTGGCGAGGGTTCGATGTTTGCTTGCCTTTACCAAAATGCTGCTGTAAGTATATAGTTCAAAAGATCAAGTCTTATTTGTCCCTTGGCCTTTGTTTAATTTTCAGGGACTAGGTGAAGAATCCGTGTGGAGGAATGGATTCGCCGAGGTAAGCTCAGGTGAGTACTTTTAATGAAGGTGTGCCATAGTGGTTTGCTCCGACACCTTAATGAGTGTGTCTTATTTCCCCATAGGGGCCGGGGTACGGAAAAGCCAGAAAAGCCACTTCGACCCGAAAAGGGAACTGAGGTCCCAACAAAATTCAGGTAAGACTTAAGGTGAGTAATCTGTCCTTTTGCAATTAGTTTGTTGCTCACCTTGTTGTGTCCTTTTTCTCCGTAGGTCTTGCATGCGACCGATGTCGCCTATGACCGCTGAAGAGCTAGACAGCGCCACGTGAAGGTAAGTGGAAGCGGCGCTGCAGCGAGCGATGAGATGCGTTTCTAACCCTTGACTTTCTTTTGCAGGATCGACGGAGTGAAGAATCCGGATGCTGGATGAAGGTAGGTAATGTCCTAATGTTTGCCTTTCTCTCCTTGCAGGTGTTCCAGGTGCTGGTGGGCGTGGCAGGAGCCAGGATGCAGGAGCCGACTCGGTGAGCGTCCTGCTGCAGATGCAGAATAACGCGAAGCACGTGTGGCCATCCGGGCGTGGTTTAAATAGCCTTGGAAGAGCTTCAGGTGAGTGTTCTTCCACTGGCCCCACCCGAGTAAGAAAAGAGTTCCTGAAAGAAAATAGTTCCTCCCCAGCCTTAGTTGGCTTGGAGCTTCAGACAGCATGGTCTGCCTCGGGTGAGTATGCAGCATGGTCTGCCTCAGGTGAGTTCACCCAAGCATTACCATATGTTCTGCCATGATGAGCCTGGCGCCTGTGGCGCCAGGACAGATGCCTTTTATGAGCCTGGCGCCAAAGGCGCCAGGACAAGGTCCAAAGAGCCCCTATAAGGGTTTGCTGGGTCCTGCTTGGTGAGTATGAAGTCTGCTTCTGGGGACGCTGGGCCTGACCTGGCTCCTCGGGAGCAGGCATCATGACAGCACTCCCCCCCAAGGCCCCTCCCAAGGTTGTTTTCCCCGGGGGTTTTGGTTTGTCTGGGAAGGTCCGGTGAAATTTTTTAATTAACCGAGGAGCATGTACATGGTCATGGGGTTCCCATGACCTCTCTTGAGACCCGTAACCCTTCCAATCGATTAGATAGAAAAGCCTTGATCTTATCATTTTAGAATCTAAAATGTTCTTCACCTCAAACTCAGGTTCTCCCTCCACTTGAATGGGTTCTGGAGGCTTGATTAGTCTGGTTCCAGGTTGCACAGGTTTCAAAAGTGACACATGAAAAACAGGATGTATTCGCATATGAGCTGGTAAATCCAGTTTAACGGCCACAGGATTGATTATGGCCGTAATGGAATATGGTCCCAGGTATTTGGGATTAAAAGTTCGAGGTCCTCTGAGTGATAAGTGTCTGGTAGCCAGCCAGACTTGGTCCCCAATCTGGTACTGAGGTGCCTCACTTCGATGCCGATCAGCACTTTTCTTGTATCTTTTCTTGGCTCGTTGTAAATGTTCAGTTGCTTCTTTGAAGGCTTTGGTAATTGCGGTATGCAGCTGGTCCACTGCGGGTGTTCCGAGATCATGAGGTGGATCCAGGTCAGAGGTTCGAGGGTGAAGCCCATATAAAGTGTAAAAAGGACTTTGCCCAGTTCCAGAGTGCACAGAATTATTATATACATATTCAGCTATCCAAAGAATGTCTTTCCAGTTACTTTCAGATTGTTGCAGCATACAACGTAAATATTGTTTGAGAGTCTGGTTTGTTCTTTCTTCTGTTTGACCATCGGTCTGGGGGTGATGACTGGTTGATAGTCTTACATCGATTTGTGCCAATTGACAACATCTACGCCAAAAGTGGGAAATAAATTGGCTTCCTCGATCTGGAATCAGCACAGACGGAAATCTGTGTAACCGGACAACATTTTCAAGGAATTCTTTAGCTAGAACCGAAGCTGAAGGTAAACCTTTTAATGGAATGAAGTGTGCCATCTTGGAGAATAAATCCACAATAACAAGAATAGTGTTATATCCTGAACAGGGGGGTAAGTCCGTAATAAAATCCAATGACAGGGTGTGCCAGGGCGATGGTGGAATGTCTAACGGTTGAAGAAGACCGGCTAGTCTTTTCTTTTGGCCTTTATTTTGGGCGCACACACCACAGGACATCACAAATGATTTTACATCTTTTCGCCTAGAAGGCCACCAGAATTGTCTTTTCACCTTTTCCTCAGTTTTGGCAATGCCGGGGTGTCCCTCTATTAGTGTATCGTGATAACAAGAAACAACTAGCTTTTGTAAATCCGTGTGTGGAAGAAATAATCGTCCTCGGAAATAAGGTAAATCGTTATCTATAGTAAAATCAGATCCCTTTTGAACCCAGTCCTGCAAGTCTGTTGGGTCCAGGAGTTGTTTAACTCTAGTTTGGATATTTTCTAGCGATTGTGAAGAAGTCATACCTAAGATCCTCTGTTCGGGAATTATCGGCACAGGCTCTGAGTTAGTGACTGTGTCCCCCATTCCAATTCGGGATAGAGCATCCGCTTTGCCATTCTTACAGCCAGGACGGTAGGTGATTATGAAATCAAATTCAGCAAAAAACAGAGCCCAACGGAGCTGTCGAGATGACTGAGCCTTGGCGGTTTTCAAGTACTGTAAATTCTGATGGTCGGTGATCACTGTGATGGTATGTCTTGCGCCAAGGAGATAATGTCGCCATGCCTTAAAAGCAGATTTAATCACTAACAGTTCTTTGTCCGTGATGGTGTAGTTAATCTCGGAGCTGAGAATTTTCTGGACCAGAACGCAACCGGATGCAGTTGGTTAGTCTCTGGGTCCCTTTGAGAAAGGACAGCTCCCATAGCTAGACTGGATGCGTCGGTTTCGACGATATAAGGGAGATCCGGGCGCGGGTGTTTCAATACGGGTGCAGAAGTAAATTTAGCTTTTAGTTCTTGAAAGGCTTGCTCAGCTTCTTTAGACCATTCAAAACGTTTATTTTTTCTTAAGAGTGCAGTGATGGGTTGAACCACCCGTGAAAACTCCGGAATGAACCTGCGATAAAAATTGGCAAAGCCAAGCATGCTTTGAACACCTTTTACAGAGCTGGGTGATGGCCATTTGAGGATAGCATCCACTTTTCGTGAGTCCATGTGGACTCCTTTAGGTGTCAGGATAAAACCTCGAAATTCGACTTCCGTGACATGGAAAACACATTTTTCAAGTTTAGCAAATAGTTTGTGTTGGCGCAATTTCTCGAGGACTGCCCTGACATGGTTTCGATGATCAGATTCTGAAGAGGAGTATACAAGAATGTCATTGATGTATACGATAACACAAACATCGATGAGTTCCCTGAGGACATCGTTCATGAAATATTGGAAGGCAGCCGGTGCATTGCACAGTCCAAAAGGCATAACCTGGTACTCGAACAACCCATATTTAGTGCGGAAGGCAGTTTTCCATTCATCGCCTTCTTTGATTCGCACTAGATGGTAAGCCCCCCGGAGATCTAGCTTGTTGTATATGCAGGCATCTTTCACTTGGTCAAGGAGTTCAGGGATCAAAGGCAAAGGGTATCTGTTTTTGACAGTTATCTGGTTCAGTGCGCGGTAGTCTATACAAGTTCTGAGATCGCCTTCTTTTTTTGGTACGAAGAATAAAGCCGAGGATGCAGGAGACTTAGACGGGCAAATAAAGCCATTGGTACTGGTCCAGATATTGTCGTAAATGAAGATTCTCGGGCTTGGTAAGGGCATAGATCCTGCTGCAAGGGGGTGTTGCACCGGGTAGTAGATCTATCTGGCAATCGTATGACTTGTGGGGCGGTAGAGTATTGGCCTGTTCCTTTTGGAAGACGTCTTGAAACTCTTGGTACTCTGGCGGTATTTTCAAACTGACAGGAGTTACGGTAGCTAGGCCAATGCTTGTATTTCGTGGATAGCAGGTTTGTACACACTCTGGAAAGGTTATCCTCTTTGCTCGCCAATCAATTTGAGGATTGTGTGTTTCCAACCAAGGGATTCCTAGAATTACTTGAAATTGCGGAGCCTTGATTACGTCAAACACCATTGCCTCCCGATCCCAGTCTTGGCACAGCAATGTCACTTCCGTGGTGGAGTGAGTTACCGGCCCAGAGGCGATTTCGGTTCCATCCACAGTGGTGATGACATCTTTATTGGTTTTAGGGCAAAGAGGGAGGTTCATCCTAGAAGCCAATTCACGATCCACGTAGTTTCCTATAGCCCCACTATCGATGTATGCCTTAATTGCATGCAACCATTCAGGCTGCTTTGGATTTACGAGGACCATTGGCATGGTGAAGTGCGAGGTCAAAGAGTTGGTTTTTAAGCTCGGCAAGCGGACCTCTACGCTTGTCGGGTGTGGTCGTTTCCCGGCTCAGATTCTACAAGATCTTTATCCGTGGCTCCTACCGCCTTTTTGGGCGGTTTTACAGGGCAGTCTCGTAAGAAGTGTCCTGAAGTTCCACAGTAGAGGCACAATTGCATTTGCCGTCTTCTTTCACGCTCCCTTTGGGTCAAAGATCCCTTGACTACTCCAATCTGCATAGGTTCAGTAGCATCGACACCCTTGGGGTGAACCTGGGCTTTGGCAAAAACCCGGGTTTCAAACCTGGACCGATCTGCTTTTCTGTTTTGAAGCCTGTGATCCAGTTGGACCACTAAGTCAATATAGTCCTAGCAGTCCTGGGGTGGATTTACGACCTGGGCCAAGACATCTTTAAGTTCTCCACGTAGACCTCGATGGAATAGCGTAATTCTCTTATCCTCAGGCCATCTTGTTTCCACAACTAACCTATTGAAGGTCGCAATGTAAGCTAAGAGGTCCAGATTACCCTGTCGTAGAGATAGGAGTTCGTTGTCCAGGGCCTGTCCCTGAGAATGCCTCGCAAAAAGTCTTTCCATACTTGTCTGGAAGGCTTGAAAGTTCTGAAGGATCGGGTCGTCTTGAGTAACCAATGGGATTGACCAATCAGCTGCGCTGCCGCTGAGATAAGAAAGTACAAAGGCTACCTTGGTTTGGTCATTCGGGAAGGCCCCAGGTCTGCAGAGGAAATGCAATCGGCATTGATTCATAAATACTGCAAATCTTTTGGGATCTCCAGCAAAACGTTCAGGCGAGGCCAGTGGCACGTTTCCAGGTAGATTGATTTGCACTGGATTAGTTGACACCACGGGGGTGAAACTACCCCCTGAACTTGGTAGAGGAGTTTGACCAGCTTGACACTGCAACAGTTGGCGGGCAAGATCATCAGTTCGTTCCTTTGACACAATTAACTCCCTCCTGAGGGCATTCGTCTCCTGGCGAGCGGAATGAACTTCGGCCCGTAATTCCCCTAATAGCTGGGCCAGCTGGTCTGTCTCAGAAGTTTCCATGGCACCTGGGTAGGAAGTTATTGGTAGGCTTTGCGTTCTGTAACGCTCACCTGATTCCCACGGAGGCGCCGACCCGTTCTGGACTGCTACAACTTCTTCCACGGTAAAGCGTAGTGCTTGGAAGATGGACTGGACTGGACCCCCAAACCTCGTCTGTCTGGCCCGTAGAAATAATCCTTCTGTAGATGGGAAAAGGGAGTTAACTGTCTGCTAGATTGTGTGTGAGATTCCCCCCTTTTTCCCCTTCTCACCCTCCTCGAACCCTAGCTGTGCCTTTCGCAGACTCTCACCTTAATTTCTGTATGGACGAGCTCTCCATCCTGCTTCTGACGCAGGGGCGCGTAGATTTCCAGTTACTTCACTGGATCTCGGATTTGGCGAGGGTTCGATGTCTGCTTGCCTTTACCAAAATGCTGCCGTAAGTATATAGTTCAAAAGATCAAGTCTTATTTGTCCCTTGGCCTTTGTTTAATTTTCAGGGACTAGGTGAGGAATCCGTGTGGAGGAATGGATTCGCCGAGGTAAGCTCAGGTGAGTACTTTTAATGAAGGTGTGCCGTAGTGGTTTGCTCCGACACCTTAATGAGTGTGTCTTATTTCCCCATAGGGGCCGGGGTACGGAAAAGCCAGAAAAGCCACTCCGACCCGAAAAGGGAACTGAGGTCCCAACAAAATTCAGGTAAGACTTAAGGTGAGTAATCTGTCCTTTTGCAATTAGTTTGTTGCTCACCTTGTTGTGTCCTTTTTCTCCGTAGGTCTTGAATGCGACCGATGTCGCCTATGGGCGCTGAAAAGGTTGCCGGCGCCATGTGAAGGTAAGTGGAAGCGGCGCGGCAGCGTGAGAAGAGGAGCGCTTCTAACTATTGTCTTTCTTTTCCGTAGGTGCTGGGATGCGGCCGATGTCGCCTATGACTGCTGAAGAGCTAGACAGCGCCACGTGAAGGTAAGTGGAAGCGGCGCTGCAGCGAGCGATGAGATGCGTTTCTAACCCTTGACTTTCTTTTGCAGGATCGACGGAGTGAAGAATCCGGATGCTGGATGAAGGTAGGTAATGTCCTAATGCTTGCCTTTCTCTCCTTGCAGGTGTTCCAGGTGCTGGAGGGCGTGGCAGGAGCCAGGATGCAGGAGCCGACTCGGTGAGCGTCCTGCTGCAGATGCAGAATAACGCGAAGCACGTGTGGCCATCCGGGCGTGGTTTAAATAGCCTTGGAAGAGCTTCAGGTGAGTGTTCTTCCACTGGCCCCACCCGAGTAAGAAAAGAGTTCCTGAAAGAAAATAGTTCCTCCCCAGCCTTAGTTGGCTTGGAGCTTCAGACAGCATGGTATGCCTCGGGTGAGTATGCAGCATGGTCTGCCTCAGGTGAGTTCACCCAAGCATTACCATATGTTCTGCCATGATGAGCCTGGCGCCTATGGCGCCAGGACAGATGCCTTTTATGAGCCTGGCGCCAAAGGCGCCAGGACAAGGTCCAAAGAGCCCCTATAGGGGTTTGCTGGGTCCTGCTTGGTGAGTATGAAGTCTGCTTCCGGGGACGCTGGGCCTGACCTGGCTCCTCGGGAGCAGGCATCATGACAAGAGCCTCCATATTAGAAAGATCATTCACAAACATTGGTCGATTTTACACCATGACCCAACTTTGCTGAAATTATTCCCTGAACCACTAATGATGGTATATAAACGAGGTATAAACCTACAGGATAAATTAGTGAAAGGATACCGCAGCATGAACAAAAAACTTTGACAACTAAACGAAAGGGGACTTTTCCCTGTTTAGCATGTTGCCATAGCAATAATGTGTACAAAGGAAATTACATTACTCACCCCTGGACGGGCAAGAAAATACATCTCAGAGACTTTGCAACTTGCAGGTCGACTGGGGTGATATATATCATTAAGTGCCCGTGTGGGCTGCTATATATCGGCAAACTTCAAGATTGGCCCGGGAGCAGTGGGATGAGCACAAATCTTATATAAGGTGTGCCAATATGAAATCACCTGTGGCAAGACACCTTAAAGATCTGAGGCATTCAATAGCCCAAATTCAGTTGTCTATTTTGGAGGTAGTGAGACATCCACCCAGAGGGGTGGGGGCTTTAACACACGTCTCACACAAAGAGAAATGTATTGGATAGATCTCCTCGATACACTACAACCAAGGGGGATGAACAAGAATTTTTCATTGAATTGCTTTACCTAGATGTAATGTAATTTAGAGCAGAGTGGTGGTTTACAACTTACAGAATGAAGGGTGTTGTAGAGTGATAGTATCAGGGCATGAGCACATGTGATCTAGACTGTTTAATGAGGGGTTATCCTTACATAGTGATTAGATAGTAGGGTACCAGATGAATTAAGTGTAGGTACAGTATTGCACATTTGGAAATTGCATTAGAGATCTTTTGAAATTTTTTAATAGATGCATGTAGAATTATACTTGCCATAGCGAATTTACTTATACATGACAAATGCACGGAGTGATGACTTGATTTAGAGAGGGTATTATGAGGAAGAGTCAGAATGAAGTGCTGTACCATTTTGGGTAATCACATGGATATGACACTCTCCACAGCAAGCTTACGTATAGATGACAAGTGTACGTTAGCGAGGTTTTGTTTTGAGCCTGCATCCACTTATGATGAGAGACGGCTGGCATTTAATTACTTCTTTGGAGAAACATGAGAAGCCTTCACGTAGGATCCTCTGTTGTGAGGGAAATGCACTAGTGCTTTTCACGCCGAATGGAGGCATGAATTCCTACTTGAGCACAGCCACGTGATCATTCATGTGACACGCTGCTGATGGGGAGATAGCAGAGCTCCGTATGGAGAGAGAGTATAGAGGGAGATCCGGCACAATACATGGAGTACCTTAACATTAGATAAATACTGGTTGCGAATGTATGGCAAAAAGTGTGGATAGGTGCCGGAGAGTAGATGGAGGCATTCATGTTATAGTAAATATTTAAAATAAAGGAGGGAAGTATTTGAAGAATGCTGACAAAAATATTGCCCGTACTTGTAGGATATTTGGAGAGTGGATGACGCAAATCTGGATTTAAGTGTCTGGAGTTTGATGAGCTTGGAGGCTCTCGGAGACACAACAAACAATATCCCAGCCCCTTAAAAGCACTTACACATCCGCCTGTTATAACAGGTGCACTTGACACTGGTCCTTCGCCACCAGGTCAAAGGTATGTGGAATGTATCTATATATTCACCACTGTTTTAGACGTGAGGAGTTTTTCGACACTGGTGATTACTAATGTATGGATTTGATAGGGATATAGATCTAGCACACAGGCTTGGATTGCCAATCTTCAGGGAATTTGACAGAATGTGGGAATGACACTGGTACTTGAGGATAATCCAGATTATTAATGTTGGGAGTGGATAGACCTACTTGGTGATGGCATCCTTGTTACATGTGATAAGTATTATGTTTTTGACTAAGAGATGAGAGTCTATGGAAGTTTGGGTCTGATATGGATCCCTTGTATATGTTTTTTTCAGAACTTGTTTGCTCCTGAAGAAGGGGTTACCCCCCCTCCTGCCCCCGAAACACGTTGGGCCTGAAAAAACTTCAAACCAAAGAGCATTTGGCTTTCTGTGTTGAAAGAAAAAAAATTCACACATTTTGAAATTTACTTGTCTAGGAACCATATGCATTCATTTTAATGCAAGAACATATGTTTGGAAATATTGCAAAGTGAAATATGTCTTTTGATTTAATATGACATTAAAAATACCTATTATTTGGATAAATCATTGACTGTTTGTACAGTTGTATTGGTGTGCAGGGGACTGGAGTTTCTCATATGGTAGACACTTTTTGTTAATTGTGTATTGTGTAGGCCTTATGCCAGGGCCTGTATTCCTCTCCTGCACCTGGACTCTTTCCTTAAATTTATTTAGAGATTTTAGTAGAGTAAGTTGACAAGTCATAGTTGTGCATGCATACATTGGGTAGTTTGTAGGAACAATAAAGTGGCAATGTGCATTGATTTTCTCAAGATGTGCTTCTAAGTACTGTAGCCATGGTATCGCAAGCACTTTTGGGGTCTAACTAGCAATTGTTTTATGATATATTGAGTCAACTCAGCCTTTTGATTGCCCCAGATTTGGAGGCAGTGTAAGAATGGTTGAACACATAGATCACCTGTTAAGAATGATGTTCCTAGCTCTTTATGAATGTCGCCAGTTGGTGCAGACAATGGCAGGCTAAATAGTGTTTTAAAAAAGTTGTTCTCTACAACTTGCATGTCTGTTGGCGTTCGGATATTCTTACTGAGAGCCTCCATATTTGGCCACTAACTCAGCTTTACTATAATACACCTTTGTGATCAGGTCTAGCGGTTAGGTTTTAGACATATTCATGAAACAAACCACTCACCTTAGGGCTTGCTTGAATCTGTTTGTTTGCTTGGCAATGTGCGCAGGCCAAGAAGTATTTGAGACAAAACGTATTCCGAGGTAAACTCCTACTAACAGGATTATGCTTTTGTTACTGAACATAACTGTCATCTTAAATTGGAGTTTTCCGTCATGACATACCATGACTGTCGATTTACCTGCCTTTACTTGGAGATCGAAGTTATTCATGAATGTGGTATACGCCAGGATTAGTTGTTGTAGCCCACGGGGCATGCAAGATATCAGCACTGTCAGAGTAGGCCAAAACAGGTAACACGATGTTCCCCAGTTTGGTTGCATGATCTCCTGTCTGTATCTGAAACTCTGAGTCCATTGGTATATAAGGAAAACAGCAGGGAAGCTAGGACACATGTTTGGTGTACTCCTGTATTAACCGGGAAATATTGAGTACATTGTGCTTTTGCCCCGCTCCTCACACAGGCTTTGGTATCTAAGTGCAGGAGAGTTAGTAGATTGAATAACTCATTTGGACACTTTAGGAACCTGAGCACAAGCCACTGCGTTTGCCAATTAACCTTGTCAAATGCTGTGCCCAGATCCATAAAAGCCAAATAAATTGGTTCTTTTTTCAGATAAAGTGAGTTTGCGGCTATCAGATACAAATTCAAAGCTTGTTCTCTTGTTTATACGCTGCGCAACGCCCGCACTTAGGGACTGTTTTCTGTATCCCTACAGTTCCACTACCAGCACTTGACACCTGATGTCTGCACTTACCCTTGCACTTGCCACCAGATGGCCGAACTTCACTTATTGTTTGTTATCCTTTATCCCATTTACTGCACTTTCCCCCCTCCCCCTTCCCATGCACTTGTGCGATCGGAATGACACCTGGCCTAGTAGTATCGTTGTCTGTCTTCCCCCTGTTCCCCCTCCCTTGCCTCGTCGTGCCTTGAAACACTTGTGTATAGGCGCATTATATTATGTATATTCGTATGTGTCCAATGCTCTAATTTAGAGGAAATGGCTCAACCAAATATTTTACAAAAGGGAGTCCAACAAGGAAATTGGCTTATATGATGACTGACTATCCCTGCCTCCCTTTTTGTACATTTGTTGGATGATAGTCTGCTTCCAGGGTTGGTGGATGAGGCATGTCCTAGATATTGCATTGAAGCTCGTTGTCAGTGGGAAGGCCCACAGGTCAATCTCATCTGAAACAAGCCTGTTGGAATGTCATCAGGTCCAGGGCAATTAATGAGTTTTTGGCTAGTTATAGCATCTCTTATCTCCCTAATAGAAAACACGACAATTTGTGTTTCTAATCCCCAGCGCTCAATACAATCTAGGTAGGGAAAACATCTGGTCCTGTGGGCACAAGTCTACGTTGTATAAATTAATAAAATGCTTAATCCAGATTTGATTTGAGATGTTGGTCTCCAATCCACTACCCTTATGTTTATATTGGGAACCAGCGTCACCAGTTCGCAGAATTTCTTGTTGTTTTCTTTTGCTGCCTTAATTAGCTCTTCCTAGGTGTTACCACCTAATTCTCGTTTCCGGGTCCTGATCAGTCTCTAGTAATTAATTCTAGTATCCCTGACCTCACTTTTAGGAGTGGCTGGATTCTTCAGCAATGAGAGCAAGCTCCTTTTCGCTCGAGTGTAGTTTCTGTTGGACCACCCTGACACGCAATCCCTAAATTAGTATGAGCACTCTGGCATTTTTCTGAGCTATTACAGCAAAGGGCATTACATTTCAAAACTACATAGTGTGGTTTTGGAGTTACATCTAGTATAGAGATATTAGGATGTCTGTCTTGACTAAGTGTTGTTCTATTACGGTTTTGTCAGCAACTGCCCATCTCACGATCCTTTTAGTTGGGTTTGGTACCGCCATCATCAAGTGTGAATTATTAGTACTATTCCTTTCGCCATTTGAATTTCGAAACTAGTGGGTGATGGTCACTTATAACATCCTCTACTCCATAAAAGTCAGTTATCAAACTCCCTTAGCGATACCGGAAAGCAACAGTAATTGATACAGGAGCTACCCGGGTTGCTCCTAAATGTAGAGTTCCCTGACCTATTGTTCTGAACGCACCCATTTATGGACCTGAGGCCCCATTTGTACAATCCTCAAATTACTTTGAGCCCATTAGCACACCCATTAGCACACATTCTGGAGGCATGCATACTAGGATCCAGAATGCCTTGCTGTCCTTCGTGTCATCAAATAGGTTGGGGGAGGACATTTCCCATCTTAGCATTGAACACACCTGCTAGAATTAGTATAGTACTCTCTCTTTGGTATTTCAATAGTACTTCATCAAAGACATTTTTAAGTGGAGTTAAATAGCCTATCTCATTAGATTTGTGTGAGCTATTATAAAAGTTAGCAATTAGCAAGTCATCAGAAATGTCCACTTTATTAAGATTTGCTTACTGAAGTAAAAATATGAAGTTTAGGAGATGGAGCAATTGAGCTCACAACATTAAGCTGTTATTATTCCAGGTGCCTCCATAACTCATCTGAAATTTTCATTTTGTCGGAACAGAGGATTTTCCTCGACCTCTACCTTATATACTATTTACCAAAACGTCTTTTTATTTTTCAACTTTGAAACCTTCTTTAAAGTGGACCGTGATCCTTGGCTAAATGTGTCTTTGTTCCTTGCTGTCAACTCTGCATATGGCATTCTCAGTCTGGTAACAGAATGCTTCTCTCTAAACCTGTTTACTTTTTTTCAGCTTGCCGATATTTATTCGCCATTTTACATTCTGTGTCAAACCAACCTTTTCTCTTTATGTATTTGTTTTTTTATTCCTGTCTTATAAACAGGTTGAGTAACACATGGTTCTATAAGACAAAGGTTCTATATGAAAATTCCAAGGCTTAGCAGGTAGAATGTGACAAGAATAGTTAACCAAGATAGGTAATATTTTGTTATACAGTTGGAATATCACGTTATTTATTTGATTTTGGCCATTGTGGGCTTTTGAGGGTTACTTCTGCCTCTTGTTTCCCCTGAGGCCTGCTTAAACTATTAGAGGGAGTGACTATGGTAAGGAGAAGGGGTTTACGATCACTCTGAAAATGTTCCTTTATCCCAAAGCTAGTTAAATAGTAAAATATACTCTGTCTGTAAAAACATGATGCATATGGGAAGGTCTATGTAGTGTTTTATAGGGTATCTCCCCTGTACTTTGCCTAAAAACATCTTCTACACTTATGTCGTCTTCATTCACTTCATCAGACATTCACTTCTTCATGCATTTACTTCTTCTTACCTTTTCTTCATCTGCATCTTTACATTGTCAAGGAGGCAATTGATATTGTAAGGTTAGCTATAAGGTTACGGTCAAGGAGAGGTTATGGGGAAGAATATGGGTTAGAAAAGTAGGGAAGTACAAGGGATCGCCCCCTGTAATTTTATGAAGAAATTAAAGAGAGAAGAATTAAAGGTATGAAGAGGTACACGTGACAATGTGAATGTATGGGGAAGAGAATGCAGAAGAAGTTAAGACAAAGATGCTTTCACAGGTTGACTCACAGGTAAATTTCTCACCATCCTCCCATTGCAAACTCTGTGGCCAGTGAAATAAATATGAGGTGACCAGTTCCGCAGTGGTGTAAGCTGACCATGAGCATGTGCCAAGAAAGGGGGAATTACCCAAACCTCACCATCAGCTTCTATTAAATTATCTATAATGGCTAACGGTTCCAGCTGTACATTGAGATCAACCACTACCACGCTACAAAGTATTTCAACAGTTCAACTCATATGCTGAATTTTATGTTCTTTCTAGTGTCTCAAGAGCTCTAATCTCAGGTCTTAGATATACAGTCAACAACATATACATTGATTTGCAAGGGAATTAAATTTTGTGTGCCAATGATTGGGGGATTCAACTTCTTAAATGCAGCATATCGGATTGAGTGCCAAATCAACCCAAATCCACCAACCTCCCATGAGTCTACCTCAAAGTCAATTTAAGGCAGGCATACTATAAATAGTATAGCCCACAAGAAGACTGGGTTACACCGCCCAGGTTTCATGGAGGCAAATAATATTGAATCCATTAATAAGTTCATGTCAGTTATACTATCCCAGTTTATTTCTTAAGCCACATATGTTTCATGAAATAAAATACATTTCTGAAGTATTTTTAATACTGTTTTTGGAGGTTTTCAAAGAGGGACTATTGATAGAACTTTCCTCATTTACAGTGGAGAACACAATTTATCAGTGGAAATCTATAAGACTATTTGATACTTGATTTACGGTGATTTACGGTGGTGTCAGCAACACTTGCTTTATGCAGACATGTCCCTATAAGAGAGGATGTTGTACACGTACTGATTCTAGGTGAACCAACAGGCTCAGATGGGGGTGGAAGGGCATCTATACGAATTGATGACCCAGATGGTGGTATGATCCTAAATTCAATGCTAAGTAAACCTTCTGCTAGTTGCTTAGTTGTTCATGTGTCAGAACTATTTTAATAATATCCTATTTATAATCTGTTTTGTCAGGCAATCTCTTGACTTCTAATATGTCCAAACAGATTAGCGATTGATCCGCCATTCTATGACATAGCCAGTGTGGACATTTGTTTTTAAGCGTAAAGAATGCTAAGGAGTCAGAACTGTGTGACTGCGCCTCTCTTGAGGGTTAAGGTTTGGTAAATGAGTAGATTGTAATGTGGCTATGCTCTGAAGACCCTAGCACACAACCTCATGCTACAATGTAAATGTAGCAAAATTAGGCTGGCTCCAGTACAATTGTGCTTACAATACCTATAAATAACAAGGTTTAGGTATGTAGGTCATTTGCTGAGTATGACTTGTTGCTTTCAAGGTAATTTTAGTTTGCAGCGTACATATAAATAGTTCATGATTACTGATATAATGATGTGTCCATTTCAAAAAGTCAAATATAGTAATATGTTTTATCAGAAGAAAGCTTAACATAGTAATGCATCCATTACAAAGAGCCAACTTGTTACTTCACAAACTGACTCCAGTTTCAGCATGCACAATAAATAGTTCAAGATTACGCATGCAATGATGCACCCCCATTTCGAAAAAACTCAATACC